>NW_027531581.1:1247401-1328676 GCF_008692635.1 Crocuta crocuta
TATATATATATTTATATATTTAGCAAATATATAATTTGCTAAAATGTTCAAATTAAATTATTGGGAGGGCTTCCCATTGAAAATGCATTTATGAATTTTATGGTGCAGGAAATTAAGTCATCTCTGCACTCAACTCTTCAAAGGATCTGGTGAGGAAGAAGAACTTGAAGTGACCCATCTCCTGAAAGATTTTCTATGGGTAAAGAGAGGAAAGGAAGGCATCCTGTATTGGAAAGCAGAGTATTGTATTAGAGTAAAGTAGAGTTGGAAAGGAAAGAGTATTTTATGGGCAAACGTTTGTAGAGACAGGAACTAATTAATCTAGCTGGGAGGAGAGTAGGTAACCAGTTTGACTGGCTTGGCAAATTTGGGAACTTGAAAGTTTACTCATGTAAGGGGTAGAATGGGTTGGGAAAGACTGTGAAGTAATCTGAATATACCAATATACAATATTTGCACTTTACTCTGTAGGATATAGGGAGACATTACTCTTGGAAAAAGGAGATGGTGTCTTATTACTTTTTTAACAGCCAGGTACTTTTAAGTGTGACTTAAATTCAGGTTTGGCATGATGATTTATACAGATCCATATTCTTACTCCAATTTCTTCAGTCTAGATCCTTAATGTGGGCCATTAAAATGGTTCAAGATTTTATCTCCGTTACTAACCAAACCAGTCTGTCCAAATATTTTCAGAGTAAGTAGAATTTATAGGTCTATATGGTCATTAACCATTTCTGTGAATTCAAATGCTTTCTTCTACGTTTATTTATTTATTTTTGAGAGAGAGAGAGGGAAAAAAACAACAACAACAAAAAAAACCACAAGCTGAGGAGGGTCAGAGAGAGAGGGAGACACAGAATGTGAAGCAGACTGGGCTTAAACCCACAAGCTGTGAGATCATGACCTGAGCCAAAGTCAGATGCTCAACTGACTGAGCCACAAAGGCACTCCAAGCTATTTGGCATGACCAAGTTTCAATTTATATTTCATGATTAGCTACTAATGTTATGCCAAGAAAACTGAAGTTTAATATATATGTATAATGTGTTTATTTCCAAAATTTCCTATATAAAGTCAAGCAACTATAATAATTTTGAGTCATAGATATATTTCCTTATTCCATCAAAATCATTAAGAACCTTGAGCAGTACTTTCCAATAGAGTTGTTATGAATATAGGCATTTCTATATCTATGCCTTCCAGTGTGATAGCCACTAGCCACACCTGGCTATTGTGCCCCAAAAATGTGGCTGGTAGAGCTAAGAAATCAAATTTTAATTTAATGTCATTTTAAACACTTTATATTTAAATCTAAATAATAGCCAGCTGTGTTTAATGGCTACCATACTGGACAGAACACATCTATGACAGTAAGAAACAGTTACTGTAATCACATTTTCACAATGGTAGGAAAAAACAATTAGTATAATACTTAAGTATAATCTGAAGGGTATAATATTAGACACAAGGTGACTAAGGAACGTAGAAACTCAGAAGAATTGGGGAAACATCAAAGGAAAGTTTTTAAAAGGAAAGAAAAAAGCAGTTATGTTGAAGGATGAATAGGTATTAGAGTTAAGAAGATCCACTCTTGCACTTGCAAAGAACACAAATTATAATGATTTTGGCCATACCCATTTCCAAAAATAAATTTTTCTAGTCACTGTGATTGGTATTTATGTTTCTTCCTTCCAATCTTATACTCCTGTGTACAAGAAAATAATCATCAGGAAATCCCACAGCAAAGTTTAAAGAGTATTCACCAAAATAACAAATAGTTCCTCTTTGGATACCAAAAAGTACAGGCTTGGCAATTCTGGAGTTTGGGAATCCACCTTTTCCACATGATGTTTAAATGTTTTATTGCAAGCGATATATAATTACCTACTTTTGTGTCCAAAGTTAGAAAATCATTCCTTGTTTCTTTCTGCCATGACTATACTTTAAAACAGGTCTAACTAAACATTCATAGCGGAACTAGGAAGCAGTATTAGGAAGCTGGTACCTGCTTATGACACCGAACAAGAGGCCTCTTACTTTCCTCCTTTCCTTGTTTTCACTTCCTATTATGCTACAGTTGAACCTAACCTGCAACTTGTAACTTTTGCTCAATAGGTGACCTACTCTTCACTGTCCATCCAATGGACTTGTAAGCTGACTCCAATTTCACCTCTCAGTTCAGTACTGAGCTCATATTTGCTCTGTTGCCCCTCCTGCTCCTGACTACCTGGGGTTAATGCACTTGCCCTTCCCTTTTTGTACTCTAGAAGCAAGACCTCTGTGCCTATTAGTTTGGCTGACATTCAAATGGATTTACCAGAGTCTTAAAGTGATTTTATAACTTTCAGAGTTTTTAATTTCATATGTATTCATAGATGCCATTTAGAGCACTATCCATATTTTCTGATTTTTTAAAAGGATTTGACTTTAAATTAGAAGCACACACACAAAAAACAGTGTGAGATACTGTCAAAGTATTCCTTTCTCTGCCCTTTGAAAGCACCAGATGTGCAAATTAAAGAAAGCCACCAATTCCTTGATGCTCCTCCCAGCAAGTGGGTGGGCTCTGTGACTGTTTTGACTAATAGAATATATTAGAAGTTTTTAATGCCTGTTTCTGGCTCCAGGCCTGTAGAGACTGGCAGCTTCCACTTCATGTTTCTTGGAACACTAACTCTTGGAAGTCAGCCACCATGCTATGAGAAAGCCAAAGCTGCCTCATGGAAAGGACTAGCCTGGCAGAGCTCCCAGCCAGCAGTCAGCACCAACTCGTTATTCCACGTGGGGAGCCTCCTCAACACCTAAACCTGATTTAGTTTATGAAATCTCGGATCCTGATCTTGAACCACATGCTGTATTGGGATGAAAAGTTAGGGTTTGGAGAGGAAGTGAGTGTACTTTGCATGTGGGAGTAACATAAATAATTTTTAGACAGAAGGCTAAGTTCTTTATACTCTGCTTATTAACAGTTGTAGTCTCTACCCACTTTCTTTGCATCTGTGGGCTCTGTGACTACTTTGAAGTATGGCAGAGGTGAAACAGAAACATTAAAAGACTGAAAAGTTCTGCTTCCTGTCGCTTGGAACACAAACTCTTAGATGTTACTGGGAGGAAGCTGAAGCAAACCCTTGAAGAGATCCACATGAGAAAGATTGAGGCCCTATACCAACAGCCCCAGTTAAACTCCTAGCAATCAGCCAGCACATATTTATCAGATATGTGAGTAGATCTATCCAGTCCTATTGAGTAATCATAGCTGACAGAACACAGAGCAGAGACATACACACTGCAGAACCCACTATATATTCATCCATAAAGTCATAAGCAAAATAAAGATCACACTTCAATCCACTAAGTTTTCGTATTATTTGTTACATAGGATTAGACAATTGGGACCCCAGAGTACTCTCAGTATTGTGTTTCTGCTCCCTCCATGTAGAATTCTCTTCACACAAATCTTTGCAGGATTAGTATCTGTTCAGCATTAAATACACATTCAAATGCATTCCCATCTCAGGTATCTTTATACCCTCAAACCCAAACATTGTTCTTTTATCATTTGTTTAAGTGTTTACTATCTATTCAAATCTACTGCCACCTAAATTAGAAAGAAAACAAGTTACATAAAATACGGAAATGTTTACCTTGTTATCTGCCATATCTCTTTTACCTAAAGCAATACCTCAATATACATGTTCTTAACATTCAGCATTTATTGAATAAATTAATTACTAATTCTATTCTACTGACTTCATCACTATCAAAGAGGATCTGATTATGTGGTAATAGAAGTAGAGAATACTAGAAGCTTATAAGTTCATCATCTATATCCCCAAATGCTATTCTCATTGTTTCTCAAATATTGAGCCACCAAATTAAGAAACTAGATTCCAACTGAATCAGATTTCAATAATTGGCCAATCACAGTGACACTTTATTCTTATAATCCAAATGTCCAGATAGCTATAATTAGTCAGTTTAGTTCATTAGAAACTAATGTAGTTTGAATTGGCCCGCTTAAATGTGTAGTGATAAATTGGAAACAACTCAAATACCTAATTCAATCACAAGGAGGTGTCCAATATGTGGCTACACATGTGTTTTGAGTATTGGCTGCCTCTCTGTTTGTTTTACATGAAAGCTGGTCTCTCACATTTTGAGTCAGATAATAGTTTCACACACACACACAGACATATGTACACACATACACACACACACACACTTTCTTTCACTCTTTCCCACATAATTTAAAGCACTGTTGCTGTCACCATCACACTTGCTAGAAGCATCTATAACCATGTGTCATCTTTGTGATGCATGGCTTTCATTAGTGGAAGATAAAAGGTTATATTCCATTTCAAGGAAAAAAATCTAACTTTCAGACAGTAAATCATGCATGTGGAATTCAGAGGACATAGCTCTTTACTCTCTTTTCTTCCCGTTAGTGTCCTATGTGTCTTTAGCTAACCCTTACTGAATGGACCTCAGAAGATCTTTCATCTTCATATCCTTCCCCTTTGTTTTCTACAAAATTCCGTAAAACGTCAGTTAATAACAAAGGAATATTAAAGCTCTTATAATGCCCTTAAGGAGACTAACATTCAGGATTTTAGATACAGCAGCAGACCAGACATTGAGTTAGCATCCCATTGACGCACTGTATAATGTAACACTACTATACTGCCCAAGTTATCTGTAACTCAGTTGCAGAAATCTGGTTTTCTCTCCTAAAATATAGATGTGTGTGTGTGTGTGTTATGTGTGTGTTACCTCCTCAAGAAAATGCCCACTAAAATTTGAGTTGCAAAAACACTGATTCAGGTCTTGCATCTTTTTTAATGTTTTTATTTATTTCTGAGAGAGAGAGACAGAGAGAGACAGCATGAGCAGGGGAGGGTCAGAGAGAGAGGGAGACACAGAATCTGAAATAGTCTCCTGGCTCTGAGCTAGCTGTCAGCACAGAGCCCGTTGCGGGGCTCGAATTCAGGAACCTGTGAGAACATGACCTGAGCGGAAGTTGGACACTTAACCCACTGAGCCACCCAGGCACCCCCAGGTCTTACATTCTTGATTGAAGGAATAGGAAGAAGTAGGTCTCTTTGTAACTGAAATATTAGAGCAATCATTACAAAACTGTTAAATCATGAGGAAATAAGACCCTGAGAATTAGATCACAAGAGGCAGGACAATCCTTAGGAGTGCTTGATATGCATTTAAATTTGCCTGAGCACTGCTTTCCAAATGTGTTAGTGTTTTGGTATCTGTTAAAACACTTATTAAAAACTATTTATGATTTGATTGTTTGGATTCTCCTCTATCATCTTTGAGTTCATTTCTTTTCCTTTGACATGAAAACGCCCCATGTAAAATTTCAAGGGAAGCACATTGTTACCTACCAGGGCCCTTGATAGAAGCAAAGCAATCACACTAGTATTCCTTTAGCTTCTACTCTCACTTTTTTTTTTTTTTTACAAATAGTTTATTGTCAAATTAGTTTCCACATAACACCCAGTGCTCNTACCTGGGTGGCCTGTTAAAGTGTCCAGCTCTTGATTTCGGCTCAGGTCATGATCTCAGTTCGTGGGCTTGAGCCCCGCATCAGGCTCTGCACTGACACCACCTTCTTCTCCCCCTTGTTCCTCAGTTAAGTTCCTCCTAATCCTCCTATACGTGCAAACATATGATATTTGTCCTTCTCTGCCTGACTTATTTCGCTCAGCATAACACCCTCAAGGTCCATCCATGTTGCTACACATGGCCAGATTTCATTCTTTCTCAGACACTTTTGAATCCTGTCATCCAAATCATCATGGTGCTAATACATTCCCAAGCACTGAGGACTCAGAGGAGCATGATGCTTCAATGTGTTTATAGAATACACTTCATGTAGACAGGCACGAAAGGAACAGTTTGCATAATCATCTGCCAAAAAGAATCCATCTGTCAGAAGAGGGGAAGCTGGTATCAAACAAGTTCACATTAAAAAACATAATCTCAATTTCTATTCTGTGCACTTCATTTCCTTGAGCCTAATTATCAGTGTGCATATAAATGGGGAAAATACTTCTTCCTGGTTACAGTTCAAAATTCTGATCTTGGCAAGAGACAACAATAGCTGCTCATTTCTTTTGGGGCTGTACCATGCAGCTGAGAGCATCGGGGCTGAAAATGCCAGGCCAAATTCCATTGCTGCCAATGTGAAGCTTTACTTTACTGCTTGTGGTAAATGTGGTTGTGTGTGAACAACAGAAATATTGTCTCATTTCCTTAGTGTTAACAAATCCTGGCCTGGCTCCAAAGAAGAAACATGGCCCAGTTTCCCTGAAAAGTACTCATTTTTGGAGTTATTTTCTGATAAAATTCTTAAAATTCTGCCCAGTTAACTGTGGCTGAAACATAAGTCTTCAGGAAGAAAAAGAAAAGTGCAAATACTCATTTCAAAGACTATATTAAAATCTAATGTCAGACAATAATGTAGAAATAAAATTGAATTATTTTCTCCAAAAAATACTCTTTCCTTAAAGAATATTTGTACATATTCTTTAAAAACTAAATTCTTGGAGCATCTGAGTGGCTCAGTCAATTTAGCTTGGACTCTTAATCTCAGCCAAGGGCACGATCTCATGGTTCGTGAGTTCGAGGCCCGTTATCAGGCTCTGTGCTGACAACATGGACCTTCCTTGGGATTCTCTCTCCCCCTCTCTCTATGTCCCTGCCCTGCTCGCTCACTTTTGTTCTCTCTCTCTCAAAATAAATAAATAAATAAACCTAAAAAAACCCTAAACTCTCCATTTTTAGTGTGATTTTACTTACATGCAACTTAAGAAAAGTAAGACCTTACGTAGAGGTACTTTCTGAAATATAAACTGAAAAATTATCATGCTGAAAATTATTTGAAAAATACAATATTTTTAAAACATTTAAGTGCTGTAGCAGAAATTCTTATTAATTTTTAAAAAATATCTTAAAAAGTTATAAAGAAAAATTATATGCAGATTATAAAATATTCATCCATTCCTTCATTTACAGATATTATCAAATATCTGTTTTGTGTCAGGCAATAATCTAGGATTAGATTGTCACAGTAAACAAAACTGAGAAAACTTGCTTTCATGGTGCTTGTATTTAATAGATATTTTAAAAATAGGATATTCGAAATAGTTTGTTTTACAGAATACATTGCATTTTTGAAGGATTTTACACATTTCCTATTGGAACTAGTATGTCCTTCATGTTCCAAATTAGCATTAACAATATAAACTACCTAGGTCTTCATCAACCTCCTAAATATTTCTGTCGATTTCCAGGTGGAATGTGGTGGTTGAAGATGGTAATGAAAAGACTTACATTCCTAACGGCTGTCTATCAAATCTCACTCTGAATTAGTGTGTTTGGCTCAAAGCTTAATCGCCTGGGGAAGGTTCATTCTCATTCACACCCATTGCTTCCATGTCTTGACCTCACCATCTCACCCTGAGTAGAATGGGGGGTGCTGGATGGGGCAGTACAGTCTGTCCTCCCTTTTCCCTCTAACTTCAATCAGCAAAAGACTATTGTATCCAGCAATCTTTTTCCATTGTTTCCAAAGCAAAACATACAAAGAAGCTATCTCACAAACACTAACTTCTCACTGTTACACCAGCCATCAGTTAGAATAGAAAAATGTTTTAATATTACAATTCCAAATCTGGTCCTTGAAACGGTCCGACACTGAGTTTAATGTATAAGAAATAAAATCAGCTACAAAAAAAAGAGCACGTAAATAAGGGTTTAGAGTTGATTCTGCTACTACAATAGGCATATTTAGCCATTACTTTCTTCACCTGCTACCTGAGATTTAGATTTTCTCCCCTAATATTCCATTGCTAGATTTAGTCCAGTAGCAGTTCTCCCTTTTTCTAAGATAATTAAAACCCCTGACTAGGGGTTTAGGTGCATGACTACCCAAAATAAAGACTGTGTGTAGCTGTCTCTCTTATAGCATGGTCTTGCAAGTGATTAAGTTCTAGCCAGTGAAATTTATCTGGAAGTGGTATAACTTCTGGACAGTATCCTTATGGAAAAGTATCTTCCCCTTTCCTCTACTGGTTCCATCCTACTGGCTTGAAGGTAGAACTGATGTCTGGTTCTAGATTAATCCTTGTAAATTATGAAGACAACATGGGGAATTAAGGCTTCGTATTGCAAAGAGTAGCTTTAGTACTTCATGGAAGTAGGATTCTATTCTTGCAGTATGTATTAAATATTGGATACCAGCAGAACTGGATTCCAGTTCTCATGTTTATTCTGTACTTGGCTATTCAGTACTTGCACCCTATCTTCTAGTATATTCAAAATCCTAGTATTCTAAAAACTTTTACCCCTCTGTTCTTTCATTTCACCATCTGTTTTGCTGGTCCAGAAATATTGAATAGATTCTGTTCTTTCTCCTCTCTTACACAGTAACACTTCTAGTTAACTCTGTCATGCAAATCTGGTTTTCTTCCTTATTTCTTGATGTGTCTTTTTATTAATAGCTATTCTGATTCTGTTTATTGTTTTGTTATTATTATTGTTTACTCCTTTTGCTTTTATCTTGGTATCATAGCACCTTCTAAGATTGTTATTTATGTGATAAACTCAAGCCTTTTAAACTGCTGAGAGCTTTCTTACATCTCTTTGGAGTCTATTAAATTATCATAATACAATTTTTGAAGATTCTTTTTCTTAATATTTTATAGTTTATTTTTGAGACAGAGAGAAACAGAGCATGAGCAAGGAAGGGGCAGAGAGAGATGGAGACACAGAATCTGAAGCAGGCTCCAGGCTCTGAGCTGTTAGCACAGAGCCCGACGCGGGGCTTGAACCCACGAACCATGAGATCATGACCTGGGTCGAAGTTGGACGCTTAACCGACTGAACCATCCAGGCATCCCTGAAGATTCTTTAACCTAAGAAGTGAAATATTTGGTGCCAACTAGAATGAAATGAAAATACTCATATAGGAAAGACAAAGGAAAAAAGAACCTTCACACAAGAAAAAGATTTTTACAATGAGAATAGCATTCTTATTAGCTACGTTTAAAAACTATAACTTATTTCATTTACTACTAAAGAGATTTTATGTTTTGAAATGTAATGCTTTATTTTTTATTGGTACACATACAAAATCATATATTGCATTGCTTTCTCATCCAGATATATTGTTTCTGTTGAAATAATCGAGCTTCCAATAGCATATAATTTAATATTCAGACACTTACAAATAATAAAGATTAAAAAATTTAAAGCAATATTATAAAATGTAGGAGACAGAGTCTCCAAGTTTATGAATCTGTAGATATGTACCAATGCAAAGGTATGCAATATTGTATGCCTTTGGTTTTCTTGACTGACTAAAATGTTTCAATAATCCTCTGGAAAACTCCAGTTTGAAAAACAGTGAACTAAAAAACAAAAGTAAAAGATATATGTGCACTTTATGAATTTAATAAAAACTCGAATAAAAACAACACCGCCTATCTACTTATATAGCTTTTCAATATTCAAATCTTTTTGCACACAGTTTTGGTTATGATATAGTCCAATGAAACTGGTGATAGTCATTAAAATTCTATTTTGTACTTGAGAGAATTGAGATTCTAGTAACTTAGCACAATGTTAAGTGCTATGTTGGCTATTATAATAATTAATTATTGTGCCCTCCACCAAAATCTGTTACAGACTTATTATTTGGATTTATTTATTGTTATTGTTTTCCCTAAAATGTACTTTGTCAATTATAAAGATTTATCAAACTCAGAGCTTGTTATATTTTTCTGTGCATATTTATATATATTTCTATGCACACTTATATACACTTAAATTTAAAAAGATAGACTGTGTACTGAAATGAGTCCACAATCCTCCATTAAGGAGTTGCACTCCGCCTAATGTTAATGTGCATATCAATCACCTGGGGGGCTTGGCAATAACGAAGATTCAATAATTATGGTCTGTGCCAGATATCTGCCTCTCCAACAAGTTCTTGGTGACGCTGATGCTGCTAATCCATAGACCGCACTCTGAGAAGCAAGGCTCTAAGGAATTGGTTATAATGAGTGTGGTTAAGGGACTAGTCCTGATACTATTCATGATCCTCTTTTGAGTGTCCCAGATGGACTTGCCTCCCAGTGTGTGCTGAGAGATTTCTAATCCATATTCTTTCAAGCTGTTTTAATTTTATCATTAGTACTCCAAATCTCTTAGATACATGGACCTCATTGCTGAATTTTGTCTATACATTGAATACTTTCCCTTTCTGGACCACATCCCTTTACCTTATCTCCACTCAAAGATATTAATATATACTCTTCTCTGTTGTCTTTCCATGCTAATAAAATCACATAAAACATTATATTTAGAGGTATAAATATGTTTTAAATTTCTTTGTTTTATAAAAATGTGATCATATTATACCTACCTCTCTGCATCTTACAGTTTTCACTTAGTAGATCAAGATGGAAAAACTTATGAGTGAGCATTCTCTTTAATATCTTCATAGTCTCTATAGTTTAGATATGCCATATTTTATTCAACCATTTTTATATTTATTTATTTATTTGGGGCCGGGGAAGGGAAAGAGAGGGAGAAAAAGAGAATCCCAAGTAGGCTCTGCACCATCAGCATAGAGCCCTCCCAGAGCAGGCCTTGAATTCAAAAACTGTGAGATAATGACCTGAGCTGAAACCAAAAGTCACACACTCAACCAACTGAGCCACCTAGGTGCCCCTCAACCACTTTCTTATAAACCAATATTCATCTTATTTCACTTTTGCCACAACATACTTATAATAAACATCCTTGTAACTATATAAGTGAGGCCTGCATTTCCATAGGGTATGCTCACAGAAGAATTACTGAATGTGTACGTTTTGATTTTAGTGGATTTTGACATAGGGATGTCCAAGTGCTGTAATACTTAACATTTCTATTGGAAATATATTAGAGCACTTTTTTTTTCCTATTCACGATAGGTATTGCTAATGAGATAAAACATACCGAATGTATCTTATGATGGAATATAATATCATTTAGGCAGTTTTTGTGTGTATTGGCCTATTTCCAGAATTTGTCGCCACAGTATGTTATAGTTGTTAACTCAGTTAGAAATATTAGTCCTAATCAATAATAGGCATATTGACTTTGTTTGTGGTGTATTTTGTGATGTAACATATTTTAAAAATATATAGAGAGAGTTAAATAAATCTATCTTTATTTTTCCATAGTTCCTAGGATTTTTGACATGGTTAAAATTATTTCTAATCAATAGGATATTCATTTATCATTCACATTTTATTATAAAATTCTTAATTGTTACAATTACATTATGTTTCATTTAAATTTTCTTTTTGTGAGTAGTATGAGTGCTGGAGACTGAAACTGCACAGGTCATCCCTGATGGCCCAGGGCAATACCTGTGTGAAAGGACTGCACAGGTCATTCCTGATGGCAAGACCCAGGGAAGAGACTGCAACGCAGTCAGAAGAACCCCCGGAAGAATTATTCTTCTCTACTTTGTCTGTACCTTTTACTCTCACTTCTGCTGTTAGTTTATTCTAGGGTTAATATGAAACCAGAATCGCGCAAAGTTCCTCGCTTCCTCCAAAATGGAATGTACCTAAATATCATGTCTGTCCCCTCAATAAGATGTTCTCTAATGAATATTGTAGCAATTAGCAAAATTGGAGACAGTCTGGTATGCATGGGGTCTATAAGAGACCTAGAATTCATTTTCCTTGTATGAGTCTAATTGCCAGTAAGAATACATATTATGCCATAAGCAGAGACAAAAACAATACTTACTAGTTTTGGAGGGCTTTCTCGAAAAAATGTTAGAGAAATATTTGCCTGCTGACCTCAAGCCTGTAAGGCAACTTATGGATTGTTCTGGCCAAAGAATGAGATTGGTAAATGCAGAGACCAAATTCTAGTTGATCCACGTAAAACAATTCCATAGGTCATCTATGATAAATGTTGACATTGTTCTTTCTTAGTAAGGGGTTGTGAGAGTCTGTTACCTACAACCGCGGGTACAAGTATATCCTGTTTTTGCATGCCCACTGAATTTAAACAATTAAAGGGCACTGTGATCTCATGTATTCTGGCAATATACTTCACTTATCCTTAGATACCCTGTCATATGTAGTAAAGAATACGTAAAACTTGTTATGACTACCTGGTTAAATTTTATTGGTTGAAGTGGAAATTATGTACCATGAAATCACTGTTGCCAAGAAAACTTAGAAATGTTAAGTCCTATGACTGTACTCAAAAAATGTAAATTGTTTAAGCATGATTGTTTGAATTTGCTATATAAAAACCCTAAGCTGAAAAATAAATTTGAGCAGT
Organism: Crocuta crocuta; assembly: GCF_008692635.1. NCBI lineage: Eukaryota > Metazoa > Chordata > Mammalia > Carnivora > Hyaenidae > Crocuta > Crocuta crocuta. The sequence continues at coordinate 1,259,774 of NW_027531581.1, forward strand.
CCACCTGAAGAGGCTGGTTCCGTGTCTTCTTTCGCCGACTCCAACCCTCACTCTCCGGGCCAACCCTGGCTTGCAGAGGCTGGTCCCCTGCATATGAGATATAATCTTTATTCTCTCCTATTTAGAATGCCAGTTGGGTCAACATATTTGTTAAATATGTTACCACGTTTCCACAAAGTTAAAATACACTGATGTCAAAATAAAATTTTAATTACATATGCATTGCAATCTATATGTTCTTCACTATGTTCCATTCTTTGATTTTCTATCCTTACACCAACGTTTTTTTTTTTTTAGTTATGATGATTTTATATTGTTTCAGTATCTTATGAAGTTAATTTTCTAATTTTCTTGTAATAATTATCCAGCTTCTTTCAGGCATTTAATTTTCAAAAAGAATTTGAGGTCATTTTACTTAATTAAAAAAATAACTCTGTGATTTAGTTGGAAGCTACATTAAATTTATAATATAATTTAGAGAGAATTGATGATTTCATTGTATTAATCTTTGTGTCAAAAACATGGTATGTCATTCTATTATTCAGATTTACTCTATATTATTGAGTAAGATTGAGTAGTTTTTTGTATATAGTGTAATACTTGATATACTTGACTTTCATTCTACTTATGTGTTCAATGTTTGCTTTTATGTGATTTCATTGTTATCATGGTTTTCCATTTCTATATTTTACTGGTTTATTCAAAAGCTACACATTGCTTTTTTTTTAAATTTTTCCTTTGGGGACTTCTGCTTCTCATTATATAGACTAGCTTATATTAGACTAATGTGTCCCTTCAAGAATAAGTTTAAATGCTGTAAGAAATACCAAAACATCTCCTTCAAGAGTTTAATAGAGTACACTTAGAAAAGCCAGAATTTTACAAGGCAATGATCTCAGGAGAAGACATAAGTATTGACAAGATTCAGATTATTTTTCTGCCACTTTTCTTCCAGATTTTTGCTGATTAATAACAATAGGGGGCCACCTGGGTGGCTCAGTCAGTTAATATCAGGTCACAATCTCACAGTTAGTGGGTGGGGCTCTGTGCTAACAGCTCAGAGCCTGGAGCCTGCTTTGGATTCTGTATCTTCCTCCTCTCTGTCCCTCCCCTGCTAGTGCTCTCTCTCTCTCTCTCAAAAATGAATAAACATTAAAAATAAATAACAGTAAGAAACAGTAAACAAGTATAAACAAGCTCACAACTTATGGTGGTCTCATGGGGCCAGAGGGACAAATAATTGCAATTCAAGGTACAAAGTGCTCTAATATTAGAAGAGAAAGACACTGTAGAAAAGGGAACTGAAGAAAAATGAGTCCAACATTCCATACCACTTTTCTCCTTGAAGTATTATTCTTTCCTTAAAGTCCTGAAACAAAGACTAAGAAATTGAGGGACTATATATTTATAGTCTAAAATAGATATCAGCAATAAGACCCGCAGGTTATTCAGCGGAACATCTGTTTTGTAAACAAAGTTTTGTTAGCAGAAATACATACTCATTTGTTTATGTTTCCTCTATATATGTTTTTGTGTCTGAATGGGAAACTTACTAGTTATGACAGAGACCATATGAGCTGAAAATCCTAAAATATTTACTATTTGACTCTTCACAGAAAAAGTTTGCTGACCCTTGGTTTCATCCAAATACTTTTTAATTGTAAAAGAGAGGTTCTTGATACTTATCATCAGAAAAGAGGCATAAACTAGGATTGCCCTAACTAAAATAAAAGAGGAAATTAATTAACCTTCATAAAGACTGAAATCTCCCACCTCAGTTTGCTCCTGCTTCTAGCTGCAATCCAGAAGTAAAATGGACTATAGAAGAAGATAGGATCTTTCCCATCCTCTACAATTATTTTCAAATACAATGCTGGCATTAAATAAATAAATTCTAGGATTGTCATGAGATTAGATAGAAATAACAACATCAAGAGAAAAAAAAATCAGACAAAAAGAAATAGACCCAGAAATGACAGAGATTAGAGTTTCAGGCAGCATTTTTAAACTGCTGTGATTAAGGGACACCCAGCTGGCTCAGCTGGAAGAGCATGTGACTTGATCTCAGGGTTGTAAATTCAAGTCCCATGTCAGGTTTTGAGATATTAAAAATAAAATCTTTAAAAAATAAAAATAAAGAATAAATTACTGATTAATATGTTCAAAAGAAGAGAGGGGAAAATACAGAAATCTGTGTCAGAAAACTGGGATCTATAAGAATAGAGAATCTTTGAAAATTCTAAATCTGAAAATACAGTAATGGAAATTACTCATTTAATGAATGAATGTGAAAGCTGAATAGTGACAGGTAGACAAGACCAATGAAGTAGAGGACATTATAGAAATAAATATCTGGGAAAACACATAAAAGAATAAAAAAGTTAATGGTCTAGCATTCATGTAATTGAATTTGCATTACAAGGGGAAAGAAATAGAGCAGATCAATAACTAAAAAACTCTTGGCCATGGACTTTTCAAATTAGATCAAAATCATTAAGCTGCAGACTTTAAATGATACTGTAAATCAAAATTTGTTTAAGTTAAAATTGTTCCTTTTGTTTAAAATGCGTTCCACCTACGAGCAGTGTTAATTCATTAAACTGCCTTCTTTTCCCCTTTTCTCTGTCAAGCAACATAATTTTCTCTTCTTTGCTCATTAAGGCTCAGTTCAAATACTGAAGTGAGGGGAGGCAATCTGGAGGGAGGTACGTAGCCTTGTATTCCTGGTCTTAGAAGAGGCAAGTGTCAAAGTGTCAGCTCCATGTCACTCTAATATTGCTCAGGAACAGAAACTCAATGTTCCAGGTCACTGCCCCACAGCTTTTCTGATGCAGAGGAACCACAGGTCCTCAGTGAACCAGTATGCAGCCTATCCCTTTGTGGGGGATGGAATTCATGAATACCTGCAGGCCAGGTTCTCTCTGGAATCCATGTAAACTTCCTCACCCTGAATTTCCCTCCCCTTGTCCCAATGTGATACCAAGATTAGTAGGAGAAATAACTGTACCAACTTGGTCCTTTAGGATTCCAATTAAGCTTGAGGCCTTGTTACCAGCGTCAATGCTTCAGTTTAACTGTAAGGCATGGGAGAGATAAAGTTGTTTGGTGGCAATTAGGATAATGACAGCAAGGCAGGAAGTGTTCAAGCTGCCACCTTTTCCTATTTTCCTAATCTTGCCTCTTTCCAAATGTATTTAAATAATATTGTTTTCTCAAAGAGGCTTATTATTCCAGAAACTTCTTTTAGACAAATCTAACTCTGATGGAAATTTAATGCAACTGAAATACAAGCCTAAAATAGACTCTTATTCTTGTATGGCAGTGAACCAAACAGATCATTAGTGGAAACACCACTATAATAACTTTTCTTTTCACACACTAAACAGTTTTGTGCAGAACATAATTTTACTCATACTATCTCCTTTTCCACGTACTCCATAAAATCTCTTATAAAATCCATTCTAAAATAATTATGTGTTTATACATTTTAACTTCAATAGAGCATTATAAAAATAGAATCATTTCTTCTGGTGAGGCATCTTGGTAGATTTTCCATATTTTTCAATATTCCACATGAGAAGATAAAACATGACCTGTGTGAATTTCTGAGCCAACTGACACAGTCAGGTAGGTATAATATTTAATATCATGTGGAAGATTTTACAGACATATGTTCATTATCATTTAAATATATTTTTTTCTTTTTTCCTAATGACTATATAATAAATATAAATAAATAAACCTTCAGAAGTCTAGAATTCTTCAAGGGCTAAATATACTGAATTACGAGGATGGTATTTTTTTCTTGTTTTCTGGATTTCAAATGACACTGCACTGGCTGCAAACACAGCCAAACCAAATTAACTCTAAACAATGAAGAAAAATGAAGGTGACATCTTAGCCCAGGGGATCTTGCCAAAGGAACATAGTTTCTTTCCACATTTCTAAACTTATTCCATTTTCAGAGGATGAAATGGATCTCTCCTTTTCCACACTAGTAAAAAAGGAGGCTGAATTCAGGACATTCAAATGCTTATAAGAAGAAATGTTAATTATAATCACCCATATTTATATGATAAATGTCATAAATAGGCTTCAGAGTACTATGATTAAAAGCTGTTATTCTTTTAATTTAGCAAGACAAAATTTATATGTAAGGTGGCAGGTGATTATCTGAGATAAACCGAAAATTTGTGGGCAGTATTGGTAGCAGGAGTTCCAATATAGTTTACCCATGATTACTCAGCCAAGAGGAGGCACCCCAGAGACTTGCTATGACCCACTGAATTAATTATGAACAATTTCAATGTTAAAAGGACTGCTGAGGAATACTTCAACAATCTAATTATATAAATGAAGGACGGAGGACCAAAGAGATTAAAGTACTTCCAGTTACCACTTAGAGTTGGAGGAGATCCCAGTATTCCAGATTTCAATTGACACATATTCTTTTTTTTNGTACCAGTTTACATTCCCACCAACAGTGTAGGAGGGTGCCCGTTTCTCCACATCCTCGCCAGCATCTAGAGTTCTCTGATTTGCTCATTTTAGCCACTCTGACTGGTGTGAGGTGGTATCTCAGTGTGGTTTTGATTTGTATTTCCCTGATGAGGAGGGATGCTGAGCATCGTTTCATGTGTCTGTTGGCCATCAATTGACACATATTCTTATGGCCCTTTAGTAACCATTTAGTTGATATCTATAAACTAGTTAATTCAATAAAAACATAGAGACCTTTAGAATTTTCTCATATCTAACATACACATATATACATAATTTCACTCACTGTTAAGATACTCAGAGAAGACAATTATCCAACAAATTATTTGAAGGAGAAAAAAGGAAATGCACCATTGAGAACTTTGGAGTATTTGAGAAATGAGACATTTGTTGGGTAAAAACAATGAGTTTTGTTTTTGACATTTTAAGTATTAGGTGTCAACAAAAAAGCATTTACTTGAGAGAAATATGGGTAAAAAAACAACTGTATCTCAATGTGTTAAAAGCAATGGATTTACTATGCCACAAGGTCTTTGGGATGAATTAACTCATTACACAATACAAAATGAAAGCTGGAAATCTGTGAGTAAACATCAAAACTAGTGACAATCTTATAACATTAAGAAATGAGATGTAAGGTTGTTCTTAGGGACCATAAGTTGCTATTTACTAAGAAAAATGTATTTTAAAAAGTAGATTGAAGATTTGTTTATAAATAATCAAATCAAAACTAACAACATATGAATTGCAATAAATTCTAAATGGATTCAACTTTGTAACACTGCTTGATAAACCTAGTGACATTGTAGTATGCAACTATCAAAGATGCTGTAAGCTGTGCATTGGAATTTCCCAACTATTGTGAAACAGAAAGCAGTTTTCCTATTAAATGACAGTAGATAGAGCTTTGAAAAGAAGTCTCTTAAAAATTATCATTTAAAATCATTTCCCTTTCAGAAAACATGGTGAACTAATTTCCTCATTTATAGGAAAATAATGTTAAACTATAGATAATATAATTTAATTCTTGAGCCATACAAATTCTTTGCCTTGAAAGTTTATTTCCTTCATATCATTTGAATTGAATTGACATAAACAGATTTCAGCAACATTTAGAAATTGACTTTATTTTTTTCCAAAGTTGATTTATAAATCTGTAATTAATTTAAAACTATAGGGTTCTTTTATTACTATGATAGTTCCTGTGAAACATAAAGAGAAGTAATTGTCATTATCTCTGACCTTGTGAAGGTTACATTCTCACTTAGAAGGTAAGACTTACCAAATTACTAGCATATATTTAGTATATCAACTAAATCACTAAAAGAATTTCTGACTCAGTAATAGGCTAAATTGAAAAAAAAAATCTAAGACCAGATCATGTAAAAATTACATAAATCTGAATAGAATTTAAATTTAATGTGATAAATAACATAAAGATATTATAGAATTTTGAGCAGAAGATTGAAATCTTTTTGTCCTGTTACATGTCAAGATAAAATTAGCTTGGGAGGATTAAGATAGTAGTAATATGCATAAAGGAAAGATAGAGGTAAAAAGACTGTTAAGAAGCTATTATTATGAGCCAAGAAGGAAAACAATTAATCCCTTAATTAATGTTCTAGTTGTGAGAGTTGAGAGACTTGTATGTCAGTGATTTGTGATGCTATAATTTACTGGAAGTTTCACATATGTGAAATGTAGAGTTACATTGATATGTCATCAAAGATTACTCTAAAATTTTTGAAAGGATCATAGTGCCAAACAGAACTGGGGAAATTGAAGCGTAATGTCTCTGATAATAAAAGCAATTTTAGATTAAGACTATGAGGGAATGTCTAATATTAACCATTACAGCATGAAGCAAAGATCACCTACTGCAAGGCATTTGGATGAATAAATTAGCAACTTGAGACACTTGTTTGCATTTTCCCAGAGAAATGAATACCTGCTGAGCATCCATTTACCAGCACAGCAAGAAAATCAAGACAGACTATAAGTAGAAGAATAGTGTGTTGCTTGCATCTCACAAGCATACCAGATAAGAAACAAATGTGGGACCACAATAAATGTTACCCTATAGTAGTATGTTCACTCCATTTCTGCACATTTTACAGGAACTCCAATCACACCTATCAATCTCCTCCCAGTTTTGCAAGTTACTAGAGGCTCTTTTACTTGTGCTCCCAAATTTAGTCCTCTTAAGTGTAAGTCATACGACATTTCTCATTTTTTCTGGTTACTTCCAGCTTTAAAAAAACTAGGAAGCCCTCTGAAGTGAATCATTGAAATTCTTGCCACTGTGTGTTGAAGGGTGCTTTCGTTAATAGATTCTGAAAGTACTGCAAGCGCTGCTAAAGCCATCAATGACTGTGCCAAGATCGGCAACCAGTGATGTCTGAAGATGGAGACTAGTAGATAGCCCTGGCTCCTGTTGGTTTGACATTGTTAGCACCAACACAGCTGATGCTCTGTTCTCTCTGTGTGCCATCAAGTTAGAATAACTTATTTTTTATTTTGACTTTCTTATTTTTATTAGTATATGAATAATAAATCCATAGAAACTCAACTGGGAAATGATCCTAGTGTTTTTGCTGAGGTTTTGGGGTGATGGTGGTGGTCCAGAGCTGACAGCCAAGAAGGCATTCTTGAAGATGTCTTTGGTGCAAAAAGGTGATTTTATTAAAGCACAGGGACAGGGCCCCTGGGCAGGAAGAGCTCCAATGGGGTCTTGATGGGTAACTGATTATATACTCTCAGGTTGGAAGGGGCTCAGGGATAGGGTAAATCTCTAAGGAATTTTGGAAGCAAGGTTTCCAGGACTTTGAAGGGCTAGCTGTTGCTAAGGAAATGCCATTTATTACCATTTAATAAAACATCACTCGTGAAACACTATAGATATATATCAGGGGGCCATATGCTTGGAGTATGATTGCCAGCATGTATCTTGAGGCAGCTGAGATAAAGGAAGTAGACTTATAGGATCCTCAAGGTTGGGATAATGTTAACCCAAGATTCCCTTTTGACCCTAGCAAAGCGTCATCACTGAGGCAGCTGAGGTCACTCTGCCAGTTTCAAGGACTTGTCAATGGACTGTAGGCAGTAAGGGAATTTAATTTTTCATTTGCCTTGGTTTCTTACATCACCAAGGCAAGCATTAAAGCCCCTTTCCTTTGTTCCTGGGCAGCCAGGAGTGTCCAAGGAACATCACACATATTGCACCTGGGATAGGGCGTGTATGCCAGCCTATATTTTGCCCTCAGCTTGCCGCACACTCCCTTATCATTTTTGACTTAAAATAACTCTTCTCTCATCCAAATGCATTGTCCTGGAACCCCACAGTTGGGCTTTAGCACTGTTCCTTCTAAGTTTCATAAGCTGAATTTATGATGAAAGAATATTATTCAAGAAGAAATAATGGAGAATAAATTAGAGACATTAGAAATAAAGATGTGGATTTTAGAGTCCAATGGCAAGTGGTGAAAATCAGATGCTCTCTTCCAATGCATATGAAACTAGGGAAGAGGATTTTTCAAGAAATAAAGGCTGGAGAACTTGGTGGCAGCAGTGGCTACAATAAGGGTCCTGTGGAGCTGCCAGGCATCGGAAAATTGCCACAAGTCTACAATACTGTAAATTTCAAGTGGTACCCACAAGCCAAATCCCAGAAATAAGGGAAAAAACTTAACAATATAGAGGAGGAAATCTATCACCAGTTATCAAAATTCTCTTCTTCTGACCACATATTCTATCCCCAGCTACTAGCAATGCACTAAATCTCTAGTACAAGTGAATTCTGATAACAGGAAGGGAAGTAGGATATAGGATACACGTACTGGGCAGAGTACTTTCTACAGCATTATAGAGAAAACATTTCAATAATGAGAAAGAGCGTGATGGAACATGGCTGGTTTTAAGACAATATGTCCATGTAATTTTGCATAAGCAATCATTTTCAACTTCAGAATTAATAATTGTAATGTACTTTATTGAGCCTATATCTCATTTAATATATATTGTCAATACTCTAGGCACATTCTAAAACTAATGATCTTCTAGTAGGAATCTTTGTCAATGATGAGGATAAAGAATGAGGTATGGCTATGCTTCAATGTTTATTTTCAGCAGATATTATTTGTAAACCAACTAAAAAGCCCAAAAGAAACTTGCTCCTGCTATTGTAGCTTTCCAAAAGTCTCTGATGTGTCCTAAATCCATGCCTTTATCAATTAATGGTAAGATAGTATCAGTATGAGCTCTAAGAACCCTCAAAGTAATATTTGTGAGAACTCTCAAGAGAACAAAGAAAAAGCTTACATATCCATAAGTTCAAATATTTGAATTGACAGAATAAAAATCCTAGTTCCAAAAAAGGAATTTCAAGTTCCTTTTTTCTTTTTGAGTTTTTTTTAAGTTTATTTACTTTGAGAGAGAGTGTGCACAAATGAGGGGACGGGGACAGAGAAGAGACAATACCAAGCAGGCTCCATGCCACTGGCACAGAGCCCAGTGTGGGGCTTGAACTCACAAACTGTGAGATCACAACCTGAGCGGAGATCAAGAACTGGACATTCACCTCACTGAGCCACTTAGGTGCCCCAGAAATGTTAGGATTTAAATGAATTAGTGTTTCAGAAAAAACATAAGATAACATACAGCTTTATAACCACCTGGTTATTATTTTCTCCCTAAAACAGCTGTTGGATGGTGTCCAACTTTGCTTGCAGAAATAACTGTGTTGGGAAAAATATGAGATTTACGATAATGTGAATTCTTTGCATATCAACACAACAATAGATTATTTTCCCATTAGAGACAATTTATTGATCATGTAATTTTATTTAAAGTTCTTGTAACAAGGTTCTTTCAATATCAAATCAGAATTACTTAAAGAATTAAGTTCTCAAAAATCAAGACTTCATAATTTTTATTAAGTATATGTACCATCTACCTAAAATATATAAACCACTTCAGTCTGTGATATTGTGATTTGATTAAACATTTGCATGCATATAAACACTGCTAAATTTTATATTTGCTCATTTGAAAGGAGTTATTTCACATACGTGTGTCAAAGGACATAGAATCTGAATCTAATCTTCATTGTGTACCTATTTCATCCCTTTGCCCAAGCCAGTCTTTCAGAGAGGAGAGAAGCTGCGTAAATGGATAAGCAGGAGTTCTATATGTGTCTAAGTTAGTCTTTAATTTATTAATATCCCTAGAACTCATACCACTGTAAATATAAATATTTAAAAACATTTATTGAGCTTTGAAAGACCTATTTTAATTCAAATGTCGTATGTGAAATGCATATTGTACTACAGGTAGGCACTAGAATAGCTAGATGCCATATTTTTGATCATTTACATTTATCTGTTATTTCTTTCTCTAATCAAGAAAGCTGACAGATTGCTATGATAATAATGAAACGTTACCTATGTTGTTTGGTGAGAAAATCTTCCTGAATCTGGTAAAAAAAAAAAAAAAACCCGCAGATTTATTTCCTGCCTTAAATTCTCACCATCTTTCCCTTCGAGATTCCTATATCCAGGTGCAATAATTTAGCTCAAGAGTTGTGGTGATGCTAGGATTTTTACCTTTCATTGCACCTCTGGTGTCAGTTCATTTCACATTTTTCTACATGCCCCATAGAGCTGATCTGAGTACAGAAAACCCTTTGAAGTCACTGGGAACTTTGTGCTCTGATGAGGCCTGAAGGACATGCAAAGTAAGAAACATGGCCATGCTTGCAAAGAAGGTGAAAATTCAATCAGCTTTACTAATGTATTGCTTATACCTCAAGGCATGTGTATGTGTGTGTATATGTTTATCTGCAATAAAAACAGAGCAAAGCAAATTCTAATTTTGCGAAAACAGAACGCTTACATAGATACGCCTACTACACTTAAGCCAAATTATTTCACATATGGAAAAATAGATTAAGTAAATTAGTGAAAGAAATGCCTTCAAAGGCTCATGTAGAAAGTATTTACTCACACCATAATATCTAAACCAATACTTAATATATATATTCCTTTTAAAATAATGTACTTTAAGAAGGATTTTGAAGCAAAACCAGTTAATGGTTATGATACACTAATAACCTTAGCTATAGGCCTAAATCTTAAAACCATATCAAACACAATCCCCATTTTTCAGTGTGCCAGTAAACGAACAGTAAATGAGCATGCAGCTTTGGGGCTGGGACAGGCTATGCTTTCCCAGTCTGCATTGACAGGCTCTGCCAACAGCGAAAGCCACAGGGACACTGCAGGGCTGGAAGCTGTTTGCTTTCTTAGAGCTTTCCACCTACTTCCTGTTCCTATCAGTTTCACCTCAACCTAACTTTTTGACATTTGACAGACAATTTGTTCTAGTGGCTCCAGCAATTAAGTCTACTTTGCATTTTCTTGTTTTTAAATTTTTTAAGGTTTTTTATTTATTTCTGAGAGAGAGACAGCGTGAGCAGAGGAGGGTCAGAGAGAGAGGGAGATACAGAATCCGAAGTAGGCTCCAGGCTCTCTGAGCTAGCTGTCAGCACAGAGCCCGAAGCGAGGCTCAAACACACGAACCGTGAGATCATGACCTGAGCCAGTTGGACGCTTAACTGACTGAGCCATCCAGGCTCCCCTACTTTGCATTTTCTTACTACTTAATGAATCAGCTCCACCACAGAATTTCAGAGACAATAGTACCTACTGTCCAGGGCTCCTCCTCACATATCTGATTTTCAACTTCCTGTGGTCCTTTCCCCAATCAACTAAATTGCAATAATGTCCATTGTCATTCTTTGATTACCCAGCTCTAAGCTTAGTAGTTGTTACCTCCAATTGCTCTCTGTGTAATATCTTAATCAAAACAGTTTCATGTTAAATTCTTTCATGTTAAAATGTTTCAGTTTTCTGACTAGTTTCAGAATGGAACACATAGTTTAATCCATAGTTATTTAGGAATTTATAAAGGTGACCACATATTTTGAGTGTAAAGAACACTCCTGATTGTAAACAGCTGTCCCAGACAAACGAGAAACTAGTTTCACACTAGATATGTCAGTAAATTCAATCTGAAATGAAATTCTGGGTAACACTGTTAACAGTTAGAATCTGAATTTTTCCTAGTATTTACCTCACAAACCTATACGCTAAGAATTACTGCCTTCACCTCACCCTTTCCCCCTTGGTAGTCAGGTTGCAATATTGGCAATTCACCTCTGAACTTGGTTATAAACATTGGTAAAAATGTTGCAAGAATCCTTAACATGGTATTGATCTTTCCAAAGCGCACATCTGATTATCTCTCTTATGGTTTAAACATTCAATGGTGGTGTGCCTGGATGTCCCAGTCAGTTAAGTGTCCGACTTCAGCTCAGGTCATGATCTCACAGTTCGTGGGTTCGAGGCCCATGTAGGGCTCTGTACTGACAGCTCAGAATCTAGAACCTGTTTTGGATTCTGTGCCTCCCTCTATCTTTCCCTTGCCCCCTCACACACTCTGTCTCTCTCTCTCTTAAAAATAAAAACAAATATTAGAAAAAAATCCAACGGTTACCCAATTATATCTGTAATTAGATAGTGGTCTCTCTGAGAAACCTCAAAGAGTGTATGAAATGCTTCTTGTATGAATATTCCTAGAACCCTTCATACCTTAATAACAATGTTATCATAACACTCAAAACAATATTATAATTATTTGTTTGCTTGTATGTATCTCCTATTAGATTGTAAATTCTATGAAATCAGAGACTATGTTGTGTTCACCATTACTAGTGATGAATCCATTGTCTAACACTCAAAATTACCTCAATAAATTGTAAACTTAATTTCTGCTCTATGTACAAAGAAATGAATGATGGCAGTGCTAGAGAGAATTTCCCATGTTATTGGGTCAGCACCTCAGGTTTTGGATGGTTCACCCTGAATCTTTAAGGAAGATAATTGGGAACAAATGGTGTATCATCAGGGATATCAAGTTAACTCTCACACAAGCAATAGAGAATTCTAAGAAAAAGAAATAATGTGATTCCTGCATAAATAATTGAAAGCCATTGTCCCACAGGCATCTCCCTTGCGGTATCCATACTCACATAATTGTTCATTGACATACTGGTGGGCTACATTTGGAAAAGTTCAATTAAAATGTTTTTTAAAATATAATAAAAAGACCTTTTATGTCATAATATGGGAGTTATTTTTTTTCCAGCCTAGAGTGTGTTGGTTGAAAGCCTTATAAACTACATGAACCCAGTGACCTGTGGCTAAATTAACATGTTGTCATCTAGTGGTTTTATTATTACTTAAAATACTCACGTGAAAAATAAAAAGGTAGAGGATGATGATGATTGCCAGGTATAAAGATTATAATTTTATTTTTACTGATTTTCTAATAAGTAAAAAACATTCATGTTAAGGCATTGAATATAAAAATATATGTAATGTGTGTGCCTGTGAAAATAATTTTTTAGTTTTACATTTTATATTATTATTAGTTTTATATGATTTATGTCACTTTATACTATTATGCTATTTTATACTATTATTATATTATTTGTGTCATTTTATACTATTTTATGTCATTATTAGTTTTTCTTTATACCCTGAGTATTTTTAGGTGGCACTTATAACATCTTTCAAAATTAATTGTAATATGGAAAGGTTTAATAAGAAGAGAAAAAGAAAACCCACAACAAATGAAGAAGAATATGTTAGGAAACAACTGAGATAACTTAATTTTTTTAACGTTTATTTATTTTTGAGAGACAGAGCATGAGCAGGGGAGGGGAAGAGGGAGAGGGAACCACAGAATCTGAAGCAGGCTCCAGGCCCTGAGTTGTCAGCACAGACACCGATGTGGAACTTGAACCTATGAACTGTGAGATCATGACCTGAGTTGAAGTCAGATGTTTCATGACTGAGCCACCCAGGTGCCTCACAACGGAGATAAATTAATTATTATAGTTGGATAAGGAATGTTATCTTTAAATTTCTCTTTTTTTACTGTTTATTTATCTTATCAGTACATTTCTTACTAGCTAATTCAAACAGAAAAATATATTTAGACATGTCTTTGTGCTTAGTGTTAAAGCTTGGACTGGTTAGTCATTTGACTCCCCTCATGACATGCACACTGCCTTACTCTATTTTTTACCCACCTCTGCCCTGTTCTATACTTTAAAAGGCTGACACCTATGGATGGGTTCATTTGGGTTTCCTGATCACATGGGTTACAGTGAAAGAAGAAAGGAGAAAATTTCTTTCATTTCTTTCCAGTTCTTTCCTTACATCAGAACTATTTCTCTGGCTGAAGCTCCCTTGTGCCATAAATTTACTTCCCATTAAGTAGATCCTCATCCTTGGCTCCAGCTCTTGCCATTTCTTCTTCTTTACTCTGATTCTTAAGAGGCAGGAATATGTCTTTATCTGTCACTTATCTCTGAATATCACAATATTTCTTGTGCCATAGACTGAAGGTTTCTGCATCCTCAGAATTCAAATGGTGACACCTAATGCCTAATGTAATATTATTTAAGCATGGGATATTTCGGAGATGATTAGGTCATGAGGGTGGGACCCTCATGAATGGAATTAGTGTCATTACAAAAGAACTCCTCCCCACCCCCGAGATCTTTGTCCCTCCCACCATCTGAAGACTCAAGAAGACTGCCATGTAGAACCAGGGAGTGGGTTTTCACCACACACCAAATGTGCCAGTAGCTTGATCGTAGACTTCCAGCTTTCACACTATGAGAAGTAATTTTCTGTTGTCTGTACGCAACCTAATCTGTGGTATTCTGTTACTGCAGCCCAAATGGACAAAGATATTTTATTTACTTTCTTAATGCTGCTCCATCTTTAACCCATCTTTAAAGTACATTTATTTAAATGATCTGAATGGATTATATTTTATACCAAATCCTGCTTGATACAAAACTTACAAAACATCTTTATAGCAAATAATTCATTAATAATCTATTTTATTATTCTATAAGTAGCAGCAAAAAATGTCATTAATAATTATGTTTTCCATTACTATTTTTTTAAATGTATAAATTACATCCAATCCCATATTTTTTTTTACTTTAATATCTTATAAAATATGAGAGCATACTGTTAAATCTTAACTCAGTGAAACAATTCTGAAGAGGTCGTGAAACAATTCTGAGGAGGTCATGATGGGAAGAAAAATAGTTTTAGGATAAAAATAGCATAGATTTGAATACTACTTCTATTATAGACTAACCTTAAATTTAAACAAAGAAAATTTACTATTTATTGTTCAATTTTATTATCTGAAGAACTTCAAGATTTTTGTGAAATTAGAGATAAAATAACCTGTCAAGTAGTATTTATTTAGTAAAATATAACCACTTTAAATTTGTTACTACTTTTCTTGTAATGATTATTGTTAATGCAGGAATTTACCCTAAAATGATACATCTCATTTGGAAATAGAGGAAATTTTAAGAAGTCTGAATACAAATTTCAGAAATGTATATAGCTATATACATTATATACACACACATATATATATGTTGATGGTTGAAGAAGAAATCACTGCTATATATGCCAAAAATATACGTGGCAGAGCTACCATTGTATTGAGTAAATTTAGGAGCTTACACGGAATTCTCATCAACAAATATATGATCTACAGGGCCACACTGTTTTCCTTTTGGCACATGCTTCTTTTGCAGAGCAACTGAACTGATGGTACAATAAATTCTTGTACCACAGAGAACTTTGATTCAGAAAACCTAGGTACTTATCCCACTTAATCATTAATTTGGTAAATAGCAAACAAAATTCCAGGCCCCAAAAGGGAAACAGATTCTGAAACATTGCCAAACATTCTCAAACATTAATTAAGTCAGTACATTTATTGAATGTTAAAAATAATACCTGCTCTCTGAAGACATCATGTAAAACAGTACATTTATGCTTGAGAAGATTAGAATTATAGAAGAAAGAAAAATCAACGTGAATGAATTTTTATTAGCCAAGTGAAAATTTGGTGTAAAGTGTGTAATAATATTATTTTGTAGGTGCAGTGGATATGGCATTATTGATTATGTCAAACTTTGTAGCTAGAGCAGAAATATATTCATATAAAATCCTTTACCTGTACTTTATCATATATCACTTTATCATTTTGTTGGGTTTGTTTATCTTTTCACTGAATCCTAAGAAACTGAAGAGCAGGACTGTGATATGTATGAAAAGAACACATGAAATAATTATATTCATTTAATTTCTAACACTGGCAACATCAAAATTAAAATAAATACAAATTCTTTTTTTAATGTTTTTTAAAATTTATTTCTGAGAGGGAGAGAGACAGAGACAGCATGAGTAAGGGAGGGTCAGAGAGAGAGGGAGACACAGAATCCAAAGACAGGCTCCAGGCTCTGAGCTAGCTGTCAGCACAGAGCCTGATGCAGGGCTCAAACCCACTAACCGTGAGATCATGACCTGAGCTGAAGTTGGACACTTAACCGACTGAGCCACCCAGACGCCCCTAAAATAAATAGAAATTCTACCTGACCACAAACAGCTATAGACAGAAATCAAAAGCAAGTAACAAGAAAAAGCAAAACAAAAATTTTAACTTTTTTAAAAACAAAGGTTAAAATCTACAGTAAATAAAATGCTCTTGCAAAATGGAAAGAAAAAGACCAAAAGCCAATAGAAAAGAAGCAAAGAATATCAAGAAAAGTCACAGAAAATGAAGTCCATATGACTCAATATTAAAGTAAGGCTAACTTCAATTATCATATGTGAATGTTAATTACATTTGCCCTGAGATGGCATTTTTCACATTGAAAATGACAAAATACCAAAACAGAATACTGATGGAGAGGAATTAGATAGTTTTTATACACATTCAAGAGTACATACCTTTGACTGAGCAATTTCTATTTAGGGAAGTTGGTCCCAGATATGCTTGCATTTGTCCACAATGATATATGAATTATGTTACCTGTTGCATCACTGTTCATAGAAACAGCCTGAATGTCTGTCAATAGGAAGCTGGTAAATTAAATTATGAGACTCTAACATGATAAAAAAAAATGTATTTGTGAAAAAGGGAGTAAAGTTTTTTTTTAACAATGTAAGGTAATGGACGGTTACCTTGGGATCATTTTGCAATATAGACAAATACTAAATCATGTTGTATACCTGAAGCTAATATTTTATTCATTAGTAAAACCTCAATNTTATGTTATTCATTAATAAAACCTCAATTTTAAAAATATGATTACTTTTATATTATATATTTCTTAAAATATTTAAGATTTTAAAAATTTAAGTGTTGCTATTTAAAAAATTAGGAAAAAACTGGCTGCCTGAGTGACTCAGTCAGTTAAGCATCTGACTCTTGGTTTCTGCTGAGGTCCTGAGCTCCCAGTTTGTGGGTTAGAGCACCGTGCTGGGCTCTGCGCTAACAGTGCGGAGCCTGCTTGGGATTCTCTCTCTCTTTCTCTCTCTCTCTCCCTCTTTCTCCACCTCTCAAAATAAATTTTTAAAAACTTGAAAAAATTAGAAAAAAAACAAGGATGAAAATAATAGAAATTTCTTTTAGTTTGCAACAGCACTTGGTATTATTAGGGCTCCAGTCTCTAGTTGTGCTATAGTATTAAAATTTGTCTCTATCACTTTGAAAACAGTGAGATATCCCTCTTCCCTGGTCGGTTGTGCTCTCTCTCTCTCAAAACAAAAACAAAAACAAAAACAAAACACAGTCTGTCCCTTAAATAGAAAAATAAATTCCCTAATGGCAACAATTACTACCCCTTTGCTCTGCTGCATCCTTGCTGTCTTGTGACTTAATTCTGATCAATGAAATTTAACTATAAACTTCCAAAACTACAATTCTACAAAATTACAGATTTTAATTAAAAGAATGAAGTATATGTTTTAGTATTAAGTATACTGGGACACAGATTATCATGTAAGGATATCCACATTTTTATAACCTTAAGATTGGGTTATAAGGTGTTTTAAATTTGAGACATTTGCCAAATATAGGGTATAACATTGCTTTACAGTCATTTAACTCACCTTCAGGTATATGCTTAATACAGAAGCTATAAAGCTTCTGATAAGGATTGCAGAAGGTATGTCCTATGCTTCCCACTCTCTGTTTAGGCTATTTTTTTAGTCTCATGTAGTTTTTCTTCTTTAAAAATTTTTTTTGGTAACATTTATTTCTTTATTTTTGAGAGAGAGACATAGCATGAGCATTGGAGGGGCAGAGACAGAGAAAGAGGGACATAGAATCCGAAGCAGGCTCCAGGCTCTGAGGTGTCAGCACAGAGCCTGATGTAGGGTTCCAACTCATGAACTGTGAGATCATGACCAGAGCCGAAGTCAGAAGCTTAACTGACTGAGCCACACAGGCTCCCCTTGTGTAGTTTTTCTTCTGATCAAATACACACAAGAGAAGAAGGAATAGCTTACACTCTGAAGAATTAATTACAATATAGCTGAAGAAAAATGGAATCAGAAAAGATCCCCTGACTTTTGGAGAGCACTTACATCATACATGGTCATTGGCTTAAATATAAAGAAGGAATGATAAATCAACCTCTGACTTAAATATCCCTGCCAGTTACTGATCTTTTCACAGGCATTTCAATATACACTAAATTCTAAATATTCCTACTTCATGTAGATTTTTTTTTTTTAACTTTAATCATTATCTCGTCTGTTAGAAGTTCAGTTGAACTGAGAGAGGGAGCTGAGCTGCCAGGTGTCAGAGTAACCAGTTCAAAGCAACAAGTCAAAAAATAAGAGTTAAGCCTTTAATTGTTTACTGCAATGGTATATTCAAGAGTCTAAAACCAGAGAAAACGCCAACTCCCCCTGTTTAATTTTTGCCCATAACAGTGTAGCAGACAAGGGTCAAGTGGAATACCACAGATGTGGGGGTCATCTCACTGTTGAGAGAGTCCCAGTAGTTTTGTGGACTCTGGGACAGGGGCAGGGCAAGGGGGAAAGCTAGAAGTGGAGAAGTTCTGGGCACTGATTCAGAGTGGGGAAAAGTGTCATCAAGGTTTCCCTGACCTACCCCCTTAAGGAGGACTCAGCAGAGGCAGCTGAACATGACCTCTTCTGAGGCTCAGACAAAGAGAGAGCTGTGTACCAAATCTGGTGTGGAAAAGGCAGCATCCCAGGGAGCCCCAACAGGTAGAGCCTTTGCAATGCCTATGATGAGGCCTATTTCTGTAACTTTTATTATTTAGTTGTGCTTTCTTTTATCAGGTAAACTGAGGCATAAAATAAAAATGTTAGAATTCATGTGAGCAAAAATCAACTCTAAGGAGGCAATACCAAACAAACTGAAAGTGGTTAGAAGCACTCCAGGAACAGAAGTTAGGGACTTTCAGAGAAGAGGTGAAAAGAAAGAAAGGAAATTACTTGATTGGCTATAGCTTAAGGGGCTGCATTATTTGGGGAAGTTCAGTTCGCTGTTTGTGATTAGTTGTGCTTAGGTTTCAATTTCTTAAATTTGATACATTTACAGGCGTGGGTTTTGATTTGCTTAGGTAGGCTGCTAAAACATTAAAACCACCTCAGTCTAATGGCTTCTGCTTAATTAATTTAACATCAATTAATATTTTTAAATTGAATTGCATTTTACCTAAGTTTTAATTAGGATTCCTGCTTTTTTGTCAATTTGCAATTGCCTGAAACATCTTTATCCATCCCTTTACTTATACCCTGTTACTAGGATTCATCCTTATCACCTACGTTTCTAGTTGAAATTAGGTAGCTGAATTTTGTGTAATTAACACAAATGTATAGATCTTGTAACAGGAAAATCAATATCTTAAAAACACCATTAATTGATAATGTTGTTTTGGATCGTTCTTTACTATTGTGTTTTTCCTAGTTATTTTACTTTTTAGCTGTTACCTCTTCATTACATGCATCTTTATGGTTTTTTGGATTATACCTGATTCTCTTCATTCCTTTTTCTTTCCTGACCCATTAACTTGGAAGTTATATAATTCTTTTCAGTGTCATCAATATTTATCTTCTGATTTAATCTGAATGCCTTAGAAGACAACATTTAAGGCAAAGGTTTATGTGCTAACATTGGTGAGTGCAATCTCAGAGGCACAGTACCAGAAAAGGGATTAGAAGAGAAGAGGCACATAGCTGAGGTAGCAGAGCTCCTCACCAAGTGATGGAAGAAGGATATATCATCCCGCTAATTTTATTGGCAGTTTGTTGCATGAGGTGTTAACTCACGAGCAGTTCTGAGAAACACATATCTGAAACTTTGCAGGCCTCGACACTAGGACTAAAGGCGGGCAGCCTGGATGTGAGGCAACATGCTGCGAGCAGGTACAGGAGGTACCCAAAGCTACCAGTGTGTGGTCTCTTTTCTTTAATCCCCATACTCCTGTACCTCCACCCTATCAGTACATAGCAGCAGCTGCAGCAAACTGGCTCTACTACCCCAAGCTATTGTCA
The DNA here is from genome assembly GCF_008692635.1 of Crocuta crocuta. Classification (NCBI taxonomy): domain Eukaryota; kingdom Metazoa; phylum Chordata; class Mammalia; order Carnivora; family Hyaenidae; genus Crocuta; species Crocuta crocuta. Next base: position 1,279,753 of record NW_027531581.1, read on the forward strand.
AGATCGCTTTGGCAGGAAAACAAGGCAGGTGCACAGACCTGGGCTGGTACTAAAACAAATTGCTACATCTCCCCTTCCTAAAGTGTCCTATGTCACCAGTTTCTCATTTTATTATATAATAAATATGACCTAACATAAAAATGTTTAACTGCCTCAATCCCCTATTCTATGTTAATAAAAATCTTTAGAATGTTTTATTTTTTTAATGTTTATTTATTCTTGTGTGAGAGAGAGACAGAGCATGAGTGGGGGAGGGGTTAGAGAGAGAGACACACAGAATCCAAAGCAGGCTCCAGGCTTTGAGCTGTCAGCACAGAGCCTGATGCAGGGCTCAAACTCAAGAACTGTGAGATCATGACTTGAGGCGAAGTCGAACTCTTAACCGACTGAGCCACCCATATGTCCCTGGAATGTTTTATTTTTCCACTCTTCCTCCCTACATTCCCACTTTAACTTGAGTATTTTTAGGGATTTTTTTCCCCAGTGTCCCTTTTATTTGTCTACTCCTGTATTACAAATTCCAAGCCATGTATTTATCACATATTTGTATATAACTACGTAATCCTAATATTAATGTATGTAGTACTATCAATATCAATATTAATTTGTGTTTAATTTAATTAATGCCCTAATGTTAATTTTTCAGTTTTTCTTTCCACTTCTACATCTTCGATAGTGTTCTGCTTCAAATTTCATTTGTTTGCAGCACTTTTTCAAGTACTTTCCTTCAACTGGGTATATGAAGGTACGTTGTCTATGACTGTTTTTCACCTTTATGGTGTCTGCCCCTTGGTGAAATTTTTTCAACTGAGGAGTTCACTTGATTTTTGATGGAATATTTTTCCTCATGATACTTCATTATTTCTCCTCTTTCTTATTCTCCTTTCAGAACTTCAATTATTCACACAAGAGCTTGCTAGATCTAGCTTTTAAACCAAATCTCCCAACATTTTTCATTCCTTTTTCAGAGCATATCAGCAGCAAATGGAGTAGGCTGCTCTTGGGAGCAGTCTGGGCCCCCTTACCACCAGAGGTCCTTTCCAACTGACCCAGTGTTTGTAGGGAGTAAATATTTCAGCATATGTGTACCCCATCAGCTGCTCAACAAGCTGATAAGGTCCAACAATCAGAAAATTCTATTCTAAAGTTATTTGCTCATGATTTTCACTTATCATATTTCATACTGGTGACATTTCTTCCTCAACAGTAATCATGGTCTTTGCTTGTGTTAGTGATTTCTTTCAATTTGGAAATCACATTTTCTGACTCCTGAAGGATTTTGGAGACAGGGTTGACTATAAGTGCCTCTCTGTGAAGATAATTAATATTCCTCTGAAATTCTTCTCTACTTCATCATTTTTGCCTCAGGAGGTTCCATTTATCTAGCCTTTTGGGTTGGTCTTCACCCCTCACGTTACTTTGACTATTGTATTTTTTTTTTTTTTTGATTATTCACAATTTGGTGTTCCCACAGTCCTCATTCAGGTGAACGAATGGGGCTTTCTCTAAGCAGTGGCAAACCAATAAGAGGAAGAGGCCACATGTTGTTCAGGTAAGCTGTGAGTGGTCTACTGAGGCACAGAGAGAAGACCTCCCACTTCTCAGTCCTTATCTTTACAGTGAGCAGACAAACAGCCCTCTCTCAGTCACATGGACCACTTCCCCCAGAGTGTATTCCCATTGCATGTCTACTAGACTTGCAGGGTTAGGTTAGGCCTTTCTTATGACCATGTGCAACAAGGTGCATGCAAACATCTGAAGCCCCTTGAGGCTGGCTTAAAACATACCCATTTCACCTCAACTTTTATCTCGGACCACAATGATCAGTCTCATTTTTTTCCAGTGTAAGCTCTTTGCTGGGGTTTTGTCATATCATGGTGTCTTATTTTAAGTCTTGTTTTCATAAGTTCAAAATCTCAAAATGGAGTCTACATGTAAATAAATGATTAAATTACACTGGGAAATGTATAATAGAAACCTGCACAAGAAACAGAGGAGTAATTAATTTTTTTTGAGGATGGGCCAGAGAAATCTCTCTTAACAACATGGCACCTAACCTGGATTTCAAAGAATAAGTAGAATTCGGAGGTAAGGGAAACACAATTAAATTATATTATTATCATTAATTAATATTAATTAGAATATTAAATAATATTATATTTTAGATAATAAGAAACCACCAAACGTAGATATCAACTCTGTAGCAAAACACGTAACAAATAAAGTGGCAAATAACTTTTCTGTCTCAGTTAAGGTATATTCTGTTTAGTAATATATATTACAAATTGCTACATTTCTATTCCGTGACTAATATAGTAAATAATTCTAGAGTGATGAATCACTATAAAGCTGACTTAATTCATAATTATTAAATATCTCTTTAGCCAAATGAAAATTTTTTATAGTAGACCAGTATATTGTAAATTCACTCCTTCAGATTTCTTTATAATCTATTCAATGATAATTATGTGAATTATAATAGTAAATGTACAACTAAATATCCTTTCTAATAATAAGGATTATGAATTATTTCTATTATTTAGGTTATTTTGATAGTTCCCTAAGTATTGTTTAGTCTTGAGTAACTACATCAAGTGGACAAAATTATTCTTACACTGAATAGCAACAGATAAATTATAGATTAAATTCACAGAACATATTTAAGTGGTAGTTTCTCCTGTTATCATTTGGTTTGATTCCTTGCTCATTCTGGAAGTGAGAAAGTATTCCTGAAAGCTAAATGGCCAATCCTATTTGCTTTTATATACAAGTGTGGTTCTGGATAAAGGGAATAACCATAGTAAATATGAATGGAAAGTGACAATAGTGGCATAGGGTGACTTGATTTTGTATATGTTTATGGAACTATAAAGTCTAGAATGTAGTTTCTTGGTTATTTTCATTATTACAGACTAGACAGGGGAGAAATTATCTTTAGTGTGCTGTTTCAGCGCATGAATCACACTTTACAAGCCATTCTTGTCAGCCTATAATGTAAACTAATCTTCTAATAAGACACTGTGTCCTTTCATATAGTTCACTGAAGTGCACAGTGGTTTGAGCATTAATAGAAAATGATTATCTTTTCCTGAGGTGACCTTTTAACCCAGAAAACAGTACAAGTTCATCTGTATGTTTTATTGGTATGTCTATTAACATTGTTTTCAAGGATAGAGAGTATAACACAAAGCATTATTGAGCCAGATTTCCATTATAAAATAACAACAATTTTTATGGTATAAATAGTCTTTGACTGCCTACAGAACTAACATGAATGACTGAGGGTGAGGCAGCATCTATCTCACCCAGAATACCTGTCTACACTGTATATCTACAATAAATAAGACTATATTTCCAGTTGTTTTCTATTTTTTAAAGGTGAGCCTTCTGTGGTTCCTTGAAAATGATGATACTGCCCCTCAGGGTGCTTGACAGGGAAAATAACTTGAACTCATATATTTTAATTTAGTCCTCTCTGTTTTCATATAATCCAATTTGCTATAAATCAGACAGCATTTCTTATTTGCAGGAAATGTAGCTACACCACACACACACACACACACACACACACACACACACTAACATGTCATTGATACTCAGTTATATATAATAATAAGAAATAGGATATTAGTAGCATGTAGGTTATGTAAAAATTAATTCTTAAGTAACACTGGAATTTTTAATCCCAGTTATATAAATGAGTTTTCTAAAGTGTTTGATATGGTTCATTCTCAAATATTTCAACATATTCTTTAAGATTTTATGTGAACTATTATTATTATTTAATACCCATTTTCCTAAGTACAGGATCTTGTACACACAATCCGTTTTAGTTCAAATTCCTAATTAAGAGTGGCAAAGTGATCTTCAATGAACTCTTTTGGGCTGCTATGTCACAATATGAATCAGATGACTTTTTATCTACTGAAATCCTAATTTCCACTCTCAGGAATACAGACAGTGGCATGAGGAAACAAAAATGGCAATAATATGCTAAATAGCTAGCATTCACAAAAACAATTTATAGTTACTTATTGATTGTTTACAGCTCTTGAACTTTAGTGGGGTTCTATACTCTCCCCACAAAAAACATTCTTAGGCTTTTATACTTGATTAAAAGGAAGAATTCTCATCCTTGCTTATTGACTTTCATCTGTATATCTCACAGTAATGCAGTTGGACTTCTGATTATAGATCAGAATCGAAATTCCTGGGTGCTTCATAATGACAAACCTACTTCACACTCAATTGTCAGAAGCTTTAATTCAGTATATCTAGTTGATCATAGAGAACAAAGGATTTTACTAAAATGACACAGACATATTTTCTAAAATGCTGATTCTCACACAGTTATGAAATAATTTTGCTCAGTTTACCTTCTTCACTCCGTATATATATGTTCATTTTAGGCAACACTGAAGCCCTGTTATAGTTGTTCAGTACAGCCTCCATATCATGCTATAGTCGTTTGAGAAAAAAGATTCTCTCAGTACAATCTATGCCAATGAAGCTTTGATAATCAGGCCAATCACCTAATTACAAGTTTGTATTTCTATTCCCACTGAGATGTGCCAATTAAAAAGATTCGACTTTAATTCCAAACAACATATTAGCCCTAATTACCTGATGTATGCACTGCCTGCTTTGAATTTTTTAACCCTTTATGTATTTGTGTGTATATACATATTTAATTCGTCGTCTGTGAGGTATTGTGAATTGCAAAGTACATCTAGAGCTTCAGCCATAGACCATGGTTTCAAAAATGAAGCTGATTCTTCCTTTTCAAAACAAACTATTGTCATTATCCAAGTAACTTGGATTATAAAAATAACTACCATGGATCATTGGTCCTGATGGAATTACTTAAATTGGTTGTCCTATTCGCCCATGTCAAAAATAAAATGCATAAACCTCTGTTTCAGTTTATGATTGACATCACTGCCTGAATTAAATTAAGTCATTTGAAATATTAATAAGATGATGTATGTACATATTGGCTACATTCATTTTGATCATACTGCAAGTTAATCCCATCACTTGTAGAAACTATTGTGTATTTTAGTTGCATAGTAAGAGCTTATTGGCTAGTCAAAGTCTAACGGACAGCTACAAGAAATCTATTATAGGGGCACCTGGATGGCTCAGTCGGTTAAGCATCCAACTCTTGATTTCAGCTCAGGTCATAATCTCACGGTTCATGTTTCGAGTCCCATGTCAGGCTTTGCACTGACAGCACAGAGCTTGATTGGGATTCTCTCTCTCCCTCTCTCTGCCCATTCCCCACTCACTGTCTTTCTCTGTCTCTCTCTTTCAAAATAAATAAACTTAAAAAAAAAAAAGAAATCTACTATATTTCTAAGGTGGTATTTACTAAGAACTTTTAGGTTTTTAATTGTCCACTAAATTAAATGTTTGGTGACTTCTCCCTTTGGCTTAAAGATCAAAAAATGACAAAGTTGAAGAAGTAAAAATGGTTAGTAAAAGCATGTCAAGCTTCAAGCAAAGACATTAATGTCTCATGGAGACCTAGAGTCAAAGTGTAGAAAGAATTTGACTGTGGGGCAGAGAAGAATAAGACCCCTAATCAAATAAAATAATGGCTCAAAGATGTGTGAGCTGATGAAAATTGTAGAAATCAGGGCTGATATTCAGAAGCTAGCTGAAAATAAATGAAAAGCAGGGGGGAAAAAGAAAGAAAACATCATCCTTCCTTCTTCCAGCCATAGATTCCAGAAGAGGAATTTTTAAATTGAAGATGCTGCTTTTAACATCCAGAGTGTAACTGAGTATTACTCTTCCTTAAGATACCGGCCTTCTTTACTGTGAACCTTCCCATAGTCCACATTTTATTAAATATAGTTGGTTATTATCTTATAAAATGTTTGAATTGTTTGAATCCAAGTCATAATTTAAGATAAATAGTGCTAAATAACAGGAAAAGGGGCACTAGAAATTGAATAAGTTTAAACACTGATCACTGAATTAAAACCAGAAAGCATGGATAATACTCTGAGAAGAAATGCAATACAGGGAACCAGATTCAGAAAAAAAAATCATCTCTTAGCACAGCAAACTCTCCCTCTAACCAAGATATTTGAAAAAAAAACTTAAGTCCTTCTATGTTCTATAGAATAGTACAGCACAGAAAAACAGTAACCCTCTTTATTTCCCTAGGTAGAAAGCCTCAAGACCAGGTTTGTTACACTTACAGATTTTTACTTATTATGAAAGACTTGGTTTTAGACATCTCAGTACCAGAACACTATAGATAAAAGACTTGTAGAGGAAGTTCAGAGAAGCATAACAGAAATGATTAAGGGAATATAGGTTTTGACTTATGAAAGAAGATTAAACACTCAAAGTCTCTATAACTGTGCAAAAGGATGAAAAAAAAGTAAGTTGATAAAGGCCTACAAATATTTGAAAGGTATAAGAACAAGGAAGACAAAGTATTATTGAGCATTTCACTGAGGAGATTATTGAGGTATGGAATGAACAAATGGATTGAGTTAAAATGAGAAAATTTGGCCTAAATATCATAAGGAAATAACTCTTCCTAGACTCAATAAAAAAATGGTGAATTTTCTACTTATGTTATTCTGCTCATCTCATCCAGGCTGTACCTATGTACATTAATGTCAACACATACACATGCTAAAAAGAAACATATAAGAAAAGCTCATTCATAACTGGAATAAAGCAGCAGAAAACTTTTCTTTAAAAATTTCCACATTGCTTTTATCTCCAATTTCACAGATGGCTATATTTAATCCTAATATGGAAGATTTATAATTCTGTGTCAAATAAATTCTGTGTCAGCCTATGACAATTGATGAAAAGTAGTACTGAGATACGCACAGGACCATAGGAATTTGGGCTTCTAGGGAAGGAACATCTCCTGCTAAAAATCAGCATCCTGACAAATGGCCATCAAACCTCTGCATAAACTGTTTTCGTAAGCAGAAGTTTTCGATCAGGAAAACTGCCCATGTAACCTAAGACTTCTCTGTAACACAGGTCCTCCAATATATAGAGCTGTTTCTGCCTCACTATACTTTATTATCATAGATCTTAATTCCACTAATTCCATCCTTAAAATTGTAGAACAAAAATGTATTTGAAGGCAGCTACCACAACACATTCACTCAGATAAAATATTTCTATATTCTTCAATTATTTTTTATATCACATTATTTTGACACATTCTTCTATTTTATCGTTATCATCTGAAGTGTTCTATTTGTTGAGGTATCTCCTTAAAATTACCTGAAACTAACCAAAATACTGTGGATTTATAGACAAATACAAGGATGAACATCACTATCAGGTCATATAAATTATTTCCATTTACATTTCTAGGAGAATACAGCTTCGTAAAGATTAGGCTTCCACTTCCAGTGGAAGATTATCCACTTCCAGTTAGATAATTAGTATAAATTACAAAAGGATTGGACAGAAGTATAAGATGCTTTCTGACTTTAAGTATTTTTATATGACATGAGAGTTCTACATTTCTCTATTTTGTAACATCTCTAGAAATGATAGAAGATGTCTGCCTCTCAGTGAGAAAGAAGCTGCAATCAGAAATCATCTATGTTTATTATCTCTGTAAAGTCGGCATTTGGTAAGAACTTTAAGAAAGGCTGGAGAAACTTTTTGTGAACTAATCAGCTTTTCTACATCTCGTACGATGGTGGGTGGGCAGGAGGAGTCAGTCTCCACTGCTTCCAAATATATACATGAAATAATGAAAAGAAATAATGAAAATCTTGAATAATACTATATTCCAGAATTTATCATGGATTTCAAGAATCATATCAAAACACTTTAAAAATTGCTGCATAATATAGATTAAGAGCATAGAGTTCAGGTTAGGTGTTTAGAATCCTGGCTCTGACTGCCACAATTAGTAGTTTAGGATGAGTCATTGATTATACTTGGCCTCAGTTGATTCATTGATATATGAGAAAACTTCATTAGGTTATTTCTAAATTCTCTTCTTTTCCCATATATTCTATGAGATCTAAACTTATGTAAACTACTTATATCTTGAGTTCCACTCATCTGCAAAAGACTATTTTCAAAAAACATTACATGTATTATTGATAGCATTTTTAATGTAAATACTGCCATTTTGAAATCTGTTATTGCTTGTTCTGCTCAAAGGCATTACTATTTCAATCTTGTATTTTTTTAATTGAATATGTTGAAATTTTAAGTACCTTAGTTAATTATCCTTCCTGGAAACCTGAATACTTAATTTTCATATCCACTATGGTTTTCCATTTTGTCTCTTTTTTTTTTCTGCAATGGACTTTGAAATATTCAAACTTTAAATGCCTTTGGCCTGAGAAAATGATATTTATCAAGTATTGAATTGTGGTGTTCCACTAATACTATTTTCAATTGCAAAAACATCACACCACCTTGGCATCCCAAATAAAATGAGATATATTTGCTTTTGCTGAAATGTCTCTTCAAGTAAATGACCTAGGAAAATGCATGAGATTGTGGAATGGTATATATAATATAATCATAAATTTTTCCTGTCTAATCAGCTCTATAAGCTTTGGAGAAATGCAAACTGACACTGGCTGATTTTTACTCGCCCACATGAATACTCCTTTCTTCTACAACATTTTGCTGCAATTCACCATGGTGCTTATTTTGTAGGCAGCTTAGTTTAAGTAACACCATAATGTCCTTTGAAAAAAAATTATATCTAATCTGCTTGCTTATATTATCTCTGTTCTTCTCTACCTTAACGATATAATCTTTAAACAATAAACTTAATACTAAGGAAGTGAAAACCACTGCAGCTATCTGTGACATTCTAAGTAACTATAACCCCAATTAAAACCTGGTATGTTGAGTGGCATCAGAAAAATGGAAGAACAAAGAGTCCTTCACTGATAGTCTCTCTGATATCCAAAAATAATTTGGTAGTTCATGGACAAAAGTGACTTTGTGGGAACTTTGGGATGCAAGGGGGAGATGGTGAAACCTCACTGGAGCCCAAGACTGAAAAAGGATGTTCTAAGAAGGTAGACCCATGTCCAGAAGTGAGAATTACAGATTGCAGTCCCAGTTACAAACACAAAAACAGCCCTGTCCCACTGTGGATTCAGCTATAGCCTATTTAGTCTTGGTCTTGCCACCAGCACAATATCCCCGGGAACTTGCCAGGAGTCATACCCACCCAGGGACCAGTCACGGAACACATCTATCCATGCTCCAAGGCAGCCTCTCTGACCCCAGTTCAACTGCAAATCCTGAAAATGAACATGTTACTTGGCTCCAGCTTCTCTAAGTCATAGGTAGAGAACACTCCTGGCCACTCAGGGACCTACCAGGAGACCCAAATTCCGGAGCTGGACTCATCAATCTCAGTCAAACAATAGAACTTCAAGCAGCCCTGTAACCCAGCTCTAGTCCCTTGTACCTGTAGTTACACAGCAATCTTGACTGCCTAGGGATCCACTCATCTTTGTCCCCAGAGGTAGGGTCACCGACCTCAGTCCCAATAGTGGATGCACTGACCTCAGTCCCAATAGTGGACGCTGAAGCTCCCCTCTAATGGTTCCAGCCCCTCTAAGTCATATTCCAGGGCAAATCCTGCCCACCCAGGACTCTGCCCAGTGATCTGTCAGAAGTCCATCCAGAAACCTGTCAGGAGCCACACCCATCCATGCACCAGGTAACAGACCCACTATCTGCAGATCCTGAAGTGGACATGTCCCAGTGCCAGTTTTATTGGACGTCCTGTCCACCCAAGGACCAGAGAGGATCCATACCTCCTCAGGACCCTGGTAATAAGCCTTCTAAACAAAGTCTGTACTGCAGAACCAGCCACAGACTTAGATTCAACCTTGCTCAACCTAAACCAGTCTGTAAGATTGGTATAAGTGTTTGCTCCTTCAAATGCACAGACACCAACACAAAGCTACATGGATCACAAAGAATCAGGCAAATGTGACACTGACAAAGAAACTTAATATAAAGCTCTAGAAAATGACCCCCCCAAAATGGAGATCTATGAGTTGCCAGATGTTAAATTAAAAATAATTATCTTAAAGGAGCTCAATGGGATAGAATATAATACAGATACACAAGTAAGCAAAATTAGTAAAACAATTAGTAAATAAAATGAGAAGTTTAATTTATAAATAGAACCATGAAAAAAGAAAATCAAACAAAAATCCTAGAGCTGAAGAATACAATGATAAAACTGAAAAGTCAATAGAGAACTTCAATAGCACACTTGGTCACATAAAAGAAATAATAAAAAAGAACCTTCAAAAACAAGCCACTTGAAATTAGTTAGTTAAAGAAACAAAAGGAAAAAAGAATGTAAAAGAGTAAAGGAAGGATATGGGATCTATAAGATACCATGAAAAGAACAGATTTATACACATTTTTCGAGTTCAAGAACTAGAATAGAAACTACAGGTTAGAAAGAATATTTAAAGAAACAATGGCTGAAAATTTCCTGAATCTTGGGAGACATATGGACATGCAGATACATGAAGCTCAACAGACCCAAGCAAGAGTGACCCAAAGAAGATTATCACAAGATACACTCTAATCAAACTGTCAAAAGCCAAATAAAAAGAGAGAATTTTGAAAGCAGCAAGAGAGAAGTGACTTTTCACATGCAAGGGCACCCTCCTGCCACTAAGAATTACAGTAAATTTCTCAACAGAAACTTTGCAGGACATGAGGGAGTGGGGGATATACTCAATGTGTTCAAAGAAAAAAATGCCAGCAAAAATATTATACCTACCAGGACATCTTTCAGAAATGAGGAAAGGTAATAATCCCCCTAACACACAAAAGCTGAGGGAGTTCATCACCACTACACCTGCCTAGTAAAAATGTGAAAAGAAGTTCTTCAAGTTGAAACAAAAGTACACTAACAAACAATATGAAAAATATAAAATTATAATAAAACTCAGAGGGTAAAGGTAAACACATAGCCAAATTCAGAATACTCAACTACTCTGATGATGGTACATAAATCACCTGTAATTCTTAAAAAAAACCAGAAGTATTAAAAAACAACCATAGCCACACAATTTGTTAATGGATGCAAAATATAAAAATATATAAAATGGAACATCAAAACATGAAAAAGTATGAGGAGGAGCTCAGCCTGATATAGATTATTATAAACAGAAGATATTTTATGTAAACCTCACAGTAACCATAAAGAGGAAACCTCTTGTAGACACACAAAAGAGAAAAAAAAAGAAGTCAATACATGCCACCACAAACAAAACCACAACAAATCACAAAGAAAGATGAAACAGAGGAAGAAAAGAACAAGGGAATGCTAAAAGTTGTAAAACAATTAACAAAATGGCTATAGTAAGTCTGTACTCACCATTAGTTACTTTAAATGTGAATAGATTAAGTTCTTCAATTAGAAAACACAGAGTGGTGGAACAGATAAAACAAACAATGCAATTTACAGCAGACTCACTTTAATTTTAAGACCATACATACACTGAAAATCAAGGAACTGTGAAAGATATTTTGCTAATTGTACCCAAAACAGAGCAGGAGTACCAATACTTGTTTATATTTGACAGAAAAGACTTTCAATCAAAATCAGTCACAAGAATCAAAGAAGTTCATTATAAATGATAAATGGGTTAATTCATCAACAATTGTATACATATATATGTATCCAACAATGGAACACCTAAATATATAAATAAAATATTAATAGAACTGTAGAGAGAAAAAGACAGCAATACAATGATAGACGTCAATACCCCTCTTTCATCAATGTTTACACAATCCAAATAGGAAATCAATAAAGAAACAGACATGAAAAATATTATAGATCAAATGGATCTATAAATACATATAGATCATCTGATATATATATATACATATATATATATACACACACGACAATCCATCCAACAGTATCAGAATATTCATTCTTCTCAAATGCACATGGAACATGCTCCAGCACAAATCATATGTTGGGCTACTAAACGAGCGATAATTAATTTTTAAACATTGAAATCAAATCTAGTTTTCTTTCTTTCGATAATAATATAAAACTAATCAATAACAAGAAACTGGAAAATAACACACATGGGTAATTACACAACACACTCCTGAACAACCAAAGAAGCAAGCAAAAGAGAAAAGAAAAAGTATCTTGAGACAAATTAAAATGGAAATAAAACATAATGAAAACTTGTGGGATATAGCAAAAACAGTTCTTGGAGAGAAGTTTATAGTGATAATCACCTACATCAAGAAAAAGATTGAAACATTCTAACATTACACTTCAAGGAAAAAGTAAAAAGAACAAAGTCAGCACAAAACTAGCGTAAGAAAAAAATAATAAAAATTAGAGCAAAAATAAATGAAATAGAGATTAGAAAGATAATAAAAGTGACTAATTAAAGAGGAATAACATTCGTATCATAGAAGTGCTAGAAAATGAAGAGAGAGGAAAAGGGGTAGAAGGCTTATGTGAGCAAATCATAGTGGAAGACTTTCCTAATCTGGGGAAAGACACAGACATCAAAATCCAAGTACAGAGAACTCCCATTAGATTCAACAAAAAACGATCATCACCAAGACATATCATAGTCAAATTCACAAAATACACAGGAAAGGAAAGAATCATGAAAGTAGCAAGAGGAAAGAAGTCATTAACCTACAAGGGAAGACAAATCAGGTTCCTAACAGACCTGTCCACAGAAACCTGGCAGGCCAGAGGGAGTGGCAGGATATATTCAACGTGCTGAATTATAAAAATATCCAGCCAAGAATTCTTTATCCAGTAAGGCGGTCATTCAAAATAGAAGGAAAGATAAAGAGTTCCCCAGACAAACAAAAACTAAGGAGTTCATGACCACTAAACCAGCCTTGCAGAAATTTTAAGGGGGACTTTTTGTATGGAAAAAAACAGACAAAACAAAACGAAACAAAAAACAAAAGCAACAGAGACTAGAAAGGACCAAATATCACCAGAAACACCAACTCCACAGGTAACACAATGGCACTAAATTCATATCTTTCAATAATCACTCCAAATGTAAATTGACTAAATGCTCCAAGCAAAGGACATAGGTTATCAGAATGGATTAAAAAACAAGACCCATCTGTATGCTGCCTACAAGAGATTCATTTTAGACCTAAAGACACCTACAGATTGGAAATAAGGGGATTGAGAATATTTATCATAGTACTAGACATCAAAAGAAGGCTGGAATAACCATACTTAGACAAACTAGATTTTATTTTTTTATGTTTATTTTTATTTTTGAGTGAGAGAGACAGAGTGCGAGCAGAGGGAGGACATAAAGAGAGGGAGACACAGAATTTGAAGCAGGCTCAAGGGTCTGAGATGCCAGCACAGGGCCCAAAAAGGGGCTGGAACTCATGAACCTGAGCCGAAGTTGGATGCTTAACTGACTGAGCCACCCAGGCGCTCCACAAGCTAGATTTTAAACAAAGACTGTAACATGAGATGAAGAAGGGCATTATATCAGAATTAAGGAGTTTATTCACCAAGAAGATCTAACAATTGTAATATTTAGGATCACCCAAAGATATAAATCAATTAATCACAACATAAAGACACTCATTAATAACAATGCAATAATAGTAGGGGGGGGTTGACACCTCATTTATAGCAATGGAGAGATCATCTAAGCAGAAAATCAAAAAGGAAACAACGGTTTTGAATGACACACCAGACCAGATGGGCTTAACAGATATATTCAGAATATTTCATCCTAAAACAGCAGAATATACATTCTTCTTGAGTGCACATGGGGCATTCTACAGATTAGGTCACATACTGGATCACAAATCAGCCCTCAAAAAAGACAAAAAGATCAAGATCTTACCATACACACTTTCAGACCAAAATGCTATAAAACTTGAAATCAACCACAAGAAAAAAATGTGGAAAGAACACAAACATTAGAGATTAAAGAACCTCTTACTAAAGAATTAATGTGTTGATCAAGAAACTAAAGGAGAAATTAAAAAAAAAAATACATGGAAGCCAATAAAAGAAAATATGACAGTCCAAAACCTTTGGAATGCAGCAAAGGCGGTCGTAAGAAGGACACATATAGCAACTCAGGCCTTCCTAAAGAATGAGGAAATATTTCAAATACACAACCTAAGCTTACACTTAAAGGAGCTCGAAAAAGAACAGCAAATGAGGACAAAAACTAGCAGAAGAGGGAAGGTAATAAAGATTAAAGTAGAAATTAATGATATTAAAAAAAAAACAACAACCCAAACAACAGTAGATCAGATCAATGAAACCAGGACGTGGTTCTTTGAAAGAATGAACAACATTGATAAACCTGCAGCCAGACGGAGCAAAAAGAAAAAGGAAAGGACCCAAATAAATAAATAAAATCACAAATGAAAGTGGATAGATCCCAACCAACATTGGAGAAATATAAACAATAGTAAGAGAATATTATGATATCTATAAAGCTATAAAATTTCTATACAGGAAAAGAAACAGCCAACAAGATGAAAAGGCAACCTATGAGAAAATATTTGTAAATCATATATCTGATAAGGAGTAATATCAAACATATATAGGGGAACTTGTAAAATTCAATAATAAAAACAAACACACAAACAAACACCTAAAATCGACAATGGACTTGAACAGACAGTTTTCAAAGAAGACATACAAATGGCAAAACAGGTGCATGAAAGGGTACTCAACATTACTAATCATCTGGTAAATACCAATCAAAACCACAGTGAAATATCATCTCATACCTATTAGAATAGCTAGTATCAAAAAGTCAAGAGAATAAAGGGGTTGGCAAGAGTATGGAATAAGGGAGCATTTCGGTACTGTGGGAACGTAAATTGGTATAACCACTATGGAAAGCAATATGGAGTTTCCTGAAAAAATCAAAAATAGAACTATTATATGATCCAGTAATTCTACTTCTGAATACATATTCAAAGTAAATAAAATTAATATCTCAAAGAAATATCTGCATTCCCTGTTCACTGTAGAATTATTCACAATGTATATGTTTCATATATATGAGGAAATATTTTTTTAAATTTTTTAATGTTTTATTTATTTCTAGGAGAGAGAGAGAGACAGAGAGAGAGAGAGAGACAGCATGAGCAGGGGAGGGTCAGAGAGAGAGGGAGTCACAGACTCTGAAACAGGCTCCAGGCTCTGAGCTGGCAGTCAGCACAGAGCCCGACGCGGGGCTCGAACCCACAAACCGAGAGATCATGACCTAAGCGAAAGTCGGACGCTTAACCGACTAAGCCACCCAGGCGCCCCTATATAAGGAAATATTATTCAGTAATAAAAAAGAAAAGGCTTCCATTTGTGACAACATGGTTTAACCTGAAACACATAATGCTAAGTGGAGTAAGCTAGACATAGAAATATTGTATGATCTCACTTATTTGTGGAATTTAAAAAGTTGAACTCTTAGAAACACAGAGTAGAACAGTGGATCTTAAGCCGAGAGGATGGATGGGGAAAAGGGGAAGATATTGGTTAAAGTGTATATGTACAAACATTATGTTAAAAAATGAATTAAGTTCTCATCATCTAATGTATAGCATGGTTATTATGGCTATTAGCACTGTATTGTGTACTTGAAACTTGCAAAATGAGTAACACACAAAAAAGCAAGAACTATTTGAGGTGATATATGTAGTAATTAACTTGATTGAAGTAATAATCTCACAATATATACATATGTTAAGTGATCATGTTTATGCCTTTAGAAGACAAATATCACATTGTATAAATTAAAATAATTAAATCAATAGATGCTGAGAAAAAAATAGAAATAAAACTCATTTTTAACTCATTAACATTATCATCACAGTATCAGTTTTATGGATACAGAATGCTTCAATGTAAATTATATAAAAATAATATATTTTGTATATATTGTGTATATATTGAAAGAAGATGAAAATAATAAAATGTTAGTACAACTTTATGTTAAAATAATTATTACCAGAAAAAAACTTGTTAATTATAATAAATATAAGCCAATCAATGATAAGCTAAAATGGTCAATTATTTTGTAAAGGACCTCAGAACATGAACTGTATCACATTTTTCTTTTCTTATGGCCCACTAACTGGCTCTAGTAGTTTTTTTCACTTCCTTGGATAGTGAATAGAACTCATATCCTTGACATAACACAAGAAAAGTCTGCACATAGTTAAAATGGTTTCAGGTTAAATACATAATTAATTTGGAGAGATTAGTCTTTGTAAAGTTATGGTACTTTACAATGAAAATGAAAGTGAAGAAATAAGTTTGTAGCCACATATATCATGTCATGGCTTAGGGCTGAATATAGTAAGGAAATAACAGTTTTCAAATTGTTTCGATTAAGTCTTCTATTCCCCAAGCTAATTAAATAGAACTTCTGTCTCAATCTGAAGTTTAATGTATGAAAATATGTTGACAGAGTCTGGAAAATGTGTGATGCAAGAAATGTATACATTTCCCTGTACTCACAAAACATAATGCTATTGCTTTTGGCGGGGGCGGGGTTGTTAATAGGCTTTGTGGAGAAATAAGCCTTAAACAAAAACAACCAAGTCCAAATTTAAACATTTTTCAGTGCAGATCTTAACTGAAGTGGATTATTTATTTCCTGTGAGTTAGTTTTCTAATGCTACATAACAAATTACCAAAACCTTCGTGGTTTAAAACAACACACTTTTATCTCAGTTTCCTTGCCCAGGCACAGCTTGACTAGATCCTCTGATAAGAGTTCTCACAATTCTGCCTGCAAAGTGTCCATTTGAGCTTCATTTTCATCTTGAGACTTAAAAGGGAATGAATCAATTTCTGAGCTGTAACTGCTGGCCATGAGTTCTTGCTGGCGGTCAGCTGGAGGCCATCCTCAACTCCTAGAGAAAGGTCACCCATAGTTCCCTGCCACCTGGTCCCTTCCATGGGCGTTCCACAACATAGAAGTTTACTTATTCAACTAGGAATAAAACTTCCAGCCAGACAAAATCTTATAAAGTGCAATGTAATCATGAGAATGATATCCTTTTTTTTGCATAGTGTATAAATAAGAACCAAGTCACAAGTAAGGGTATTATATAAGAAAGAAAGAATTCTTGGGGGTTACCTCAGTGTTTGTTTGCAAATGAAGTTAGAAAAATCATATATATTTCCAGATTTAAAAACAAGTAGATATATCAGTAATTAGGAAGAAAGAATTTACAAAATGCAAAATGCTAGCTAAAGAGGTACTGCTCTGGTCACATCATTTCTTTCAAATCATGCCATTAGTTTCAGTGAAATGGGCTATGGTGGGTCAGTGGTTGTACTATAAAGGTAGAACCTGAATTTAGCCAGTTATTCCATGGACTTGCAGACAGATAGAAGACAGACATAGGTATGCCCTCTGAGTATCATGTTGCCATAAACTGGTGCAACAATTGTCACTAATTTGTTCATGTCTCCAAGTCTCTCCATATTCCTATCCTATTGGAACGTTCATGCTACACTGACTTGTACTTGACCATATGACTTGCTTTGATCGATGAGCCAGTGGCAAACATGTCACAAGCAGAGACTTGAATAGTAATTAAGCATTGGGGCTTGCCTTTTCTCCATTCTTGATATCTATCACCATCATTGAAACAAACCTGAACGAGCCAACCAAATGATGAGAGATCCATAACCTACTTTCCTGCTACCCCAGCCAATAGTCAATCAACACTTAAAAGCAGAGCTGCCCACCTGAGTAGTAAATGACTACAGATGCATGAATAGACCTAAGTTAAAGCATTGTGAGAACTTACCTGCTGAGTCCCACCCAAATTGATGATACACAGAATCAGGAGCTAAAAAAGTATGTAAGTCAACCGGGTTTTGTGGTTGTTGGTTAAGCAGCAAAATATAGCCCATAAATGTATCTGTTGACTATATCCAATAACTGTAAGACTCACATATATGTATAAAAACATATGTGTGTGCTGTGTGTGTATAACATTGGTATCAACTATATTTTAGAAAGTGGCTAAATAGAGTAGATATCTTCTTATAAATATTTCTTACATTACTAAGCTATAATTTCCTTTTTTTAAGTAACAGAATAACTTTTAGGAGTGTGCCCAGCAAAGATCATTGCTATACAATGAAATTTTTTGAAATCAATTTTTATAAAGTATTTCCTCTTTTTCTAAAGAAGAAATTGCTGTTGCCTGGTTGTTGTGAGCACGTCTGTAATCAAGCGAATTCTAACAAGAATTGCATTACTTTACCCATTTTTAGTAACTAGGGCATTCCAGCTGCATTTACAATGTGTAAGAAAACAAAAATTTAATTAGCTATATTGTGGAAGGGGACAGAGATGGAGATATTAAAAAAGATGCATACATCAAAGAAATAAAAGTTGCTGTGGTTTTGTTTTTCTCCCAGAAAGGAATTGCTACTTTACCCTTTTATATTGCAATTAAAAGCAAAGATGTTTGTGGAAATTTTTGAAATATATTCTCAAAATACTAAAAATGATTTAGAAAGTACTGAATATCATAAAAATATTATTGTATGCCATTTAACTGACTTTAGGATTTAAATAAATTCCACACTAATTAAATTTAATATATTTTATCTTTAATGGTTACTATTTTTAAAACATCAAAATGTAATCTTAACTGCTTCCCTCTGTCTACTCAGCAATAAGATATCTGGATGAAAAGTGAATAATTTAACCATCTAGGTTTTTATTTCATTTTATTTTATTTTATTTTATTTTATTTTATTTTATTTTGGAAGTTCTTTTTTAAAAATTTATTATTTATTTTGAGAGAGGAGAGAGCACACATGGGGGATGGGCAGAGAAAAGAGAGCAACAGATTCCCAAAGCAGAGCCAGAGGTGGGGCTGGAACTCATGAAACCATGAGATCATGACCTGAGCTGAAATCAAGGGTCAGAGGCTTAATCAACTGAGCCACCCAGGCTCCCCTAACCATCTAGGTTTTTAAATGATAAGCATATACCTGTAATAATCATCATGTAAACACTTTAGGACAATTCTTGCCCTAATAAATCCTGCCATATTATTTATTTAAGGATCAATAAGGCTCTTAAAACAAAGTGATTAAAATATCCCCTACTTCCAATAGTCACCAAATTTCAAAGATACAGTTTCCTAAGTTCCACTTGAATCTATTTTTTCCTCTCCAACTCTATGCCACTAACTTAGATCTGGTCCTTTCTACATTTGCCTGGACTACTGCATTGACCTTTTAAATTGTCTTCTTTCCTCCTTTCTTGCTGTATTCTGATCTTTGGACATTATATTTCAGCAATACAAAATTACTAGTAGTTAGTTGGATTCACTACTTTTGTGTTCTAACTCTTTGTATATTTATGTGCTAAAATATCATTTATTATTATTCATTATGTGAATACCTATCTATCTTCAAAATCTTGGCCTAGATACTCAAATTATATTAAATCATCATAATAATTTCAAAAATGCTGTTGTGTTCTGTATTTATATTTTCTCCGTATTTCTGCAATTGCATCTTACACAAATTGTTAAAGTTATGTAGGAAACTGCTTTATAGATAATGACACAAATGTTTCCAAATACCACATGTAAGCCCAAGCCCCAAAAGATTTTAGGACATAGACAAAAACAGATTAATAAATTTATCTGTTCAATAATCTTAAGTTCACACTTCTTGCATTCTGTCAACAAAATGAATTGTTAACAGAATCATATATTTGGCATTCCCAATGAGTGCATAATGACCCAGTTTTCCTCAGCATCTTCTCCATGTACTTCTTGTAGTTTCATTTTTCTTGCTCTCTAATACATATTTTTCCTTCAGAAATCTCCCTATTAAAAGCAAAAATGAAACAAAACAAAACAAAACACCTATATGAATTTCTCTTTTCATAGCTTCCCTTTGAACAGGGCCATGAATACTAGACCTCTATCATTTAACCAAGTGATAGTGTAGGTCTTTACATTATTGAGTCAATGAACATCGCCGAGCACCAACAATGCAACTGAAATAAGCCCTTCAACTTTCTGTACCTTAAGAAGTTGCTTTATAGTCTCCTAAGTGAGCAAATAGTTAAGGGATGACATTTTTCTTTTTTACTCTGAGATTTATCTTATACAAGACATTCCTTATCAATATCAAGAACTCATAAATAAGAAATGTAAAATCTCAGTAATTTTCCAGGTGGTATAGGATTACTTTCTGCTAGGCACTCTAGTTCATTGCTATCAGTTTCAATAGATCCCTTCATTGCTGATATCTTCACAGCACAAAGGATAACTGATTGCTTTATTTTTTAAATATATTTTTAAATAAAATTTATATTTTGATGCCCAATAATATCTACTATAAGTAACAAAGGAGCACACACGAGTTTTTAGGAGCAGGATGTGGATGCTCAAGAAATAATAAGTCATAGTCCTTCTACTAGTGTTTTATCTTTATCTTAGTTTAAGACCACAAAATAACAAGGAAATATAACTTAATTTCTCTTGTAAATATGGTTTACCAATCAGCAAAAATCACAGAATTTTAAAGTTGACAAAGATAGTAGATCTAAATCCTTCATTTTACAGATCAAGAAACTGAGGTCTAAACCAGACTATGGAGAACCAGACTATGGTATCTTCTGACTTCGGATTCAGTTTGCTATGACTCTTATGCAAATATACATATTTGCATTTCAATTAATGTCATACATATCACATGACATTTCTTAGTTACCTTGACTAGTGTTATTAGAAGTTACCTTGTTTCCAATGAGTTAAATACTAAAACCCAACCCTCAGTGCTCCAACCTTGAGAGATTCATCTCTGCTTTAAAAACCTGTGGAAGAGCTATTTGGATCACTGAGGACATCTCTTTGTTTTACTTTCTGTATCTTGAGAGATCCTCCTCCTCTCCGTTGCCCTTTCTCAGTCTTCAGAGATCTATGTCATTACATTCATGAAGGTTCATGGTGCTTTGGAGGGATTTTTCTCATCTCATACTTATTCTCTCTCTTAAGTTTTAATGATTGATAAAACCATTTATTAAACATATGTATGATATAAAGTCCTCACCACTGATTGACCACAATCTCATTGATATTAAGAATATAGACTATTGATTAAACTCAGTAAGCCACTTTGTCCTACAATGTGAGAAAACATAGAGGATTATAGTCCAACAAAATTTTCTAAAGTGAGAGAAAAGTATAGCTCTTGATTTGAAAAAATAGTGATGTTTTAATGAAGATATTTAGTTTTACTGTATGTATGAATTACAGTAGTACAAAAATAAACACATCTCCATTCTCATAGCAAGCAAGAATATTATATGTTCCTTAAAGAAATTAACAGAATATAACAAACCTCTATTTCCTCTTCAGTTCTCTTGTTTTTTCTTTTAGAAATAAACTTGAGAGACAAACCCTAATGGATGCATGAAAATTCATGGCTATTTTAATCTAAACATACTTAAATGTAGATAAATATGGTGACAAAACATTTATGAAAGAGATGCAAAATAAAAAAAAAATTAAAAAAAAACAGGGCCAAGAAACTTTTTTTTTTTAATTTTTTTTTAATGTTTTTTATTTTACTTCTAGGAGAGAGAGAGAGAGACAGCGTGAGCAGGGGAGGGTCAGAGAGACAGGGAGTCACAGACTGAAATAGGCTCTGAGCTGGCTGTCAGCACAGAGCCCGACGCGGGGCTCGAACCCACGAACCGCGAGATCATGACCTAAGCGAAAGTCGGACGCTTAACCGACTAAGCCACCCAGGCGCCCCGCCAAGAAACTTTTATAAAGAAAACTGAGTTTCTCTGAGACTAACTACTTTTATTTAACTATCTGTACTATCAATCTAAGGTTTTTACAAAAATTCTTTGGAAATATGTTTCAAAAAGGTATTTTCATTCTTCATTCTTTAGCATTAATTGACTATAATTTTCAAATACCCAGTGTCTTTAAACACCTCATAATATCATAAAATACACTGACCCTACTTTAATTACTTTTTTTATTAGTTTATAAACCATTCATAAGTTGCTTAAGGAGACCAATAATTATATATCCCAACTTCATCCAATTCCATTACTCACTGTTCTAAATCCCTTTATCTCCTAAAGTTCAGAGTGAAAATTCAAAATAGTGTAAAAATTTTAAATGTATGACTTATATTACACAAGCATCTGTAAATGAGAAAGTGATGTTTTGCATACAGCTGGAATTACACATGATACATTTTAATAATCACAAGGAGCAAAACCAAAGCTTATGATTGACATAAAATAATTTTTCAAATTGCCAATATTAAGGGTTGCTGGTGTCACCTCTTTGTGAGCAAATCTGCTTACATTTGGATAATTTAAGTATTTTGGCAAGTACTTTTTCTTCCTTATTTGACTTATCACAAATGTTAAAAGATGATTGATTAGCATGTCAGCCATGAATAATATGCCACACCCAGAAGTCCATGGCAGAGCCTTCTTACTGCATGAATATATCACTTGATAAATGCATATGGATGATATACCTTATTTATTTAGCCTTCATCTATTCACTCAGTATTCATGGTTTTAGCTTGTGGCTTTCAGAGTCATGAAAATACATTAGTCTCACTTATTGTTTAATTTAAAAATTTTATTCTTGTTAATATTAATGTGAATTTTTATGAAATTATAACTTAATACTGAAATAGATAACCTGCCATAAAAGTTGTTTCAATTACTGAAGATATTTTCCAGTAAAACATCTGGGACAATATCTTTAATAATTTCTTCATAGTTTACCTTCAGCTATATAGTATGCTAAATAAATAAATAAAATATTGGCAACAAATTCCAAGAAATTTATTGGCCATAAACATAGAAATAAACAACAATAATACCAACAAGAAGAATACACACATGTACACACACACATATATGCTTACAAACTTGGGAATTATCTGTCTTAAAATTCTTTTTAATCAAGTTAAAAAAATGGAGGTCTTAAGAGATGCAATAACTTGACTCTAGTCACCCAGAAAGCAAATCCTTTTCAAACTGTCACTTTAAACTGTCTAAACCTTGCATCCTTTCTTCTAGAAAATTTAGTTGATCCTTCTATCATTAATATGCCTTTACATACAAAAGGAACAAATATTTGTTGATATTTCTACTACTTTCAACTACCCTAGAAAACCTTAAACAATAGTGCATTCTTCATCAAACCACAGAGTTGCGAGAATGACACAAGTGAATTTAAAAATAGGTGATTTGAGGGGTGCCGGGGTTGGTCCGTTGGTCAAGCATCCGACTTAGGCTCAGGTCATGATCTCACGGCTCGTGAGTTCAGGTACCATGTCAGGCTCTGGGCTGATAGATAGCTCAGAGCCTGAAGCCTGTTTCAGTTTATGTGTCTCCCTTTCTCTCTGCCCCTCCCCAACTTTTGCTCTGTCTCTCAGTCTCCCAAAAATAAATAAACATAAAAATTTTTTTAAAAAATGGTGCCATGAACAACAAAAACAGTCTGTTTTACCCAGCGTGTCAGTTACACATTGCTGTGTAAGAAGCTGCCCCAGAACTCAGCAGCCTAAAGCAAGAATGATTTGTTATTTCTCACCAATCTTTGTTATGATTGGATGATTCCTGTGCTGTTTTCACCTGTGCTTCAGGGTGCTGCATATGGTTGATAAGTTGGTTGGGGTTGGGGTTCAGCTTTAACACTAGAATATCTTGGCTTCTCCCAGGTATCTTGTATTATCCAGAAGACTAGACCAGGCTGGAACTCCAGAAATGTCCACATTACAAGAGATTACAAGGTCTCAGAAGTTGCCCAGGTTCATTTCTGTCACTTTCCATTGTTCAAAAAACAAGAGCCAAGACCAGATTCAAAGGGGTAGATAAAGAGAGGCCACTTCTGAATGGAAAGAGTAGCAATGGCACATTTGTACTACGGCTTTCTAACCAAGCCATAATTGCAGTAACCGTGTTCGTTCTACAGCATGAATACAAATGCATTAATAAACCTCTGTGTATTTCAAACTGGATTTTTATGAGGTAAATTTTTCAATACACACTATGCAATCTCTCCTCAATTTCTCTCGATTTGAGATGTTTACAAGACTTAGACATAGCTATTTGTGTTCTCTTTCCTTTTTTACTTCTTTGGAGGCCCCACCCATATTTATTTTCCTTGGAAATCAATAAAGATAACTTGTAAATACATATAATGTAGCTTAATGTCAATGCATCCTACTCTACTTTTCTTCAAGTAGATTTACCTTCACAGAATTCCTAATTCTCTAACAGTGCTACTTTTCTTTTTTCAGGTTCCTTTTTGATCAGTAATTCAAAATAGTGGTTTTAAATGTTATCAGCAAATAAACACTCTTTTCCAAGCAAAATCTTACATAGCATCTCAATAAGTAAAAATATAAACATGGCCATTAGTTAGTATAAATTTGTATTTAAGATAACATCTATAACATTTATTTATTTCAATCAATGACAAAATTGAAAATGTTTAGATTTTTGGGGCACCTGGGTGGCTCAGTCGGTTAAGCATCTGACTTCAGCTCAGGTCATGATCTCACGGTTCGTGGGTTCAAGCCCCACATCGGGCTCTGTGCTCAGGAATAGCTCAGAAACTGGAGGCTGTTTCAGATTCTGTGTCTCCCACTCTCTCTGACCCTCCCCTGCTCACGCTGTCTCTATCTCAAAAATAAATAAAACATTTTTAAAAAAAGGAAATGTTTAGATTTTTAAAGTTGAAAACAAAAATTGTGAAATTATGATTGCTATTATACATTAGTCTAACATGTAATGTTTTCCTTTTTCTTTTGATTGCATAATATAGATAAAATTCTGATTCTAACAGAAAAGCAGTTATAATTGCTACCTTAAAATCTTAAGATATTATTTAGCTAACCTGAAATAAATGTTTACTAGAAAAATAGAAAAATAGACAAAGTGTGCTTCAAAGTTGAATCACTATCAATATTAAAACTGCTGGCACCCTTTATAATAAATTTGAAAGATAAGCAGTATCCCAAAGTTATTACAATACAATAATGTTGATAAGACACTAATTACAAGGCAGGGCTCTTAATCATTGATTGTTGATAATGATTAATCCCTGGCATAGATGATTCTAAGCCATCCCACTAATTTACCTAGATGCAATAATCATCAGAAGTTATAGAAAATAGTCCTTTCTTCTCTGTGTTGTGCTCACCCAGAGGGCATTGTCTGACAGATGCCTTTAATTGTACAGTCCTTTCAATTTCAACATGTGAAGCACACAAAGAGACACACAACAACTACCCTTCCTAATCTGTGCCAATCGCAACCAGTTCCCACTTACCCAGTATATCATTTTCTACACTTTTCACATATAAAAATTGGATAAATCAAGACATATATTGAACACCTACTATGGTTAGGGGCAATGCAAACCCATCAATCTGGTTTCAAAATCCATAACAACTGGCTCCTTCATAACTCTCAAATTTCATCTTTTACCATTTCAAATACACTACCTCCTACACAACTCATCTTACAGAAGAGGCCAATTTCCTCTCTATACCCTACTCTGATGTTGTTCCTACTTACAATGTTCTTATGGTCCCCTATCTGCCAAATATGTGTATTTTTGTATGAATGTATGCAGGTATTCTTTGATTTATCATATCTACTATGGACTCATTTAGTGTGAGTCTTGGAAAAGTTGTATCTTATATTGGAAATTAGAATTTCAAGTCAAAATTGCCCTTAAAATTACTTCTAAAATTTGTACTAATTTTATATAGATGTTATGAAATCATCTACTAATTCGGACACCTCTGTCATTTTCATTATTGATTGGTATTTCTTCTGGTTATGGGTCTCATTAATTGCTTCTGCATGTTTATTTTTCACGGCATACTGGACATTATAAATATTATATTACCACTTATTTATATGTTCTTGCTTTCCTTAATGAAGCATTTATTTTGTCTCATCTGACAATTTATTTATACATATCCTTTACCTTTCCAAGGCTTTTAAAATATATCTTTATTATTTGCAATAGAGAGCAGGCTTTGAGACCTAGAATTAGATCACCAGTAAAGCGTGATCTCTTTGCTACCTATCATATTAAACAAAGTCTCTCCACACTGGCTACCTGGAATTACAACATCTGCTCTGTGCCAGCTGCAGCAGTTGTTTAGCTCAAGGCTCCCTAATAGTTGTGTGTCTTTTGGGAGTCATTATGTATGCAGCCTCTCAGAGTGTCATTTGTACATGTTCCGATTAGTCTGTGGCCAAAGGTCCAAGGTGAGTTGTATACACATTTCTGAACCTCCTCTAGATAGATAGATATTTTTTAGATAGATATTTTTTTTTCTCTGATACCCTGCTCTGAAAATTCTAGCAATGTCATTAGTCTCAAGTTCTGATCTTTGTCTCCACAATTTGAAAAGACTACTTTTGGGGTTCTTCTCCCAGAACTACAGTCAGGAATATGCACTTAGGCAGAAAACTGAGGCAATCATGCAGCTCATTTCATTTATTACCATTCTTTCCATGACTTCCACCCCATAACACCTGTTAATTCCATATCTGAAAACAGCTGACACATTTTGTCCATTTTTGCATTATTTATGGTAGCACAACAGGTCTAATAGCAGTTATTTTGTAACGACACAAAGTAGAATTATAAAACTGTATTCTATTACATAGTTGCTGGTAACACAGGAGGGTGAAATGTCTTTATATGTGATATGTATATATGTGGAGAAATTTTGAAATATTATCTAACAAAAACTTGGCAAAATTATGCTAACTTCTTTTGTAAACATTAAATTAGTATTTCTGGTATGTGGTTACAGGCATCAAAATATGCAAAAAAAAAGTGGTGATTTCATTCTTGAAAAATATTAATATGTTCTTGTCTTATTTATTGCAATCAGAATAAAAGTTTTATGAATCAGGAACTTGAAAAGCAAGTCAAGAGTATTCAGGATCAAGTCCTCAACTTATATGTGTAAGTCTTGTATATATCATAG
The DNA here is from genome assembly GCF_008692635.1 of Crocuta crocuta. Lineage (NCBI taxonomy): Eukaryota > Metazoa > Chordata > Mammalia > Carnivora > Hyaenidae > Crocuta > Crocuta crocuta. Next base: position 1,306,808 of record NW_027531581.1, read on the forward strand.
GTCTAGCCAAGCAGAGGACTCAGTCAAGGAGGTCAGCTGGTAAGTCTACCTGTAAATAATTTCAATTCAGATTTTATATAGGGCTACTAATTACTAACAAAATAATCACTGTGTAGTATTGGAACTCTCTGTGCTACACCATTCCACTTTTGGAAATGCATATATGCCTTTTTGTCTACAAATGTTCAAAAGAAAGTCAGTCTTGCAGGAAAATATGGCAAGTGGGAAATCTGGGCTAGGAGCTCTTCCAAACCGGTGTAAGCAGAAGAGAGCATATGTCTTCAAAAGGTTCATTTATCTCATGGAAGAGCAAAGTAGCATTTTATCATGAAAAGCCTGAGGTGATGACCACCAAGAAGATTTAAAAGGTGAATTCAACAAGAACCTCCACCTTATTGTTAACTTGCAGTCACTTGATAATATTTAAACTGACATTTAAGAAATATTTATGAATGTCTAATAAACACATAAAAAGATGCTCAATATCATTAGTCATTTGAGACATGTAAATTTAAACCGCAATGAGGGGGTCATTTAATACCCACTAGAATGGCTATAATAAAAAAGATATACTAATAAGTGTTGGCAATAATACAGAAAACTGGAACTTTTTTACATGCTAGTAGTAATGCAAAGTGGTGCAGTTACTTTGGAAACTTCTTAGCAGTTTCTTAAAAAGTTAAACATAAATTTATCATTTGATCCAGCAATTCCATTCCTAAGCACTTACCCAGAATAAATAAAAATCTATGTCCGCACAAGGATTTGCATATGAATGTTCACAGAAACATTATTCATAGTAGCCAAAATGTGACCACAATTCAAATGTCCATCAACTGATAAATGTCTATACAAAATGTGGTATATCCATGCAATGGAATACTGCTCTGTAATAAAAAAGAAGATGCTACTAATGGGGTTCTACAACATGGATGAACCTCAGAAACATGCTAAGCTAAAGAAGTCAGATGCAAGACCACATAGTGTGTGACTATGTATATGAATGGTCCAGAAGGAAAAAAAAATTAAGACAAGTATAGATTTAGTCTATAAATCTGAAAGTGGGAATGAGGATTTGCTGAAAATGGGCACAGGGATTCTTTCTGGGTTTACAGAAAGACTGTAAAACTCAATTTTGCTGATGGCCTTACAACTATTTAAATTTACTAAAAATCATCAAATTGTACACTTAAAATGGGTACAATTTATGATTTGTAATATACAACTAAATAAAGCTGTTTAAAAATTGTGAATAATCTGAAATCTAAAAAAAAACCTTACTGTAACAGATTAGAAGTGTATTAAGCACTTACTCAGATGCTTAGAGCAGAATTTTTTAAAAAAAATTTTAACATATATTTATTTTTGAGACAGAGACAGAGAGAGCACAAGCTGGGGAGGGGCAGAGAGAGAGACAGACACAGAATCTAAAACAAGCTCCAGGCTCTGAGCTGTCAGCACAGAGTCCGATGCGGGGCTTGAACCCACGGACCACAAGATCATGACCTGAGCCGAAGTCGGACGCTTAACCAACTAAGCCACCCAGGCCCCTCGAGCAGAATTTTTTAAGACTAACATTTTAATACCTGGGATTTTCCCTGATCTTCTGACATCTGGGGAAAAGAAATAATCTGAAAACTTCTCTGAACAATGGGTGAGAAGAGGGAACATTTTATTCTAGCAAGCCAAGAAAGAATCACTTTTTAAAATAGAATATTTGTTCTAAATCTTTCATAAACAAGCTTTAAGGCAACTATGCACAATAGCAACACTAATGGCAAAATGTAAAAGTAATCACGGGATTTCTATATTAATATGAAGATTTGATACATATCATACATATTTATACAACATATCTTGAAAGAATAAAGTAAGAATGTGTACGCTTTGTTAATTTCTCATTAAAATATTATTGATTACTCAAAAATGGAATGAAAGAAAAAGGCCAATACCTTTCAGGCACTCCTAGATTTACATATGAATTCTTCAAGTTTCTCATGTATGAATGATACCTAGAAAAGACTCTTACACTCATAGGAGGGTTTGTTATTTTTACTTACGATAGTTGCTTTTCCTCTCCCAAATTCCATGCTATATTCCAAATTCCATCCTTCACTAACTATATTGTAAAACCCACTTGCCATGTAATGAGACTGGCAGTGTAGAGGAAATAGGAAAGGAAATACAAGAAGCAAGATTCAGGAAAGAGACTATCTCTCCATGTGCTGTCCATGCCTGCTACTTCCTCATGTAATGGTATCTTATCCTTACTTCAAAATTATTATAGGATTTCCTCAACCTAGGTATATATCTTCTTCAATGCAGAAACTTTTAAAAGTTAAAATTAATTTAGTCTTATACTAGAAGAGTTCTAATTAAACCTTGAAATCTTTAAAGCAAATCTCTGAATCTCTAAGAAAATATATAGTTTTTAAGAGCATTATTCATTCTTCCTTAGTACAAAATGCACATATTCTTTGCAGTGTCCTTCAGCATACATTGCTTATAATCAATTGTCTAAATGTACCAGTATTCTCTACTAATTCTCACAGGAAAGAAATAGCATTCTATGACTTATGACTAGGAGGATTTCATGTTCCATGGGTTAATTTTCCTGAAGTATACTAATTTTTCTAGTATCTCCAAAATGCCATTGCCTATTTTGGTTATCACAGAGCTGTGACAATCACGGTCTTGTGTACAGATCTTTATACATTAGTATCAAAGACACAGCACCAGACTCATTGTGCCATATAAAATTTCCTTCAGAAGGAAAAATTGGAATTAAGGGAGAATTTGAACAGAGTAGCATATGAGAAGTCATTGTTAGATGTTTATTTAGTTGCTCATACAATACCACATTTAAAAAAAATTACAGTGGTTAATAGGGATCAATAAATTGCAATCAGCAAGAAATAATAGCAGATGAGACAAAAATGAAATACATTTAAATACAAAAAAAACAAAATAAAGATGGAAACTGGTACAAAAAACTAGTATCTATTAGTAAGAGTATACAAAGGTTGGAAAATATCAGTAAGGAGCATCATGCTTTGGATAAAGAGGCATTATCTAGCCTCTAGAAATTAAATCTCAACTTTATTTACCGTACCAAGCAGAGTTCTTACAGGTTTGTGTGCGATTTTCTTAACTTGGGATAAGAGAAACAAATGTCAGCGGTTCATGAACTGAAAGTACTGTGATAAGTACATAAAAGTAATAACTTTGTACCAGTCAGTAACTGCTGACCACAAAAATGTTTTAGCTTTGGGTGTTACTGAACTTTATCTCACTAAGCAAGATAAAATAGTTGAGTCAACAAGAATTACTCCCTGTCTCTATAAAGCAGATGTTATAAGTAAATAATGTAAAAATAAGCCTGCCTGCTTCTAAAGTAAGTCTGTGGGGAGAAGGAAAAATATGCAGCAGACCCCTGCACTAGATGACAGAAAAGGAAAGATAACACAAGAAAATGATGAAGCTTGGGGTAAAATTTGAACCCTCGGCAGTAAGCACTGTGTTTGAAGGATGAGATAAAATTCAAAAACATCTTGGTTTCTCCCTTCAACTACATTAGGAGACCCAGATATCGTGAATCAATGGTTAAAGGTTCACAACCATCACACCTATTCCAAAAATATCTGTCTAAATGGAAGATGCCTGGATCAAGAACTGGGATCACTGGGATGGAGGATTGATCAAGTTCTGGGAACAAGAACTAGGGGTCACTGGGATGGAGGATTGATCAAACCAAATAAATAGCCCTCTCTTTTAATGGGCTTGATGTGAAGTCTTCATTCTATTAGCCTATGTCAGGATATTAGGGAGAATTTGACACATTGATACATTTCCCTCCAGCCCCCTTGTTCCTTAAGTCAACTGTTCTCAAAACATGATTTGTGAAACCAAAAACAGCTATAAAGACCTTTCAGAGGACAACGAGGTCAAAACTATTTCATAATACTAAGACATAATTTGCCTTTTTCACTTGGTTGATATGTACACTGATAGTGCAAAATCAGTGATGGTAAAACTGCTGACACCTTAACATGAATTAGGATAGTAGCACTAAATTATATCAGTAGTGTAGGAGTCATTGTATTCTCTATCATCATGTACTCATAATTCTGTAAAAAAGAAAAACACTGAATTTTACCTAACAGTGTTCTTGATGAAGTAGTAAAATTAGTTTAATTAAGCTCAACCTCTGCATAAATTTCTCTTTAATAGTGAATATGACAAAAGGAGAGATAGAGATAAAACATTTCTGCTACATTCTGAAGTATGTGGCTGTGTCCAGTAAAAGCCCTTGTGCAACTGCTTCTGAAGCAGCAACTAGCTGCTTTTTTAGTGGAGCACCATTTTTACCTGAAAACACAAGTGGCATACTATAATTATTCAGACACGTTCTGACAGACTTCCCCCCCCCCCAAATAAGTGAAGTGAACCTGTCATTTCAAATAAAACAACTGACAATATTTGTTGCAATGATACGTTTTAAGCTTTCAAGGAAAAATTAGAATTTTGGAAAATATAGGTCTGGTATCATGAACTTGACAATTTCCCAATACTGAAATAATATTCTTATGAGAACACCAGTGATGCTAACAAATGTGATAATGAATTTGCCAATTTTTTAAAAGATATACATCACTCAGTTAACCGGTGTTTTCCAAATAGCAGTGCATCATGATGCTACAGAATTATGCATGAGTAAAGGGTAATTAAGATGCAAGACAGATCCATGTATTTTACATTTGTTGCTTTGAACTATTTGTTGCTGTAAATCAAAATTCTACATTACAATCAACTTTTAAGAAACCATCAATTGACAAGTTTTAGTGTAATTTAAAAAAACATACAATTATCTTAAAGATTATTACAATACTCTCCCTTCTCTAAGTGCTTATCTGTGTAAAACCAAAACTTCTTCACTATACTTCAATCAAAGAGAACAAAACAGTTTGAATGCAGAGACAGATATGAGAAGTCAAACAGTAAACTGATTTGCAAAAACTTTAAACAATGACATGTTTCTCAATTTTTTTCATTTTAGAAAAAACAATTTATATAAAATATGTTTTAAATAAAGTTAAAATGAAGCATTCAATAAATTTTATTTTTAAAAATTCTCAGTTTAAATTTCTTTTAATGTTTATTTACTTTTTGAGAGAGAGAGAAAGGCAGAGTGTGAGTGGGAGAGGGGCCGAGAGAGGGAGATACAGAAGCTGAAACAGACTCCAGGCTCTGAGCTGTCAGCACAGAGCCAGATTCCGGGGTCAAACTCACAAGCCGTGACATCATGACCTGAGCCGAAGTCCGGTGCTTAACTGACTGAGCCACCCAGGTGCTCCCCCAAATTTCTGTTTTAAATTCTAATACAGTAAATATTGATATAGACAACTCATATAAGCAAAACTTTTTTGATTTCTAAATATTTATTAAAAGAGTTTAAAAGGTTCCTGTTTGAGAATAATTACTGTAATTAAATTTTAACCTTTTTATATTTTATTCTAATGTTCCTGTCATTTACCAACATGTCCCATCAATCCTGTCTTTGTGATTAAATAAACTTCTTTCACAAACCCCCCCAAACTAGAGCCCCAGACTATGATACAGACACTTCTACAATAGACCTACAGGTGCTCAGACCTGAGATAATCTCCATTAGTAGATGTATCAGCAGCAGCAGCATTTTTTTTCAGTTTTTTCTTTTTGTTTTCTTTTTAGTTAATCTTTTTCTAGGCTTTATTCTAGTTAGTTAATTTCTCATTTCATTTAATCTTCACACTTCCTAGATTCTTGTATTACTTAATTCTAAATAAGTGAAAATAACAAGAGCTTGTTTGAATTTCAGGGAACACTTCTTCTATATTTAACAAAAAATCTCAAGGCATGAGTTCAGGGTTGATTCAGCAGCTTAAGATGTTATCCAGATCATTATTTTGCTATTTTGCTCACTGATATGACATTCTTCTTTTCTTCTGTTCCCAGTCTGCTGGTTCCCTTCTTCACACTTGCTTCTAATGGTTACAACATGACTGTTGCATCTCCATGTATCACATCCACGTAAGACAAGCTCCAAGATGCAAATAATTGGGAGGGAAAAGGGATTCTCTTAATATGGCATGTTCTCACTTATGAGGAAAATTATTTATAGAACTACCATTGGCTTGGCCAACTTCTCCTTTGATACTTTTGGTTATTTAACTTAATTTTAAATTAACTAGAAGAGATGGAGACTGGTCTATTTAAGCCCATACTAGCAATAGAAACATGCATCATCTTCTGAGGCTGGGCACATTGCCACTGAACAAATCCTAGATTCTCTTAGGTAGGATATATATATATCCTTTTTTGTATAATATCTTTTTTGTATAATACATTATTATAGATAAAGATAGGTAGGTAGATAGATTCAGGTTCTAATAGGATACATAAGGTTTCTGGATCAGAGAACAGATCATTATTACAAACAAAGCATCTCGGCAATAGGTCCCCAAACTCCAATCTCCACTGGGCAACATAGGAAGAGCCTAATGTTACCCTATGCTTGCAACAGAATCGCACCACATAGTAGTAACCATGAATTCATGAGATTCTGAAGTTGTATAGAACAGTTGACACAGCTGTCCTTCCTTCTTTAGAGACAGTGAGAGAGAGAGAGAGACACCCAGAGAGGAGCCTTTAAGCAGGAATGTAAATAAATCTTTTCCTGAGAAGGCAGAGAGAAGTCCCAGCCTCACAAAGCTGGAAAAGCAAATAGCCTCGGGGGGAGATACATCTAAGTATTTGGGACAATGCACCATCTCCAGCTTTCAAAGTATGTTTGCTAGTAATCATCCTTTTAACAAAGTTTTCCGGTGAGTTTTGTTCAGAAAACCCAGACCATACACAAATATGAAAAAACTTACGGAGAGCTGCAATCAACAATAGCACACTATCATTATGCCTGCTTTACAAAGGTAAACAGAGCTCAGTGATGCCAATGAACTTTCCAAAAGAAAACCCTGCTCAAACCTAGATATTTTTGATTCAAAAGCCCTTAATCCTTTTGGTAACATGTGGCAAGGGAAGGGGAAAAGGAATAAACAAATGGGTTCTGAAAGCTAGAATTCCAGAGTACCTGGAAATATAGGTCATCTTATTACTTGATATCTTTAGTTCTCTTTCACATTCTATTTGGAACAAAATTGTGAATTCCAACATAAAATACAAGTCAAAATCTATTCCTGATAGCAACCAACCAAACACAAGTGAATTTTGAAAAACATCTGTTTTAAAGCTGTGATTATTCATAGTTGGAAATCTTTGCGTTCTTAAATATGACTTGAGAGAATACTTTTGTTTATGAAGCAATACATTCCATTTAAAAGATAAAAGTACAAAGGAACTTTTTGTTTAAAACATTGTCACAACACATAAAATATACATACATGACATTGTTTTTCTGCCTTTAAATATGGCTGCTATTGAACATGTAATACAGAAACTCCTACAGATGGTGGTAGTCATGAAATAGAGGATTCCAATTCTTTTCCTCTCCCCTTTTTTTCCAAAAGAAACTTTAGACAGTTCAAAGTAATACATTACCAAATAGAATGCCACAAACTGAGATACTGTTTAATCTTTCATAGCTTCTGGGAAATAATACCCTTTGTAATTCAGTCTACATTCCACCGACACTGTGTTTTCATAAGTCAGAGAGGGGTGTTGTTGTTCAACTTAATGTCAAATATTATATGAAAGTATATTTGTAAGATTACTATGCTGAAAAGTCTATCATTAAAGGTCCTTATATGCTTTGTGTTTAATTGTATATATGACAAAGTATAAAATAATAAAACTACAAGTCTGGAAAAAGAAAAAGGAGAATGCATATGAAATACCGCAAAGTTGTATGCAAGTTTTTCATCTGTTTTTTTTTTTTTTAATAACCAGAATAAATCAGATAAGCTTCATGTACAGTTGATTAAAAGAAATTGTCCTGCTAATTTACAGATATATTTTTAGAAGTCCTCTTTTAGAAGATTCCTCTAATTTTAATCCTCAGTTTGTAGACAAATTTTGTCCATCAATGGATGAATATATGGATCATTTACATAGAAGAAAATCTATTGTGTATAATTTTTAAATAAAATTTGACATCCAATTACAGAAATGCTGAGGCATAGGAGCACATGTACCCCAATGTTCATAGCAGCACTCTCCACAATAGCTAAAACATGGAAAGAGCCTAAGTGTCCATCAGCAGATGAATGGATCAAGAAGATGTGGTTTATCTATACCATGGAATACTACATGGCAATGAGAAAGAATGAAATCTGGCCATGTGTAGCAACATGGATGGACCTTGAGGGTGTTATGCTGAGCGAAATAAGTCAGGCAGAGAAGGACAAATATCATATGTTTGCACGTATAGGAGGATTAGGAGGAACCTGACGGAGGAACAAGGGGGAGAAGAAGGGCAGAAATGGTGGGGGAAAGGGAGAGAGGCAAACCATGAGAGACTCTTGAATGCTGACAAAAACTGAGGACTGATGGATGTGGGGGGGAGGGGGGGATGGGCATGGAGGAGGACACTTGTGGGGATGAGCACTGAGTGTTATGTGGAAACTAATTTGACGATAAACTATTTGTAAAAAAAAAAAGTATTTGACATCCATTGTGCCACTTTGTTATGCAGAGTGCATTTATTACCACTTACATGCCTATGATATAAACCTCAGAGTAAATTTATTCAGACTTACCTGAAAGCTTAGTTTATTTGAAGAAGTTTATAGCCAGAAATTTTTGCATAAATGCATTTGGAAATTTTAAGGAATACTGATAATTTTCTTTCTGATGTTCCTGGTACTTTTTTGCCTCAGTTGGTAAAGCAATTCATTAAAACCTAATCAGTTCATAATATGTACATAGTTCCTGATATATATAATTGAAATATAGTTTGCAGAATAAAGATTTAAAAGTCTAGAGACTTTTACACGTGTGGAGACAGTATAGAGGAAAAAGAAAAAAAATAAAAATAAATAGAAAAATTCAGGGCATCCGGGTGGCTCAGTCTGTTAAGTGTCTGAGTCTTGATCTCAGATCAAGTCACGATCTCATGGTTCATGAGTTTGAACCCTGCATTAGTCTCTGTGCTAACAACATGGAGTCTGCTTGGGATTCTCTCTCTCCCTCTCTCTCTGACCCTCCCCTGCTCTCTCTCTCTCTTTCTCTCTCTAAATAAATAAATTTAAAAAATAAATAGAAAACACAAAGAAATAAAAAAAATCAAATAGTTAGAATTTTGCAATAAAATTCTTTGGACACTTTAAGTGACGGAAAACAATTCAGGTTGAAGATCACATGTAAAGTCATGACTGAAGAATCTGTCAGCATCAGGCTCTTTTTGGAATCATTACACCTTCCACATGTTACATAGAAACATGGGAACCTGCTCCATTGATCATCTAATTTTCAAATACATGCTGCCTTACACAACACATATTAAACAAATTTGCTTTACGCTCATATAATAACACATTACAGAATGGATGTCCTCATTCAATGTTTTCACCATCATAGATTCAATTTTAGTTTGCCAGAAATAGTTCATAAAAACATAGACCTACATGCATTATTGACTAGATAAGTAAATATAAATATCAAATGACCAATTAGATATAAATGTTAAATATGTGAAATAACAAAAAATGTTAAATATGTGAAATAACAAAACATTCATAATAGGCATAATAGTTTATGCCTATTTCTATCATTTTAGGATGCCAAATAAGATACATCATGAATTTAGTAAGAGATTTTTTAAGTAAAGTGAAACATCAAATCCCTAACTTGAAAGATTCTTATGATTCTTGATACATTAATAATAAAAATGTCTTAAATTTAAGAATGTTAAAAACAAGTATGGTTGCCAGACTAAGCAAATAAAAATATAGAACATTTAGGTGAATGTGAATTTCAGATTAACAATGAATAACTTTTTAGTATAAAAAGTCAACTGTATGGGGCATACTTATACTAAAAATTATGAGCCGCTTATCTGAAATCCAAATTAAAAAAAAAATATTTATTTATTTTTGGGAGACAGAGAGACAGAGTGCAAGCAGGGGAGGGTCAGAGAGAGAGAGAGACACAGAACCTGAAGCAGGCTCCAGGCTCCAAGCTGTCAGCACAGAGCCCAACATGAAGCTCTAACCCACTAAGCATGGGATCATGGCCTGGACCAAAGTTGGGATGCTTAACTGACTGAGCCACCCAGGAGCTCCTGAAATCCAATTTAGCTGGGCCATCTATATTTTATCTGACAACTCTAGTAATAAGACAAAATACCTGAAAAATCTCTCCATGACCACTCAACATTGATAGAATTTTCTATTCATTCGATCATAAACCTTTTATCCTGTTGGCCATCCTGAAATGGATTTAATTCTACTTTTATGTTTCATTTGTCCTGCCTTTTCTACCTTGCTTCACTTTTTTCATCTGTTTTTTCAATACTTCCTCCAAATATCAGTTTTGAAAGCAATCTTTTCTGCCTTCACATGTTTCTATAATGCAAATGACTTTACATGCTCTTAGTACAAATTACTATAAAGTTAATACGACATAAAATTCACATGAGATGATGAATGACTTTTTCCACCCTATTCAAATTTTCTGGCACTACAGATAGCAGCTGAAAACAAAGCGCAAAATACAGAAACATGTTATATTTGTTTTCTATTTCTGCTTTATAAATTATCACAAACTTAGTATCATAAAACACAAATTTACCCTTACAGACTGCTAGCGGTAGAAGTAGCAGTAGCAGTAGTAATAGCAGGACAAGCTGTGGTAGTAGTCTGACACAGGTCTTGTATCTCACTGGGCTAACATCAAAGTGTCTACAGAGCTGTATTTCTTTCCATGACCTCTGGAGGAGATTCTGTTCCCTTGACTTCTCCAGTTTCTACAGGCTGCCATCACTTCTTGTCTTCATGTCCCCTCACTCAAACTTCAGAGCCAGAAAAGTACCTCTCTGAACTTCTTTAATATTCACATTTCCCTGTGACCACAGCCAGGGAAGAATCTCTGCTTTTAAGGACCTATGTCATTTTGAGCCCACTCAAATAATTTAGGACAATCTCTCAATGCCAAAGTCTTTACATATAAGGACTTCCATTTTGCCACATGAGCTAATATATTTACAGGTTTGAGAGATGAGGATATGGATATTGGGGGGCATTATTCTGTCTAGCACATGCAAGTAAATTACAGCAAGCCACAGAGGAGCATTGAACCATGTCATCACATGTTCTTTATCTTGGCTCAGTTTGGCCTCTTATGTAGTCTTTATTACCTACTTCTCACCAATCTTTGTAATTTTCTCTTGTCTGTGTAACTCCACATCTTTCCTTCATTTTTTTAAAAATACTGAGGCCATGAAAGAGACTTTTACTATGCTTTTTTTTAAGTTAATTTATTTGTATTGATAGAGAAAAAGCAGCAGTAAGGAGGGGCAGAGAGCGAGAGAGAGAATCACAAGCTGGCTCTGCTCTGTCCATGCAGACCCTGATGTAGGGGCTCAAACTCACGCACCGGGAGATCATGACCTGAGTAAAAGTCAGATGCTTAACCCACTGAGCCACTCGGATGCCTCCACATCTTTCTTTATACACCTTCCATCAAGCTTTTCCCCTTTTATTATTTGTTTTATAAAATCATTTTTATGGTATAATTTATTAATTTATTAGGAAATTGCCTTTTTAAAAACCCATCAGTGTTAAAATTAGGATTATTTTGTTTTATTCTGTTAGTGATCTGGTTACAAAGCTGCAGAGTTTGATGGGTTTTACCCCAATTCTATCTTTAATGTAAGCCTTATTTGCAGTGTAGAATTTGGCAGAATATAAAGTTTTCCAGGAATACATGTACCACCTTATGAAATATGTGTGTTTTGTTTTTCTCTTTATTTTTTTCATGAAAGACAACTAGAACTTCCTTTCTTGGCTTATCATATCTCAAATAGAGGGCAATCAATCCTAAATCTATTATCTCCATATAAATATCAGTGTTCAACTTCCAGTGTTACACTTGCTATTTTAACTCTTCTAATTAGTATGGCAAATTTACTAAAAAATAACTTTTATTCTTTTTTCTTGACCAACTAGCTTCCCTTTCTATCACCCCTTTATTTTACAACAATTAAATCATACAGTTAACTGTACTAATTGTACTCTTCTAACCCAGGCTTAGTTACCAAGACTTTGATGTTTTTGTCTTTGAAATTCTTTCATGATAAAATTCTAGCCTCTAATGCTGACCTCCCAAAGTGTGGTTCACACATCTCTAAAGATTCACAAAATTATTTCAGGTTACTATAGAGGTATTTTTTAATATACACATTTTTATAGATACTCTTTTATATATTTTTTAAATTTATTTTAAGAGAAAGAGCACATGAGCAATGGAGGGTCACAGGAAGAGGAAGAGAGGGAATCCCAAGCAGGCTCCATGATGTCAGTGCAGAGCCCTACCCAGGGGTCAACTCACGAACCATGAGGTCATGATCTGAGCCAAGATCACGAGTCAGACGCTTAACTGACTGAGGCACCCAGATGCCCCTGGACACTCTCTTTTATAGTAAGTAAATTGGTATATCTTTTATTTCAGTGTTGGGGAAGGCAAAGTTTTACTCAACTTTCTTAGAGTTCCTGCCTGAAACTGAAAATTAAATTGACAAAGGCATATTCGCAGGAGAAAAGCATCCACATTTATTTAATGTAAGTTTCATGTGACATGGGAGCCTTCATAAGGAAATAAAGACTTGAAGAAACAGTTAGACCTTAGTATTTTATGCTAGGTTTGATGAAGAGTGAGCAGTTGTCCAGAAATATAGGTCAAAGAGTATGAGCTAACTGTAGTAAATTAGAGAAAACTAAGCAAAGCCTGTTTATCCAGATTCTTCCCTTTGGTTTTGGAGGCTGCTTTCCTCTGCATATTGAGAGGATGACTCTCACATAAGGGTTTTATGACCTGCTTCAGGGGAGAAGGGTGGAGGGAGGATGGAGAGACGTTACTGCTGCTGCTGTTTTTGGAAACTACTTTAGCCATACCAAGATGCCATTGTGGGGTAGCACATCCTGAACCCCATCATTAGGAGTTATGAAATAAAATTGCCAATGTTTTAAGTTACTTAATTTAAAACTGTATTAAGAATTACAAGTAGATGCAAATGTGGAAAATTTTATGATAGTTATATATAAGAGAATAAGAGCTAAGAAAGTATACAATAAATGGGGTTTAGATCCTTTTCCCATTCCCACATTACATTCCCTATCAAGGGCAACATGGAGGCACCAGAGAATTTTTGAGAGTGACTTATGTGATCATGTTGATCTCTGGAATGTCTGTAAACCAGGAGTTGATTTTCTACTTGAAATGCCAAAAAGGTTACAGAGAGTTTGAGGGCAAAGGAGGGAGCAAGCAAAATCTTAGGCCATCTCTGGCAAACGCCATAGGGAAATGGAGCCCTTCTTCACATCCTCCCTACCCACCCATCTCCTCTTGTCTTTCTCAGAGTCAGGGTGGTAACACAAATTATGGTAAGATACCAAGGTTGCAGGTCTAGCATAAAAGTGTTACAAAGCAGTTTGCCTAATACATCTCATGCTATAGCTCAAATATTAAGCTTAAGAGACAAAATAATATGTATTTGCAAACCACATATGCTCCATTTGTACTATATTGGAGGGGGAGAAAACCATTAGTGATTAGGAGGCAGGCATACATATGTATTCTAGATTGTCTGCCATAGAGCAAACTAACAATAGCCCTGATATATTAGGGATGTGGGAATCCTGATCACATAAACACTGTGATTTCAAGTGTGGAGTCATGACTGATATTACCCACTGCTTTATTTCCATTGCCATTAATGTCACTGATGTTCAAGCCCTTATGAATACATTTCTGATGTACTAAAATACCTGAAATACTGGTTTTATTCTTCTTTTGACAAATATTCTGTACATTTTTTTTAATGTTTACTTATTTTTTAGAGAAAGATCATGAGTAGTGGAGGGGCAGAGAGGGGGGTGGATAGAGGATCCAAAGCAGGCTCTGTGCTGACAGCAGCGAGTCCAGTGATGGGCTCAAATTCATGAACTGCGAGATAATGACCTGAGCCAAAGTCAAACACTCTAATGACTGAGCCACCCAGGAGCCCCTACTCTGTACATTTTTTAACTGAATTTCTTGCAACATATTTTCTTTTCCCCACTATACTTGATACCATTATGCATGTGACTGTAGAGTCTTCCTTAAATTTTTGACCATCGTATAAACTTTCCATAACTCTTTTCAGCCCTTAATAATAAAAATAAAGTTGTATCTAAGGTTATCAAATTGGCATCCAAGCAATTATCCAACAGTGTACTAATCTACCTATCCAACATCATCATTATCATAATCAACCATGCTAGCAGCAATGTTTATTGCATGCCTATATTATGCAATGTGCCATTGACAATTGAAAATTATAAAGAAGTATGAAATCTGGTTCTGGACCATAAGAGTTTACTTAATTAGTAGAGATCTCATATAAATTAACATATAAATTGGAGAATAACATAAAATAATTACTAAGTGAAGTACACAAACAAAAAATGTTATGAAGCCTTGAAAGAGGTATCAATATGGAAGCTTGCACATAACTGGATATTTTAATTGTTACTCCCTCCAATGAGAGTCCATCTCTCTAGCCAGATTAGCCTCTTCATTTCTGTTGAGTCATGAAATGTTCAACACTTCTCAATGCTGTGTTTATTTTACTTGGCAAAGCACTCCTAAGCTTAACCATCTTACCAAATTTTATTTTATTTTTTTAAATTTTATTTATTTATTTATTTTAATTTTTTACAAATAGTTTATTGTCAAGTTGGTTTCCATATAACACCCAGTGCTCATCCCCACAATTGCCCTCCTTCATGCCCATNATTTTCTAACCTCAGTCAAAACTTATTTAATTCTACATACTTTTGTTGAAAGAAGTATATACTGCCATTAGATAAAATTAGAAATCTCTTCTGGGTTAAGCAGCTTGTCTTTTCATGGTCATGGTTACCTGATAGGAACTAATAATATGCATTTCCTTTCACTTATGCACTTTGCACAACATTTAAAGTATTTTGCAATTAAATTAAAATAATAACTATTGCTGCTAAATATTTTTAAATAAAATGGGCAATGCATACATATATGATATATATTATTGTATGATTATGATATATATTTCAGATTAAATAGGTGTTGATTTTAAATTATAAAATCTCTTACAGAAGATTTTAGGACAGTTAACTAATAAAGAAATTCTCAATTTTTGAAAAATTACCTTTTACATTTATAAGTTTAGAAGTAACCTTTTATAAAAAACAGGATTTTTACATTTCTTAGGCTGCAGAGTACAAACAAATGGAAAATTTATTCCACTGTGAAAACAAAGAAGGTGAGAGTTTCGGAGACTTTTATTTTTCCTTCTCCATGTTTTAAAAGCTATATGTGTTGTATTTCAGAGGTCTTAAACTGTGTATTTTACTGAGACAGAAGTTCAAACATTGCCAAGCATGACCTTTAAATTTCAGTTTCTCCTAAAACTAAAAAATGTTTTAAGTCTTCCATTTCTTTTTCCATCAGTCTCAATTTAAGCAACTAATGGTCCTGTTATGATCTCCATCTTCTTCTTAGAATCGGGACTTTTTCCTAAACAGAAATAAAATGAGGCTCCTGCAAAGCAAGATAGTTATTTGGTATGCTTGCCAATATACTTGTGGAAGAAGTAAGTGGCAACATATCTAAGACATCGAGATTTAAATCTGGAAATAAAAAAATTCTTGACATTTCATAAAATTGAAGAGGTTGATCATGGTTTCATAAAACTCACTGATTTTATTATAGTATTCTCAGCTTTCCCAAAGTTTCTCTACTAAGTTTAACTGTAATGCTTCCTTGTGGACTACTTAGTATAATATCCCGAGTAAAGATACTGTTTGCATCCTGCTCAAACTTTCTTAAAATTCTACTTTCATACAGTATTAGTTCACAAAGTTGCTTTAAGTCAAAATCTTCAAAGCAATCTCATCTATAAAGTTTTTATTTTGACCTTTCTTACAAATTGTTTTCACTAAATTATTACACACAACAGAGCTACCTTTAGAGAAGGAGAAGTGTAACTTATTCTTGAAGGCAATTGTTTAGTGTTTGAAATCAGTACTTCCTTTCCCCCTATTTTGGCTTTCAGACAACTTGGTGGAGGTCAGGAGAAGCATAGATAGATTACTAAGTTTCTGCTTGGCAACTCTACAAATGACTCCTACACTAATTTGCCATGCCCTTTGGGCTGCTGCTAAGGAGCTGTGTGATAACGGCAACTAGAGGCAAATCAACCTTGCCCTCTAATGCTTTACTAGCTTCAACTCACTGGCATAAATTTGTACTGGGGTCTCCCCTGAATTGGCACTGTTTCATTCAGAGAACACATACTCAGCATCTCCTACTGTAGGTCAAATGGGAACTGCTCCCTGGGAAAGAATGTGAGTAATCTGGCTGAGAAATGTGCTGGATTGTGTGAAACTGAGTTGGCCACTCTGCCCCATTTTCCTTCTTCTCTGGTCTCCTTTTATCATAGGAGCTGAAAGCCTGGGAACTACATTTTCAAGAATCCTGCCAGTATGGTCTTAGGTTAGATTCTGCCAATGAGAGGCACTAGTATAATTCTGGAAGGGATACGAAAAGCAAAAGCAATTATTATTCTCATGGCTGTGGATGGCAATTACCAAGGCTTTTCTAGCAGCTTCCTGGTGTCCTCCAAGGAAATCACCTGCTTTAATGCAGGAGGCAGTGAAATCAGTGGCATTGATTTTTTATAATCTGAACATTTTCTGGTTTCCTAAATGATACAGTGGCTTCCCTAACCTCTTTGTTCCCAACCTTTTAATGTTTTTTTTTTAATCCCCTCTATTAAGCCATTTGTTCTGTGAAATAGATGGATTTTTTTCTAGTTTCCTCACTGAACACCAATAGATACAGAGCCTCTGGGAAAAAAAGAATCCAGAATTCATCTCCTTTCTGTGGACCCAATTGAGGGAAGAAAACCAAGGATGCTAACTAGGAACTCACCAAGAGGAAAAGGGGAGAAAAGGCTGCTGATCTGTGATCAGCACCAGGGATGTCCAGATAAAGCTTATTTGGTGATGTGTAACTAAGTGCAAAAACCATCTTTCCTAGGTAAGCTGGTTAAATGACTAGGCTTTGGAATTATTAGCCAAATATGCAAATGACAACTAAAAGTTTTAACTTTGAAAGAATGTAAGATACCATCTCTGCTTGTGAAGATACTAAGCTCAGCAAGAGTCACTTCAGCATTAACGACAGATGCATCTTATCTTCTCTCCATCCCTCACAGAAACAGAAAAGTCATCATCAGCAGAGATCCTCTTAGTCCTCTAACAAATTTGCAAACAGACCTACATTTGAAGACTTTTCTTTTTCATAATAATATAGGATCTCTGTATGAACCAGTTGAAGACTAGGACCTGCTTTCTCAGTGATCTGCAGCTTCTAGTTATCCTGTCTGCCTCTTCAATTCTATGCCACCAAAAATACTGTTAATAAACGTGCAAATGTGCTTGCTCCAGGAACTCACAACTACAAAAAGATCTCTTTTTATTTTTTAAATATAATTTATTGTCAAATTGGTTTACACACAACACCCAGTGCTCATCCCAACAAGTGCCGTCCTCCATGCCCATCACCCATTTCCCCCTTCCCCAACCCCCAACAACCCTCAGTTTGTTCTCTGTCTTTAACAGTCTCTTATGGTTTGCCTCCCTCCCTCTCTGTTTATAACTATTTTTTCCCCTTCCCTTCCCCAATGGTCTTCTGTTGAGTTTCTCAAGATACTACTATTAGAGTCTACTGTGCAAAAAGGTCTTTTTAAACTGATATTAAACTGATACTTTACCTGCCTTATTATTGGCCAAACTTAAAATTTTTTTTTATTTATACTGTTTCTATTTTTCTACCCTCAAACATCTGTCAGTTCATTCCAGTTTAACTTCTTTAAATCATCACTATTCCTCAAAAACCTTCTCTGACTATTGTCATTCATTTATTCATGCATTTTTTATTTAACACATATTTACATAGCCTAACTTGTAAGATATATCTTTTTATATATGTAAAAGATATATGTAATAAAGTTATTGCCATTTCCTGGCCAGTGGAAAAGGAAAGAAGGAAATGAAGGACAAACAGCATTTTTTAAGGATATAATCTGAAAGTATCATATGTCATTATACATATATATGTATGTATACATATGTATATATATGTCTGTGTGTATATATTTATATATAAAGGGAAAGTGTCTGTGCATTGATTAATGTTTATGTTGCAAATGTAATCAACATTGTTGCCTAGTCATTTCATTCTTTGTAAAATAAGAGAAAAGCATAATACAAGTTTATTTCAACAAGATATAAAATATGGGATATATAAAATAAAATGTAATAATCTTTCCCCAACTAACTAGTTGATTTTAACAGCTTAATCTTCCACACATTTCTCTATACTTACATAATTTATGTTGTAACACATGAAATTGATGATAATCTACTGTTTTTTACTTATAACAGTTCAAATGATTCAGTAGATATATGCATATATAGAGATTTTCATTACTTTATTTTAAAATAGTTTTTGGACATTCAAGAATACTTTATCATTTTCATTGTTTAAAGTTTTGTTGATTTATTTTGAAAGAGAGAGAGAGAGAGACAGCATGAGTAGAGGCAGAGAGGGGAAGAGAGAGAATTCCAAGCAGGCTCTGAACTGTGAGTGCAGAGCCCGACACAGGGCGCAAACTCATGAACTGTGAGATCGTGACCTGAGCCAAAATCAAGAATCAGATGCCTACCCAACTGAGGCATCCAAGTGCCCCAAACAACATTTCAAAAATATGAGTCGTTGGGTGTGCAACTCTTGATTTTGGCTCAGGTCACAATCTCACAGTGGTGAGATCAAGCTCTGCATCAGGCTGCACTGGCAGTGTGGAGCCTGCCTTGATATTCTCGTTCTCCCTTTTCCTCTGCCTGTCCAAAAACATGTGTGCATGTGCAAACACACACACACACACACACACACACAGGCTCTCTCTCTCTCTCTCAAAAAAAATATAAATGGTTCAATGAATGGATAATATCTGTGTTCATCTTTGTTGGGGAAATATATAAACAAAACCTCCTGCCAATCCAGAAAAACATTTCCAGAACATTTCCACAAAGGTGGGAGATAAAATACTTACTGAATAAACATTACACCAGAATATGATGAGCATAATTGGCAATCCACTAAGAGACTGCAAAGGCAGAAGGAAATCTCACTTACAGAGAGAAGCAGATACAATGCATTTCATATGTGTTATCAAGGTAAACAATAACTATTGTTCAAGGAAGAGGACTTGACAGCATCATTTGTCACACATAGTTCATTCTAAATTCACCTGATAATTGAGATGACTTATTGTGTTAGTTAATTGAATTTACCCAAAGACAAATTAAATTCTTACCTTAATGACAGGAGGTAGTTCTGCAACGTGGCCAAGGTTGGGCTCCTCCTATCTGCCCACAGAAACTGGGATATAGGAGTACTATCTTCCTTACTGATTACATTTCCAGATCCTAGAGGAGGATATCCCTGGATTGTAAAAATAACAAGAGGGTTACTTAGCCTTCAAAAAGATTTACATACATTTCAAAGAGACAGAAGGAATATAACCACAAGATTTCTAAAGTAAATGTCTAAAAAAAGGGAAGGTAGGCTATCTCTTCCCTTATTTTTCATAGACTGAATTAAGCCACTTAAATTTGTATTTACTCTTACATCTTAGGTATCAAGAATCAAAACATTTACATACAACTATCTTTCTCTTCATCACAATATGTTATCTGCCAATATTTGAATAGTTTGGGTCTCTATAGCAGTAACTATATAGGAGGCAGAAAAGACACTATGGAAAGAAAGGTTGGATAAATACATACATTTACAGGATAAGAAAACAAATACCATAGTCAGTAATCCATGTAGATATTATTTTCAGATAACTGAAAATTATCTACACACAAGTAAATTTCTGTCAACTTATATTTTTAGTAAACAATAATGATTAAACTGAATCGATTCTACACACTACTTAATAGTTTAGAAGTAAGAACATGAGACTGATGGATGTGGGGGGGAGGGAGGATGGGCATGGAGGAGGACACTTGTGGGGATGAGCACTGAGTGTTATGTGGAAACTAATTTGACAATAAACTATTTGTAAAAAAAAATAAAAATAAAAATAAATGTCTGAAAAATAAAAAAAAAAAGAAGTAAGAACATGATTGCTATAGTGAAAAATACATATACTAGATCCTGATGGTAATTAAAACGTATCACCTTTTCTATTATAGAAATTCAGTTATATACTGAAAAACCACAACTAATAAAACATGAAGGCATAAATTAAATACATCATATGGTTATGCAGACAAGGAAATAATACTTATCTCATATTTTCTTATCTGAATAACTGTACAATTATGTTTCACTTTTGCATCTAGGCTATCAATATACATGCTCAATTAGTATGCTTATCATACTAAACTATATTTAATTTTGTATTTCTGATGCTTGCACAGTTCCTGGCACAATGATGACACTTAATAACTGTTTATTAGATTACATGTTAAAGTAATTTTATTTTAAACCTAGAAACTGTTTATTGAATTAAATTTTAGAAAGACTTTGGTTTAAAATTATCCAAGGATTAATCTCTCTATTGATCTTAGGATTACTTATTTGCCTAAACAAAACTAGATAGTTAAAAAATTCTATCTGCAAGAAAGCTAGTATTTGCAGAGTACCGTATACAAGCATTTTACCTGCACTATATCTTTTGACCCTCAAAAAATTTTATACATAGGTATTTATATTTATTAGGATATATGCTTAGATACTAACAGAGACCCAAATATATATTTTCTTTAAAAAATACAGGCTTATTTCTTTTTCAAGGAAAATTTAGTACATGGGGTGATTCCAAGAGGGCTGTGCCAGACTCAAGGTAGACTTTCTACCTCCAGGTCCAAGATGGTGCCATTTTCCAGATCCAGCTATTGCCATTTCCCAGCCAGTGGAAAAAAGGAAAAAAATAAAATGGAAAATAATCAGGGCTTTTAAATGATATTATCTGAAAGCTGCAAGTATCATTTTTGTACCCATTTTGGCTAGAACAAGGTCAGATAGTCACAGTAACAAAGCAGGCTAAGAAATGTAGTCTCTATCTGGGAGACCAGAAGCCCTACTAAAATAATGTGTGTTTATAATGCAATTGATTAAGGTAGAATTATCAGGAATCACTGCAAAATTAATGTGGTATAACCTTTAGAGCTTCTTCCAAGGCCCTGGGGAAGGGGGAGCTAGGAAATTATTCATTTATTTATTTTATATCCTTTTTTTCTCCTTAACACTTTCAAAAGATAAATCTGCCCCTGACACATAGAGCTCATCTACAAAAGATAAACAGAGAGAATGAATTCTGGAGGAAAATTCAGTCTCTACTCCAAAATAATTTCCTTTATTTTACCAGTTAGTTCCAGAGAGGTTAAGTATTTTGCAAAAAAGTCACAGAGTTGGAGCTGAAATTAGAACCTGGGGTCCCAAAGACTGTGACTATTATATTTCTAAGGCATCAACTACTTACATCTTAGAATTTTATTTCCTCCTGGAAATAGAATAGTGTCTTCTGGAACTATCTCAGAAAAAAAAAAAAAAAAAAAAGG
>NW_027531581.1:1329068-1373381 GCF_008692635.1 Crocuta crocuta
TATTAATTACAAGGTAATTGGCTACATTGCTTTGTCCCTATCTGTTCAGATGGTCTTGGGAGACAAAGTGAAAGTTAAAGAGAACATGAGAAGTCCAGCTGCCAAGCCGACATGACAGCCAGTTAGTTGGGGGCAATGCCACTCTCAGATCAACCTAAAGGTTAATAACACAGATGCAGTCAAAGGTCTGATGGATAGAGGCTGTGAACTCTCTCTCACTAAGTGAGCAAGTGCCTGGAGGTGGCAGAGGGAGAGGCCTATCATCAATTAAGCCTGGCAGCCCATTTTTGTAAAATTGTCAGAAAGGATTATTAAATTTCACATCTTAGTTTGCTTGGGGGATAAATCAAATAACACTAAAGGTTGCATTTTAAAAACAATGTTTAGTGCAAACTCTTGCTTCTAGCCTCATGTCAAACCATCAAGGAGGTGCTGTACATTTGATTCATGCTTCTCCTTTTTTCATTTTTGAGCCAAGGTATGTCCTCATAATTATTATTATACCCAAACATTTTTTAAATCTGATTATTATTTTTAGTGTAAGAATTTCATAACTTAGGGAAACATCTAATTATCAAGAAAACAACTTCAAAGTTTGAATATGAGTGCAAGTGGCATACTTATTCAGCATGTCAACTGGAATCCACAGTCCTCAAAATAAAATTCCATAACAGACCATTAGCTTTGTTTCTTTATAAATTTCCTTATTTACAGTAAATTCAGAAAAATATGCTGTGCTAAGTCACACTGGACTTAAACTGGTCTGACTCTTGATGTGCTTTTTTTTTTTTTAAATTCAAGATTTGATTCAGAGGATTCCATCTAGTTAGATTAAAATTTATTACAAATCAACTTGATTATTTACCCTTCTATACTACTAAATGTTAAATTTTTTGTCTTTGTCAAGTCCCAAAGAATGCCAAAATTATTTAGTACTACATTGGAAAATTTTAAAAGACCCAATATAACACTTTTAAAAAGGCAATTATAGTGATACCACAATCACTACTAAGCTATAACAAGTTCTCAGAATATATAGAAAACCATTCACAGTTTTTCCACCACACACATTTTCATACATAGCATTGTTATGTAGTTTTAGTCCCTGTTTACTAACTTAATGTGCCTTTCCTAATACATTATTAAGGAAGTTATTTTTCTCTAGCATTGGATTAATATTACTCCATGCTTTTTTACTTTTTGGTAACAATGTATATACTCAATTCTATACTAGGATACACTCAGCTTAATGATCTATTTGATGGACATCACTAAAACAGTTGCAAACTTGATTGCAACACAATGAAATGTTACACATCAACTTGCGGTGGTATGCTGAAAAAAGCTCACAGTATACCAGAAAGCTATGAGAAGTAGGTGAAAAGCACTATTCTATATATTGATATGAAGAAAACGATCATAGAATTCTAGAATTATAAGGCATAGAAGTAATTTAGGCCAACACTCTAATTAAACAGGCCAGGAACCAAAAACTAGCTTTGATAAAATTCTGAAAATGAGTTGGCACCTAAACCAAGGGTTGGACCTAGTGTTGTGTACACCGCAGCCCACTGTCTTGCCTAAGACCATACAGTCCCCAAAGCGACAGGGATACAATGATAATAGTAGTATTTGCATGTACCTATCTGAATCAAAAAATTATGGATCAGCATTTTATCTTAGTAAGCTTCTCACTTATTAAGTGATTCTTTGTGCCCTCCCAGCCCTACATATATCAGCTTAGATAGAGAATAAAATCATTTGGTTGCAGTGCTGAGAAAGTTTGCATTTTATGTTCCAAATGTTCCACCTAGCAACAAGTAAATGTAAATTAATCGGTTAACTGATTGACTGCCTGACTGATAGAATAACTAGTTGACTGATGGTCTGATAGACTTTCCAGAGAGGGTCAAAGTCATGATTCCCTACAGGCTCTAGTAAACTTCCAATGTCAAACATTATTGACAAAGCTGATATCTGGAATACCAAGTTACTCAGTATCTTTAGGGAGACAAACTTCTAAAAGTAACAGAAATCTCTTCAAATTTTCTTAACCACACCACATTTTTCTGTTTTACAAAATATACTGATTTTTAAAAAGTAAAGGATGTTTTATTTTTTATTTTTTAAATGTTTTATTTATTTCTGAGAGACAGAGAGATACAGCGTGAGCAGGGGAGGGTCAGAGAGAGAGGGAGACACAGAATCTGAAACAGGCTCCAGGCTCTGAGCTGGCTGTCAGCACAGAGCCCAATGCGGGGTTCGAACCCAGGAGCCGTAAGATCATGATCTGAGCCAAACTCAGACACCCAACCAACTGGGTCACCCAGGTGCCTCTAAAAATTAAAGGATGTTTAATGTCTAAGAATAAAATTATTTAGAGAGTAATTCAACAATACCTGACACTATGTGAAAGACAGACATAATGTCATGATATTATGATGCAAAAATAATATAGCATATATTTCAAGATTTGGATATTAATATGAGGTAAATAAAAACTTTAAGATTATCAAGTTTTTCTATCTAAAACTTACTATAGCAATTTGATGCACTTTGTTCTTGCATTCGTGTTTGGGAAACATGTTTTTTGCAAACTTTATGGAAATTTGAACAAATTAAATATTTGAACAAATTAAAAATCATTGCAACAATACATATAGATTGTTTCTTTTATTTTCTCTTTCTTTTCTAATTTCTACATCTTTCATTTTACAAGAAGACATCACCAAAGAGGGAAAAAAAAAAGACAACATTGACTGGTTCTTAGAAGAAATGAGAGTGAGAACAATTTCTTTTATGTGATCAAATAATCTCCTTTTAAATGTTCTTATTAATGTGAACTGAACCTAAAAGTGTGAACTTGCTGGTATATAGATGGCTTTATTCCAGTTACCTGCATTAGGTAAACTGTGTCTTGTAAATTCTTTAAGGAATAATTTTTGTATGTTCATTTCTTTTCTTCAATTTTCCACCAAACTTACAATTACTTTAGAGTACACACTACAGTAAGATATATAAATGTGATAATTTTGAAGTTCTATAATAAGGCATTGAGCAAGTATGAAAAAATTAAGAAATATTACAATTTTAAAATGTATATAATGCTTAGTCCTACATATTATCTTTTGAATTCCAGATTTATTTACAAACATAGATTCTAAGACTAAAATTCCTAGGCTTTGTTGTGTTGTTATATGAATGAGTACTTGTAATATTAGATTCCAACTTAACCAAAACTGACCTAAAATGAAAAGCACCATTGTAATCAACCATATGGCTACTTCATTCTAAACTGGTTATTTTTAAAGAGCCAGCCTCCAATATTCCTCCCTAGAGAAAGAATAAAAATAGCATTATAATTGTGCCCATCAAGGCTACACTACTCAGCCAGTCATTGTGTTTGCTGATACTAAATCCTTGAACAGCCTAGTACTACCACACAGTTCATCTGGATGATTGAAAAAGGAGTCTTCATGTGATCAGGGATTAATCTGGTGGACATGGCCTTCATGGAGATTGCTACAAAACACAGTAAGAGTTCTCTTTTTCATGTGAACAATGAATCTTCTTTTAACGTTCCCACTGCTGCACAAAGATTCCAAAACTAAGAGAAAGATTCCAATATCTTGTTTTATTGTGCTCTTCATAGATATTGCATTTTTTACAAATTTAAGATTCAAGATGTCAGTGGAGAAAGTAACTACAGATGCAGTAGAAAAAGGAAGAGAACTACAATTACAAATGCTGCCTGAAGATGTGACTGAACTGCTGCAATCTAATACTTAAGCTTACAATACATGAGAGGCACCTGGATGGCTCAGTTGGTTAAACGTTCGATTTTGGCTTGGGTCATGATCTCACCATTCATGAGTTCAAGCCCCATACTGGGCCATGGGGTTCTGTGCTGACAGCTTGGAGCCTGGAGCCTGCTTCGTATTGTGTCTCCCTCTCTCTTTGCCCCCTCCCTTTCAATAAAAAATAAACATTTAAAAATTTTTTAAACTTTAGTAGATGATTATTTGCTACTATGGATGAGCAGAGATAGTGGCTTCTTGAGACGGAAGCTACTCCTGGTGAAGATGCTGTGAAAATTGTTGAAATGACAACAAAGGATGTAGAATATTACATCAACGTACTTGATAAAGCAGTGGTTGTGTCTGACAGGATTGACTCCAATTCTTAAAGAAGTTCTACTGTGGGTAAAATGCTATCCAACAGCTTCACAAGTTACAGAGAAACTGTTCATGAAAGAAAGAGTCCATTGATGTGGCAACCTTCACTGTTGTCTTATTTTAAGAAACCGCCACAGTCACCCCAACATTCAGCAAACACCACCCTGATCAATCAACAGCCCTCAACATCAAGGCAAGACCCTACACCAGCAAAAAGATTATGTATCACTGAAAGATCAAATAATGGCTAGGCTTTTTAACAAAAGTATTTTTAAAATAAAGGTATGTACAGTTTTTTTCTTAGACATAATATTGTTGTGCTCTTAATAGACTATAGTGTAGTATAAACATAACTTATATATGCTGGGAAACTGAAACATTCATTTAACTCACTGTGTTCTGGCATTTTCTTTATTGCACTCTGGAACCGAACCCACAATATTTCAGGGTATGTCTGTAATGAAAATTATCCTCTTGGAAACCACTTTGAGTTTAAAAGTAATGGGTTCTGTCTCTTAAAAGATAACTGTGGTTCAATTTCAGATGTGTGTGGTAGTCTTTTTCAAACATTTTGCAAAATTTTTAAGTTTCTGCAAGGAGTTGAAGAGTGTGTAGATAGGAGAATGGGAGTGGAAAGTTGGGAGTAAGCTGATAAAATGCTATATTGAAGAACTTTATGCTATGTAATGAACTTGAAGCTTTTTATCCAGTTATTTGGCAAATAGCAGCAGCTTCTCCCACAGATTATGGGCATAACAGGTTTGACTGCAGTAAAAGACAGATGTGGGTCCCATTTTGGCTTCGTGGATTGCAGTCTGTCCTCACAGGTTCCAATTTTCCTCTGTTCTCTCCTGACACACATCCTGCTTAGGAAGGCCAGACTGAGGGCCTAACTGACCTTTTGAGACTTGAGACCTAGCACAAGATGCAAAGGCAGCAGCCTTGCAGAAACTTCTACACCAGCTCCCACAACTGTGTCAAGTAAAAGTCTCTATGATAAATTTCTACTCTACATTACTGGTAGTGATTCTATTTCTCAGGCCAAAATCTGACAGACAAAGCAGCAATGCAGTGACATGAAGAAATTAATAGAAGGAATTAATGTCCAATCACTCTCAAAGGCAGTTAGCAGAAGAACCTAAAAGCACGCCTTTATCTTTTGAGTTTGAGTTGATTCCACAGCCCTGAATTCATACCTCTACAGTCCTTATTTTATTTTAGAGACTACTTTACACAATGACACTGAGTTTCTCCAAATGTAGAAAGGATATACCTTCTAATAGTTACTCCTTCAAATATGTACTCTCTAGCCCACTAGAGTGTTCACTGTGAAGTGTCTTGGTTCTCCTTTTCTCTGCCTACTTGCAACTACTTGGGGGAGATTGTCCCTTAGGCTATTTTTATCAGACCTTAAAAAACACTATCACAGGTTTTCTCTTTGTATATTAAAAGTGAAGTCTTTATAGTTTAGCAATTCACTGCAAACTTTTGAAGGAAGCGATGCTCACATTTGCTTTTCCTCCTAAGGGTCAGCCTACCTGTTATATTACTAGTAGAAGCAGAGTGCAGCAATGGCCACATCTTCTAGTACAGCACTAAATCACTCATAAGGTGAAAGAAAGAAGTGGATATTAGCTCTCTGCCTTGAAGCTACCAGACAGCCATTTCCTTTTATTCCAGCAAATCTAGTTTTTGGTAACCTGGGTGCTTCATTTTTCTTTCCTGACAGCTGTATCTGAGTCATAGGCCCACTATATAGGGCCCTTCTTTTTCCTTACAGTGGTATCAGTTACTCTACAAGTATTTACCGAGCACTTTTGCAGCATGCATAGTAGAACTAAGCCTAGTCCTTGCCTGGAATGAGATGTGTGATGAGGGAAGACTTTTCAATTTGCCTGAGGACTCAGCATTCTTGGGCATGCAGCATTCTTGGGCATAGAGGCTGCTCAAAGTATATTTACTTGTTAAATTTTACCTATGTTTTGTGTAATGAGTATGATTTTCATTCTTTTCTCTAGGGTAGCCCTTAATGCTTCCAGAGCACAATATGTTCCTGGGAATCAGTGGTTTATAGTAGACCTCTACAGTATTCTTATTAGATAAGCTATGCCCAAGGCTTGGGCTTTGATTTACCCACTAAACACAGATTTAATTGACTATTCTACACATGCTAGTGTAGTTTGGGGAGTCCTACTTAGGGCATAAAAAAAATCAATTCCTTCTTACACTCTTTTCCTATTCATCAGGACATCTTAGTACAATACAGAAAGATAGTCACCAACCCATTCATACC
Organism: Crocuta crocuta; assembly: GCF_008692635.1. Lineage (NCBI taxonomy): Eukaryota > Metazoa > Chordata > Mammalia > Carnivora > Hyaenidae > Crocuta > Crocuta crocuta. Next base: position 1,335,537 of record NW_027531581.1, read on the forward strand.
AAACAGTAACAAAGGAGCAATACCTATTGTTAACCTAGTACAAATGCAAGTTTAAAACTAAAAGAAATAAAAATACGGACTATATAAATGACATCAATTTTACTAAAAGACAAAGTTCAATTGTACATACACATATGCAAAATATGCACATATGCAAAATATATTGGAGTGTACTAAAATATTTCCCAAGGTATAAATTCATAACTATGTTTATAAGTAGAGGACAGTGTAGACACATTATGAGTAGTATATTCAATTTTGTTAGATTTTCTGAATAAGCAACTGCAAAATAGCACATTTACCTAAAGCAGTGATTACTAAAATATGAGCTTTTAAAATTTTTTAAATGTTTATTTACTTTTGACAGAGAGAGAGAGAGAAAGGGAGGAGAGAGGAGAGAGAGAGAGAAAGAGAGAGACGGAGAGAGAGAGAGAATGCAGGGGAGGGGCAGAGAGACAAAGGGAGACACAGAATCCAAAGCAGTGTCCAAGCTCTGAGCTGTCAGCTCAGAACCCAACAGGGGTTCAAACTCATGAACCATGAGATTACGACCTGAACTGAAGTCAAATGCTTAACCAGATGAGGCACCCAGGTGCCCCTTCCTCCGATAACCTATTAAGGAAAAAGGAGCTTCCCTGTTTTACCATTCTGGTTAAAATACTTTGGATTCATTTTTCTGTGTGGGCTTCTTTTAACTTACTACTTTATTAAGAACACATTAGTGGCTTTTAAACCAAAATGAATATTTACAACAAAGAATTACAAAGTATGTTGCTAAAGAAACCATTTCTGAAAACATAGTGAAATTATGGACCATGTGAAAAAAAAAGTGCAAAACAAATAAATGACTTGTATGCTGCCTCATTCACTATTGTTATTTATTTGTTCATTTATATTTGTATTCTCAGTGCTTTTGGAAGTGATTTAAGGCAAACTATAAATATACACAGTACAACAAAATGGTTAAGAAATAGAAGTAAAGAATTTGTGGCAAAGGTAAATAAAGGTAGAAACAAAAGAATAAATTCAACAGTTACAGAAAATGTGTGCCCTGGAGTACAGTAGCTCATCTCAAGCCTCTAATTTGGCAGCTCACTGTCTATAACAGCAAAGCCAGTGGAAACAACCAATTACTTGACCCACTGTTTCCAAAATATGAAGATAGGCCAGTTTTTCAAAGAAGCATATTTATTGTTCATATATGGACACCAAAGGTAGATGTCTTCACTAGGCAAAGTGATACCTTTTGTTTGTTATTGTTGTTTTAAACGTGTGTGTGTTTGTGTGTGATTTTAATATTCAACTTAGACATAATTAAATTACACATTTCTGGAGTACCAAAGTCTACACATCAGTACACAGTGTTACAATCTTTTGCTAAATCCAATTATACATTTGAAAGCATCAGGTGAGATGATTCTTAACCATATCTTAATTACAGACCATTTTGAATACCTGGTGAAAACAATACATTGTCCACTAAAATTCAAATACATAAAATATATATGTAATTTTAAGAAGCTCTGAAATAATGTTTTATGCAAGGTTAGAATCTCTGAGCAAGTGGGGTGCCTGGGTAGCTCAGTCAGTTAAGTGTCTGACTCTTGATTTTGGCTCAGGTCATGATTTCATGGTTTGTAACTTGAAGCCCCACATCTGGCTCTGTGCTCACTGTTCAAAAGCCTGCTTAGGGTTCTCTCTCTCTCTCTCTCTCTCTCTGCCCCTCACACATGCTCTCTCACAAAATAAATTTAAAAAAATCTCTGAGCAAGAAAAATTACTTAATTTTCAGGAAATGCTTTGTATTTATTTCCACAAAGACTTTGAGACACTGAGAAGTTGTGAGTTTGAGGTTATTCTCCCTGATAAACTCTAAGGCATACATTCTGTGTGGTCTCTTAAAACAAAGTCACACAGGACTTAACAAGTAAAGCAGGAAGGAGAAATGACACACCTTTATGAGACTGAGTAAGAGAGAGAGAGCACAATAAAAACAGATAGTGACACAGAGAGACACTAAAAATGATACACACACACACACACACACACACACACACACACACACCTAATTTAATAGAAGGTTTTTCTTTCTCTGCACTGAGGTAGGACATACAACAGTTTCTGAGGTCCCCACAGGACTACTGGGAAATCACACCATTGAATGAAAGCATAAATACCAAAAACTTTAAGGTCTGAAGCAAAATCGATGGCAACAATCTTATTCTAGAAGAGATGTAGAGCTAATTTTAGTCATGCTTTCTGAATTTTAAGAAAGTGTGGATCTATGTATATGTGTATTCTTTAGCAAAGCACCCACAAATATTTAATAATACAAGATCATAGTACATATTCCAATACACATGTCATTGCTGGATATAAAGCAGTAAATTGTTGGAAGACATGTAGCAAAAGCCAACATATGCCTTTGGTTTTATAAGAGCTGATCTGAATTTACTCTTTCTGATATAAATTACCTAATCAATTCAGTTGGCTCCAAACTGAAGAGAATGAATTCCTGTCAGTTGCATAGAAGAGAATGAGTTCTATTCTACCTGTAAAGGACACATTTTAAAAAGTGGCAAAAGTGGCAGCAAGTCACACTTTTTCCTATGAAACTTTATTTTTTACAAAAGTATTAAAATAGGAGTACTATATAAAAATCAATAGTGAGTTATCTACATCAACTACAAATAGCTCTCTTAGTATTGGACACTGAGATAAATTTAGAGATTAATCTGATAAACATGTTTAAGTAACTAGATCCATCCAATTAAGAATAATATCTTAATTGTGATTTACATGGACCAATGAATTCCATTTTTTAATTAAACAATGTTAAATTTTGGTCACTTTAAACCAAATAGTATATATATATATATAATGTTTACTTATTTATTTCTGAGAGATAGAGACAGCATGAGCAGGGGAGGGTCAGAGAGAGGGAGACACAGAATCTGAAGACAGGCTCCAGGCTCTGAGCTGGCTGTCAGCACAGAGCCCGACATGGGGCTCGAACCCACAAACAGTGAGATCATGACCTGAGCCGAAGTTGGACGCTTAACCGACTGAGCCACCCAGGCACCCAAATAGTATGGATATATTTAGCTATAATTAAGTGTAAGTCACTGAGGTAAAGGACACAGTAAAGTCGACAAAAGTGCCACGTTACTTAATATTCTTCTCAACAGAAATTTTCACAGTAAGGAACAACATAGAGTTCAATAATGAAATCACTCTAAGCTACTTCTCAAATAAAAAAGTTAACATAAAAAGCCCAGAATGCTATTTGTGAAGAACAGAGTTTACTATAAACATTTTAGATGGAATATCTATTAATAGAATGATAATATACTGAAAGTAGAAGCTTGCTTTAAAAAAATGTATAAATTAGCTAATTTGTTCACCCAAATGTAATCCACTTTCCTTTGTTACTACTACTCATCTTTCAGGTCTATTGTTAAATGTGTTTTTTCAGAAATCTTAATCTCAACTTACAAACTAAACCAGGGTGCTGTTATGATTTCTATAGTTTTATCTTTTATATAGCTTTTTATTATGAATTAAATTTCTATACATTTGTACAGTTATTTAGTAGCAGTACTCCTCACCCCTAGAAACTGTGAATCTTGTATTACTTGCTTTCTTCTTTCCCTTTTCATCTTTGATGGCTCGCCCACACGCTTGTATGTGTGCTCATGGTCTCTTGCTCTCTCCCTCATTTGATATGGTTTGGGGTTTGGTTTTGGTTTTGGTTTCCATCATATCCTCAGCACCCAATACAGCAACTGAAACTTGAAGGCACTAAATCAATATTGGTTAAATTGATGAGTTAGTGGATGAATAACTGGATGGAAAGAATTGATAGCTGGTTTAACATCCATGCACTAAAAAAACACATATGAACAATCACTTCTCATTTCCAGTTCCAGAGTCCTGCATTATCAAAATCAAAATAAAGCAATGATTAGACTCTATAATTGAACTTTCTACATATAACATGAAGCAGGACTTTATAGTTTAGTAGCTTTTAACAAGTTAACTGCTATAGACCGCATTTTTATTTTTAAATTTATTTTTTTGTAAGCTACATTTTTCCTGTTGTTTGCTTCTTGGCAAATCCTTAAATTTTAGTAGCAAGAAACAAGGTCAGAACTCACTGGGAGTAAATTTATTGCAAGTTTTATCATTTGTTCAATATAAAATAGATAGAAATGGAAAATTGCATGGAATTGTTTAAGATTGATGCTGGAGGGATGGGAATAACACGAGTATATGTTGTGTGCCAGGCATATTTTATATAGTTTCACAATAAATTAAGAGGTGGGAATTATTAGCTCTATTTTGTAGAAGAAACTTAATTTAAAGTTTAACTCACCCAAATAACTAATCACCAGTTAGCATGTGTAATTACAGAATGGTGTGAAACATTCATAGGTTTCAAAGTGAGAGTAGCTTCCTTCAGTGGTTAATCTCTGGTTGTCCTATCTACCTCTATTTCCCTGTTTAGCTCTCTAAAAATTCTCTAAGTAGTTCTCTATTAAATTCTATCTATTGAATTTCTTGATATTAGTTCTGTTTTCTGACTGGATGCTAACTGATGCTCATATTGTTTTGTTATCCTAACAACTCTGAAATTGGAGGTGATCTTATGATTTTTGTTGATGAGAGGACAAAATTGACTTATCCGCAATCCCCTGTGAATGTGCAACAAAACTTACAGAATGTCAGTAGCTTAAAAGAGCTCAGAGTAGATAATAGAACACTCTTTTAAAAAACACTGCATAATTGATGCTCTCATAATCCAGCAGATATTATGGGTAAAAACATGTACATGGATTACTCCAAAAAATGATTCAGTAGAGCTTGTATCTCATGTAAAGACAATTTAGGAGTATCTCCCCCAAGTTATTTTGCTCATATTTTCTTTCTTCTGCATGTACAAGTGCAAGATGTGACTAAAGTTATTTGCTAAATTGCAAAAAAAAAAAAGCTTTTAATATGTAAAAGTAAAAATGACACATCATAGGCAAATATTTTACCATAATTTTAATTGACAGCATATTTCTCTTCTTAGTTGTTCATAATCTAATGGAACATCTTATAATTTATGATATCTTAGATTGGATAAAATATGTACAGGCCAAGCACTAGAGGAATGATTTCCAGTTCAGGATAGAGATTTATATGACTTTTTAGTTCCTATCTAACTTTACTTCTTAATAATTTCTGATTAAATTATTATATTGTTAAAGTATTTCTTTCAATAAGAGAAATCTATTTTTTACAGTAAGGATATATGTCAAAATCTGTATTGGGGCCATTTCTGTACTCCTCACTTAAGTGGCAGAGTGTGAATTCAAACCTACTTTGAAAATATTTCTCTGGTACCCTCTTGGGTTAACTGACACTGTAGGCCTTAAGTCAACTGGTGATTCCCCTTCTCATTAAAGGACCCATGATTATTGACAGTTCCTTTTTATGTTAAAATGTTCTAGATGATCTTATTTAAAGGTAGGCTATATTTAAATTTTAATATTATCCAATAAATTGATCCTGGGAAAGAGATGGACCCAAAATCTCTACTGTTAAGAAGAGATTCTAATCTTAGGAAACATGAAGGTCTTGGGGCACCTGGGTGGCTCAGTCAGTTGAGCGTCCGACTTTGGCTCGGGTCATGATCTCACGGTTGGTGCGTTCGAGCCCCGCGTCGGGCTCTGTGCTGATGGCTCGGAGCCTGGAGCCTGATTCGGATTCTGTGTCTCCCTTTCTCTCTGCCCCTCCCCTGCTCGTGCTGTCTTTCTCTCTCAAAAATAAAACAAAACATTAAAAAAAAAAAAAGAAACATGAAGATCTTGATAATGCAGAAGAATACATTCTAGGATAATGCAGAAGAATACATTCTAGGACAACAAATTCTGGATGAAAAGTGAGGATCACAGTGACAGGTTGATATTCTCCTAATAAGTCTCTGTCAGGATGATGAGATGGAGTAATACAAGATGTGTGTGTGTATAGTAATTGCAAAATTCCAGGGACTGTTTGAAGTATTTTACATATATTTACTCATTTTATATGACAAGTTAGCACTAATACTATCTTCAACTTCTACATATAGACTAAAAGGATCCAGAATTACTTGGAGAAAGAAGGACAATAAAAATGCTTATAGCAGAATGTAAACCTTTATAGTTTTTATCGAGATTGTCCCTAATCTTAGTGCCTGCCATGTGTTCTGGACGCGATGAACTAAATAAGATCACTAAAATTATGAACACCAGAATAGAACATTTTTCTTTTAAAAGTCCTGGATCCCAATTATTTGAAAGGGTATAATACCACTCTATGAGTGACAATTATAAAATGAAAGAAATCTTGTCATCATTTATTTTAAATAATCATAAAGGAAAAGCTTACATTATAGTATAGATAAAAATAGCCAAGGTACTTCACTAATGCTGCATAACAAATTACTGCAATATTTACTGGCTTAAGACAAGAAACTTTATAACGTCACAGTTTCTGAGGGTTAGGAATCCAGAAATAGCTTAGCCATGTGTCTCTGACTCAGAATGCCTCATGAGGTTGCAGTCAAGCTCTTGGATGGTCTGCATCTCTATAAATGGTGCTGCAGAATCTGTTTTCAAGCCCACTCACATGGCTATTAGTAAGAGGTTTCAGTTCCTCACCACATGGGGCTCTACAGGGCTTCCCCAGATCCAGTAATCTGAGAAAGCAAGAGAGAGTGAGAGAGCAAGAAAGCTGGGCTATAATCTCTTAAAAATTAATTAAGTAACACACCATCCCTTCTGCTATATTTGATTCACCAAACAAACCAACTCTAATACAATTCACAAAGATGTGACTACCAAAAGGCATTAGAGGCCATCTTTAAGGCTGGTTACCACAAAGCCTCTGACTTGGAATCTAAAGATTTAGGTTAATACAACCATTTGGGTAGTAGGGAAGAATGAAACTCCACTCTTTGCCTATTTGCCCCCAAATTTCTGTGATTAGAAAAAAATGACTCTTGCCCTTCTATTTTAGAGGTAATGGATATACCTGATTTTGTCTACTCCTTGGGAGACAAAAAGCAATAGTGTATTTAAGAAATGAAATGATGCACTGAATGCTCTCCTAAATCCTGAATTCCCCTGCTTTTGTGTATTCTCTAGTTAAAGCAACGAATTTACTAGAAAAGTCTATTGTTACTCAGAAGGTGAAGCAGTTTTTTCTTAATGGGAGCTGCTGAATAGAATAGCAGAGCAATTGTACCTCTAAGATGCTACATTCTCCATTCTTGTCAAAGTTCCCATTTATTCTCCGGGGATCCATGAAATAGTTTAGCTCTTTGAGGATGTATGAATTCCTCTTTGATGTTTTCCTGAGAAGTTTTCTATATGATTCAAGACAGAACACTGAATTAAGTTAGCTCCAAGGTGAACCTACTAGGTTGAGAATTCACATGTTCTTTATTCAATCTTAATTACGCTATAGGAGTGTTGTCTAGAATGACAATAAGGTACATTGCTCATTATTGTATAGAGAATGTTTTATACAGTATAGACCTTGCTTAAGTTTGCTCCTTTAAACAGGATTTTTTTAATAAGACACAAATTTTTCAATGTATTATCAGGTGCAGCCAATATATACAGTTTTAGAATGGACTCACAACCAAGGTAAGGATTAGAAGAAGCAACAAGTATTTTTGTGCAAAGCTTTACTGCTCAGAGTGACCCATTTACATGAATAAATGTAGTTCAAACATCAGCTCATCTCTCCTTCATTCATTTTAAGAGAGAGGTTCTTTTCTTCCCTTATTGATTTTTCTCTGCTCATTACAGATCATTTCATCTCCCTTTGATTTGTCTCTTATACCAATGTGGTACTTCTTGTAGGTGCTTCGCTTCTCACTAACTGCAATTGCTGGCAATTGACCAAATATGACAAGACTACTGAACTGAAACTTTTTACATCATTACAGCTCTATATTGGTAAATGCAGATTTATATGCTCCAAATTAACTTTCCCAATAGGACTGAAAAATGTAGGAATCATCAAGGACCAAATTATAATTATAATAAATATAATTAAAATTAATGTCCTAAAGTAAAATCACAATTTAGATCTCTCCTGACACTATAAGGGAAAATAATTTTGCTTATGTAGAATTAAGTAAAGGAGAAGATTCCACAACCATCCCTGTACTTAATGAATATCACTCTTATTCACTGGGATTTTTATTCTACTTGGTAACAGAACTGAAAAAATTAAATTAATCCTACACGTTAACTATTTAGCCATTGAATAAATAAACCAAAGAAAACTCTGATCTATTTTCTTTTCCAGACGCTGCATCTGACAAGTCCAACTTCCTCAAAGTCAATAAATGCTAATTTAGTCCATTTTGTCAGTAAGGATCGTCAGAAAACAGATGATTACATCCACTGTTTTCTAACCTGTTTCTATAGCCTATCAGAGTTACTGACTCTTCATTTTTTCCCCAAAGTTTGAATTTGTAATGTAACAGTCTGCAGAATATGTGCCTGCAGCAGAAAATGAAAGTATATTCCTTTGTGAAATGTGCATGCTTTGGAAACATGGACAGTCAGATATAGGATGGATTAGCCATAATAAATGATAAGAGAGAGAGAAGAAGTTAAAAACAAAATCTAAAAATCAGAGAGTATTATATGGCTTTTGCCATACTTGTGAGGGTCCTAGAAATCATATATACATCTTATAACAGGACAGACTAATAGAAACTGAAGAAAATATAAGATGCAGGCTCTGTGTTGAGATTTTATTTCAATTCTTATTTGAATACAGACCTATTTCTTTTTTCTACTTTAGCATATAACTATATAATCATAAGTCAACATCTCATTGACTTCTTCCCATTCTCCTCACTGATTTTACTGTATCTTTACTACACTCCCTGAATCCTTACTCTGCCTCACCTTGGCGTACAAACATGTTTAGTCCTTTCCACTCCTTCTTGAAAATGGATAAAATGATCAATGTATTTCACCTTCCACTTCTTTCTCCTTTTCTGACAACAGACTCTCAAGAGCAATCTATACGCACTTTTTTTCACTATTCTGTCTCTCAGTGAGTCTTGAATCCACTACACTGTATTTTTTTTCCCTCTACTAGTTCACTGAAACTATCTGAAATTGACTCCTGGATTGTCAAATAGACTTTTCATTTTTTGACTGCCTTTATCTCTTTGTGATATTTGTCTTCCTAGATATTCTCTCCTTTTTTAGTTTAACTGACAATACTATTTAGATTTTCCTTCTTAACACTTAAAATTATTTTCTGGCATACTTAGCATTAGTTTTTCATATGCTCTCTTGTCCACAAATGACCATCTTTGTTCCTGTTATTGTTTTATACAGTGTTTCTCATAATATCCATTATATAAAATTATTTCTTCAGTATTTAACTTTCTTCTGAATGCAAGTCTCATTTTAGTCGAACTACCAAACTCTGAACCTCTATATAGCTCTCCAATAGAAATCTCAGGTATATTAAATATAAAAACAGTAAGTGATAATTATTATATTACTGTTATGACAGAAATATTAACAGATTTCATAAATATGTTTTAATCTCTATAATAATCCCTTCAAAGGTATTACTCTGTACTTTATGATGAATGAAACTAAGAATGGTTAAGTAATATGATCAATTCAAAAAGCCAGTAAAAGCAAGTGTAATGATTTGAATTCACTATTTTATTTGAATTTGATTTATAAATTCTACTGATTCCCAATTAAAAAAACAAATTTTATGTACAATAAAACTTGCTTTCCCACCTTGTTTAAAGCTCAGTTAATGGCTGCAGCAGCCAACAATTATTCATACCTGAAGTATAAGAGATAATTCTGACTACTTCATCTCCAATAATACCAACATACAATTTATTTATGAATTTTGATAAGTTGGTACCAAAAATGTCTTTAAATAAAATCTTTGCTTCCATTTTTTTCTTTCCTACTCTTTTTCACAGACTTTTTATATAAGTCACTTTCCACTCATTACCTGAGTTATTCTTAAACTTAAGCCTTTTCATATCATTCTCTTTAATAAAAGCTTTCAGTTATTCTAATTGCATACAAGATAAAGTTCCTCTCATTCACATATCTATTATCATTTCCAGCTAGATCCCTTGCCATTCAGTCCCATGCCCTGTTGCCTTTCAATTAACTCTACCACTATTTAATGTGTGGATATGGCAGTCATTTCACTTTCTCTTATTCTTTTTCTAAGTTCCTCCTTGTGTCCTTATTTTCTTTTCTGACACAGTTCATCTCTATTCATTACTGATATATTTGGATTTGAATAAGTTGGTTATATGCACATCTTCCAAAATAAACTGACAAGTTTTCAGGGCAAGAGTCAGGTATTCATAAATTTTTTTAATGTTTTATTTATTTCTGAGAGAGAGACAGCATGAGGAAGGGAGGGTCAGAGAGAGAGGGAGACACAGAATCTGAAACAAGCTCCAGGCTCTGAGCTAGCTATCAGCACAGAGCCCGACATGGGGCTAGAACCCATGAACCATGAGATCATGACCTGAGCCGAAGTTGGACGTTTAACTGACTGAGCAACCCAGGTGCCCCAAGAGTCAGGTATTCATATTCAGAGATCCCCTCTTTTTCCTCTAGAGAATCCTTTGTCTAGAATTTCTTGGACATAAAAGCTCAGACATAAATTTCTGTTTCACAGCTACTGTGGGATAATAAGAGAAAGTTTCAACACTCATAGGTGAAGTTTTGAGATTCTGGGAAGAGCATAAAAATGATAATAATCATAACAACTTTTTAATAAATTACACCATGATGATAGATGCAAAAATCTCACCATTAGACAGGGACAGGGACATTTCAGAACACTAACATGTAATTGATTTTTAAATAATTTTTTTTTAAATTTCTGAGAGAGAGAGAGAGAGACAGCATGAGCAGGGGAGGGTCAGAGAAAGAGGGAGACACAGAATCTGAAACAGTGTCCAGGCTCTGAGACAGCTGTCAGCACAGAGCCCGATGCAGGGCTCGAACCCACAAACCGTGAGATCATGACCTGAGCCAAAGTTGATGCTTAACCGATGGAGCCACCCACGAGCCCCAATTTTTAAATATTTTTTAAATAGAAAAACAAATTCCACATAAAGGAGATCAAAAAAACATCACATTTCTTAAAATGTATAGCTATAAATACATTTTTTGAAGTTAAGGATAACCCTATGAAAATACAAAATTGACACAAAAACATTCCAATCGTGTAAAAGAAAAATGGAATGGATAAAAGTCTTACTTTTGTAAAACTCATAAATGACAAAAAAAAGAGCTCATAAGAAACCTAATAGCATGGAATGTAAAATCAGTCAAGATAATATATAAAAGCTTATTATAATAAGTGTAAATTAAGATAAAAAAACTTTTACATATTACTAAAGAAAAAGGAAGTAAAATGCAAATATAGGTAGTTTTAGGGAAAATCTAAAACTAAGGAAATAAGTAATACAGAGGCAAAAATATAAGATAAAGGCAAATAAAAATATTTTAAGATGGGAATTTTACATTAAATGACACAATATTCAAGAAAAAAATTGTATTCATGGGATGAGTGTAAATCTGTCACAATAAGAAAAGCTATAGTTATGACCATTTGTAAACACACATTCTTTTAACGTAGAAGCAAACTATACAAAGTAAGAATATTAGAAACAAATATTACCCTCCCACCTTCCAAGACAGGTTAATATTAAGAGACGATAACTTATTTACCTCAGAGTTCAATAGCTTGAGGAGTCAAAGAAATGATACAAGAGATCCGAATATCATCATCAATATTACTATACTTTTATAACACAACCTGTATATTCTTTTTAAATGTACAAATATTACTGGGGCACCTGAGTAGCTCAGTTGGTTAAATGTCTGATTTTGGTTCAGGTCATAATCTCATGGTTCGTGAGTTCAAGCCCCATGTTGGGCTCTGTACTGACAGAGCCTGGAGTCTGCTTCCGATTCTGTGTCTCCTTCTCTCTCTGCCCCTCCCTAGCTCACACTGTGTCTCTCTCTGTCTCTCTCTCTTTGAAAAATAAACATTAAAAAAAAAATAGGAAGACTAGGTTAACACGGTGGGGAAGTAGGTGGATCTGAAGTTCCCTCATCCCTCAAACACAGTAGTATTGAGGCCAGAAGACTTGGAATTCCAGGAATCTGAGCTACAGAGTGACAGAAACATCTCCAGGGACCCACGGGGACAGCCTGGTGGGTGATAGGCACCTGACTGCGAATTGGGGGAGATAAAATGAGCAACATAGGTATGGAGGGGAGGTATCTCCTTCTGTGGAGAGACAACAGGGTGAGAAAGAAAGGCTGTGGAAGCCTAGGATTGTATTTGGACAAGAGAAAAACCTCCCGAGACCACAGACTGGACCAGGGAAGAGAAAAAATGGAAAGAGAACCAATTTCTAACTTGCAAATAGCCTTAAGAGTGAGGATCCAGAGTTGCAGGACTTCCTCTGAACTGGAGCTGGCTGTCCTGTGTGTGCACCTGGGGGGCTCTGCAGCAAGCTCACAGGCATAGTCAGAGAAAGCAGTCTCCTCCCTTGAGTGCTGTGTGAAGAAAGTATATAGCCCCTCCAAGGATAAAAGCCATGCAGGACTCACCAGCCAGAGGCCCTTTGTTGGCTGGGCAGAGTGGTACTACTTGGGACTGGGGTGTGCAGAGTAGGATCCTTTAAAACATTGGGGTTTGTATCCCAGCCATGCACCTGGGAGGTGTGGAAGACTGTGAAGAGGGGCAAACTGGCCCACTCATACTCATGCAGCACTGTGAGAAAGGCCTGAACAGAGTGGTCTGGGACACCAGGTCCGGCGAGGACAGACTGGGGTGTCGCCATTTTTCTCCCCATCGCTAACAAGGTGGAGTTTGTGGGAGCAGGACAGCAGGGCCTCAGTGGAGCCAGGACCTGCCTACACCAAATCTTGCCCCTCTGTGTCTGTTAACTGCACATCTACCGGAGCAAGATTGACACTAACCAAACCGGACAGCCTCTCCTCCAGACCAGCACGGTCACCTGTTCCAAGGAATTTAAGATATTATTTCAGTGTTTTTGTATTTTCTTATTTGATTCTTGGTCAATTTTCTTTCTTTCTTTCCCTTATTTCTTTCCTTCTTTATTCTGGTTGTTGGTTTGTTTTTTATGCAGACATTTTTCATGTATTCTTTTTACACCTCTTCTGTATCTCCTTTATTTTTCCCTCTTTCTCTCTGGATTAAGCTGTATAGTTTCTCTGATTCTCTGCCTGGTCATTTTTTTTTTTCCTTTTCATTTGTTTTCTTCTTCCTCACCCCTGTCATTTCACTCCTTGTATGGGATAAGGCTTCTTCCACCACTACCTCCACTTTTTAAATGTTTTGCACGGTTACTTCAATGAACAAATCAAAGCACACCTGGTGGAAGGTCCAAACCACAACTATGAATAGGGAGATGAAACAATCATAGTCATAACAACTGAGAACACCCATAACACTCCAAAAACACCTCCTGAAGGGCCAGGGCCTGGACAGTGTATAACCCCTTTTTAATATAGTAGTGCTCACAGGTGCAGGACACATAACAAGCAATTAAAACATGAAAAGGACAAAAAACTAGCCAAAATGATGAAATGAAAGAATTCTCCCCAAGAGACATTACAGGAAAAAAATGACAGCTAGAAAATTTCTCAAAATAAATATAAACAATGTAGCTGATCAAGAGTTTAGAATAAAGGTCATAAGATTAATAGCTGGGTTGAAAAAAGCATAGAAGACAGCAGAGGATTCATTGCTGCAGAGATCAAGGAACTAAAAAATAGTCATGACAAATTAAGAAAGGCTGGAAATAAGGTGCAAAATAAAGTAGATGCAGTGACAGCAAGGATGGAGGAAGCAGAGGAGAGACTAAATGAAATAGAAGATAAAATTATGGAAAATGATGAAGCCAAGAAAAAGAGAGATAAGAAAACATTAGAACACAATGAGAGAATTAGAGAACTAAGTGATTCAATGTAACATAATAAAATTTGTATCATAGGAGTCCCAAAAGAAAAAGAGAGAGAGAAAGGGGAAGAATGTTTACTTGAACAAATCATAGCTAAGAACTGCCCTAATTTGGAGAAGGAAGCAGACATCCAAATGCAGGAGGCACAGAAAACTCTCTTCAGAGTCAACAAGAATAGGTCATCACCATGGCATATTACAGATAAAGAGAGGATTGTTAAAATAGCTAGTGACAAATGGGCCTTAACCTACAAGGGTAGATACATGAGGGTAGTAGCAGACCTGTCCACTGAAACTTGGGAGCCCAGTAGGGAGTGACAAGAAATATTCACTATGCTGAATAGGAAAAATATTCAGTCAACAATCCTTTATCCAGTAAGATTACCATTCAGAATACGAGAGATAAAGGTTTTCCCACACAGACAAAAACTGAAGGAGTTCATGACCACTAAACTAGTCTTGCTGGAGATCCTAAGGAGGACTCTGTGAGTGGTATGCTGCAAAGACTACAAAGGACCAGAGACATCACCACAAGCATGAAACTATGGCTAACACAATAATATTAAATCCATATCTTTCAATAATAACTCTGAATATAAATGGACTAAATGCCCCAATCAAAAGACTTAGGGTCTTTTGGATAAAAGAATGGACAAAAAAAAACCAAGATTCATCTATATGCTGTCTATAAGAGGCTCATTTTGGATCTGAGGACACCTTCAGAATGAACGTGAGGGGATGGAGAACCATCTATAATGCTACCGGAAGTCAAAATAAAGTAGAGTAGCCATATTTATATCAGACAAACTAGATTTTAAACTAAAGACTGTAACAAGAGATGAAAAGGGGCATTATATCATCATTACAGGGTGTATCCATCAAGAAGAGCTAACAATTGTAAATGTTTATGGCCCCAACTTGAAATACCCCAATATATAAATCAATTAATCATGAACACAAGCAATCTTATTGATAGGAATACAATCATTGCACGGGACTTTAACATTCCACTGACATCAATGGGTAGGTTATCTAGGCAGAAAAATCAGTATAAACAATGGTCTTGATTGATACACTGGACTAGATGGACGTGACAGATATATTCAGAGCTTTTCATCCTAATGCAGCAGCATACACATTCTTCTCGAGTGCACATGGAACATCTCCAAGAGAGATCACATACTGGATCACAAAACAGCTCTCAATAAATATAAAAGAACTGAGATAATACCATGCATATTTTCAGATCACAACTGCATGGGACTTGAGTCAACCACAAGAAAGAAATGTGGAAAGTCTCCAAATGTGTGGAGGTTAAACAACATCCTACTAAAAAATGAATGGGTCAACCAGGCAAATAAAGAAGAACTTTTTTTAAAAAAAATAGGGAAGCAAATGAAAATGAAAACATGACAGTCCGAATCCTTTGGGATGCAGCAAAGGGAGTCATAAGAGGAAAATACATTGCCATCCAGGCTTATCTCAGGAAACAAGAAAAATCCAAAATATAAAACCACACACCTAAAGGAACCAGAAGCAGAGCAGTAAAGAAACCCCAAAGCCAGTAGAGGAAGAGAAATAATAAAGATTAGAGCAGAAATAAAAAAATATATAGAATCCAAAAAAACAGAAAAGATCAATGAATCTAAGAGCCGTTTTTTTGGAAGAATAAGCAAAACTGATAAACCTCTAGCCAGACTTCCCAAAAAAGAAAACAGAACCCAAATAGATAATATCATGAATGAAAGAAGATATATCACAACCAAGACCACAGAAATACAAACAATTATCAGAGAATATTATGAAAAATTATATGCCAACAGACGGCAACATGGAAGGAATGGACAAATTCCTAGACACCCACACACTACCAAAACTCAAACAGGAAGAAATAGAAAATCTGAATAGACCATAGCCAGTGAAGAAATTGAATAGTTATCAAAAATCTCTCAACTAATAAGAGTCCTGGGGCCAGAGGGCTTCCCAAGGGAATTCTGCCAGACATTTAAAGCAGAGTTCATTTCCTTTCTTCTCAAGCTGTCCCAAAGAACAGAAACAAAAGGAAATCTTCCAGACACATTCTATGAAGCCAGCATTACCTTGATTCCCAAACCAGACAGACCCCAGTGTAAAGGAGATGTACAGGCCAATATAACTGGTGAAGATAGATGCAAAAATTTTCAACAAGATACTAGCAAATTGAATTCAACTAGTATATTAAAAAAATTATTCACCATGATCAAGTGGGATTCATTCCTCGCCTGCAGGGCTGGTTCAATATTTGCAAATCAATCAATGTGATACATCACATTAATAGAAGAAAGGATAAGAACCATATGATCCTGTCAATAGATGCATAAAAAGCATTTGATAAAATGCAGCATTCTTCCTTAATAAAAATCCTCAAGAAAGTAAGAATAGAAGGAATATACCTTTACATCATAAATGCCACATATGAAAAACTCATAGCTAATATCAATGTCAATGGGGAAAACCTGAGAGCTTTCCCCCTGAGATCAGGCCATGACAGGGATGTCCACTCTCAACACTGTTATTTAATGTTGTGTTGGAAGTCCTAGCCTCAGGAATCAGACAACAAAATGAAATAAAAAGCATCCAAATTGACAAGTAAGTCAAACTTTCACTTTCTACAGATGATATGATACTCTACATGGAAAACCCAAAAGTCTCCACCAAAAAACTGCTAGGATACATGAATTCACCAAAGTCACAGGATATAAAATCAATGTACAGAAATCATTTGCATTTCTATAAACCAATAATGAAGTAACAGAAAGAGAAATCAAGAAATAGATTCCATTTAAAATTGCACACACACACACACAAAAACCCATAAAATACAAAGGAACAAACCTAACCAAATATGTAAAATATCTGTATGCTGAAAACTATAGAAGACTTATGAAACAAATTGAAGATGACACAAAGAAATGGAAAAACGTTCCATGCTCATGGATTGGAAGAACAAATATTGTTAAAATGTCTATACTACCCAAAGCAATAGACACATTCAAAGCAATCCCAATCAAAACTGCGCTAGCATTCTTCTCAGACACAGAACAAACAATCCTAAAATTTGTATGGAACCACAAAAGACCCCGGATAGCAAAAGTAATGCTGAAAAAGAAAACCAAAGTTGGAGGCATCACAATCCCTGACTTTAAACTGTATTACAACAGTAGTTGCTTGGGGCTCACTGTTGTAGTCTGTTCCAGATTTTCTCTTCATATTAATAGAAAAAAGGAATTTTGGCTTATCACAGAAATAGCAAATGTACCCACACTGTGTATTTCTTAAACTGGTGTATCTGCTTGTCTCTTATTAACTCAGCTTTTTAAATGAACATGTAAAAATTGGAATCAGTTAATAATATATTTTTCACTATTCCTTATATCCTTTTGTGATAAGCAGTTTTCTTAATAGGCATTATGATTTCATCTGAGTGGTCTAAAATCCAATTCTGAAGTTTTCTTAATGTATCTACTAGACATACACCTTTACCTTTAACACGAGACTAGAGATAGATGTCTAATACCTGCTTTAATCTGAATAAGCCAAAAATATTCAGTTTGCAGACACTTATGTCTCCATTACTTCAAAGTATAAATCTACAGGTTTCTTTTCCAGAGTGAGGTTAAATTTCCCAGGCCTCGCTACCAATATTCAATAATATAGTGTTCCTCAGAATGACTTTTCATTACTATGTTGATTTGTAAATGACATATTGGATAAAGGGATAGTATCCAAAATCTATAAGGAACATACCAAACTCAACACCTGAAAAACAAATAAGCCACTGAAGAAATAGGCAGAAGACATGAATAGCCACTTTTCCAAAGAAGACATCCAAATGGCTAACAGACACATGAAAAGATGCTTAACATCCCTCATCATCAGGGAAATACAAATCAAAACCACGCTGAGAAACCACCTCACATCGATCAAAGTGGCTAACATTAACAATTTAGAAAACAACAGATGTTGGCAAAGATGTGGAGAAAGGGGAACCCTCTTGCATTGTTCATGGGAATACAAACTGGTGCAGCCATTCTGGAAAACAGTGTGGAGATTCCTCAAAAAAGTAAAAATAGAATTACCCCATGACCCTGCAACAGCACTACTAGGAATTTATCCAAAGGATATAGCAGCGCTGATTCATAGGGGCACATGTACCCCAATGTTTACAGCAGCACTATCAACAATAGTCATATTACAGAAAAAGCCCAAATGTCCATCAACTGATGAATGGATTAAGAAATACTGTCGGAGGCCGGCTCCGACAGTCCAGGGGTCCCTGAAGGATGGACGGTGTCTGGGGGGGGAGAGAGAGAGAGAGAGAGAGGGAGACAGCGCCCCAAGATTCTTTCTGATCACCAGGCAGGCATCTCTGCCCTGTTGGTTTTGGTGTCTTTATTTAAAGGTTCAAAAGCAACATGGGGCCAGAGAAAGGAATTTTTACAATGGGAAGCCTTTTGTGATAACAAATTGCAGAATTATCCCAGTCATAGTTGAGTAAATATTACAACTAAAGAAATAACAGGATGTTCTTAGTAAAAAATAGGATAACATATGTTAAGTCGTAAATAGTTAGGCCAGGAGTCATTCCGTTTGGTTCTCAAGAGGATGAATGTTTTTGAACTGGTTTGTTTGTGGAAACCTATTTGATGCTGAATGTGTGAACACCACGGGGGCCCTAAATGTGTTAGCCTTTTGCTTTTGGGTTTTGTGTTAGCTACTCTTATCTATTCTCATCCTAGCTGCCAGTAGGGGAGGGTGTTTGTGGGATGTAGGCCTTGGGGAAGGGACTGCCATACATCACCAGTCAGAAGAAGGTATAAGTGTTAACTTAAGTTTTGCCCCCATTTGTTCCTTAACTCTAAATTAGGCTCTTTGTCTTGGGGTCAGGCTCAGTTGTCTTTGATATGCAAGGCCCATAGGAAGAGGCTTTTTACAATCACCCACAGAGCTTTTATCTAAAATCTCTTTTGCAAAGGCAGGAATAAGCTTTTCCTTATGAGGTATCTGTGTTTGGAATATTGGTCTGATATGGAATATTGTGAGGCCTGGTCAATACCAGCAGCCTCATTTCCAACATGAGCAGGTAGCAGCAGAAAGAGATACCAGTTTTCGTTCTTATGGCAGGAGCTGCAAACACTGCCATTTCCTTGCTGTGACTGCCATCCAGAGAGGCCGGTGTGGCTCCCGGCAAAATACTACTTGTTAATGAAATCCAGGCATTTGCAGCAACATGGATGGATGGAACTGGAAGGTATTATGCTAAGTGAAATAAGTCCATCAGAGAAACACAGATATCGTATGTTTTCCCTCACATGTGGAATTTGAGAAACTTAACGAACACCATACAGGAAGGGAAGGAAAAATAAGTTACAGAGAGGGAGGCAAACCATAAGACACTCTTAAATACAGAGAACAAACTGAGGGTTGATTGGGGTGGTGTGAGTGAGGAAAATGGGTGATGGGCATTGAGGAGGGTACTTGGGATGAGCACTGGGTGATGAATTCCAGGAATCTACTTCCAAAGCCAAGAGCACACTTTATACACTATATGTTAGCTAACTTGATAATAAATTATATATAAAAATAAACAAGTAAATAAATCTCCCAAGTGATTAAAAAAAGTCTTTCAACCCATTCTGTGCTATCAAAAACAAGCAAACACTTAGCAGTTTTCTCAGATTCAAATCTTTTGAAACCCTAGCTTAACTTCAAGCTGCACTGAATATCATAGGCATTCTTGTATGAGTCTCATTTCAATAGCTCTTATTTCAAATTAAAACTCTTAAGAACAGAGAATTTTAGGGGCGCCTGGGTGGCTTAGTTGGTTAAGCGTCCGACTTTCGCTTAGGTCATGATCTCGCGGTTTGGGGGTTTGAGCCCCTTGTCAGGCTCTGTGCTGACTGCCAGCTCAGAGCCTGGAGCCTGTTTCAGAGTCTGTGACTCCCTCTCTCTCTGACCCTCTCCTGCTCACGCTGTCTCTCTCTCTCTCTCTCTCTCCTAGAAATAAATAAAAAAAATTAAAAAAAAAAAGAACAGAGAATTTTAGAAACATTAAAATCTCACTCATATAACACTGCCGCATTTGGGTAGGAGTACTTTGTGAGGGCAACTGTTTTGTATAAAATGATATAAAAAGACCCTGATTTGTGGGTACATAATAGAGAAAAATTCTGCACAATTAGACATTCTTATTTTACCTGTTTGGTGGAAATGTTTAAGGATAAATACGCATTAGACATATGGAATTCAGATATAATCAAGTAATGTTAAGATAATGAATTTTTACGGTAACATTATTCTTATAGCATTGATTTTTTACCCTTACCATATGTGAGGTCATACATTGTTATTATTTACTATTTTTCTTTACAAACCTGGCAGAGAAGTTAGATATGCCAATTTGTGTCCAATAAAAACCAGTAATGCAGTTGTGGTTAACTAGTGTAGATTATATCATATGGAATAGTTTTGTGCTATTTACTCCCTATTGATGAAAAGATTTTAGAAAAATGTGTTTTGCTTATTGAAGGGTAATTATTTGCTTTAATCTGTGTAAAATTTTGAACCAATGTTATACAACAGCATCTGTATTTCATTTGCCTGAAAATACCTTTATTTCACCATATATTTCAGAAGATAATTTTACCACCTATTTAATTCAAGATTAATAGCGGTTTTATTTTTTTAGCAACTCGAAGATGCCATTATATTGTCTCATGGTCTACATTGTTTCTAATTAAATGCATGCCTCATTTCTATCATTTTTTTATGTAATAAATTTTTTATATATCTCTTTTCAAGACTTTGTATTTTCAACTCTGATATTTGTGATTGTCTATAGAACTCTGATATTCCTAAATGTAGTTTTCTTTGTAATCTGATGTGATCTTCTTGGCACTGTAAGTGAAATTTTTTGTTCTCATTTTTCAAAAATGTTTTATTACCTCACTATATTCTGATTTTTCTTTTGGAGCTCCAATTCACATATTAAACTGTGTAATACTGTCCCTTAGGATCATGGGGTTCTGTTCACTTTTCTTGAATCTTTTTTTTTTTTTTAATATTTTATTTATTTATTTCTAGGAGAGAGAGAGNCTTGAATCTTTATATCTCTGTTCCTGAGACCAGAATTTCTATATTCGAAGCCCCTCTAAACTGGAGAGGTTCGATCTCCAAACTGTCTTCTCAAAGAATCTTATTAGGACCTGGTTTCCAGTTTTAAAGTGGGTCTAGAGTGGGCCTTTCTCTGGATGTGGACTTTATCATTCAGCAGTGATTCAGTTTGATTTCCATGTTGTTAGGAGGTATTAAGGTCTATTCAGTATGTCTAGGCCAAATTCCAAAGTCATCAGCACTCTTTAATAACATCTCTGTTCTGGTCTCACCTCTGTAGCAGTCACTCTCCTATAAGACTTGAATGGCCATCCCTCTGGTTGTCCAGCTCAGCTCTCAGTCAAGGACTTGTAGGGAACCCTCATATGAACCACATGACCTCTACAGACTCCTCTTAATCCCTGCCCCACAGATTCCAACCACTTCAAACAAATGTCATCTCTGCCTCCTTAGATAAAAAAAGACTTCCATATTCTGACTGAATTTCAAGTCACTGTGGCATTGGAATTGGGAAATTTTCCCCAAGCAGAGGTCCAGAGCAACTGTAGGCTCACCTTTCTCTTCCCTCTCAGGAACCATAGCTCGTTTGTGTGGCTGTTTTCTTTTAGATATTTAATTCTAACATTTACTCATGTTCTTACTTAGTTATGAAGTGCTTGCCCTAATAGCACTGTTCCCTTATTCTTGAACTGTTGCTCCTCAGTTGTCTAACTGACATTCCAATTCTGCCTTCATACTCTAGGTTTCAGTAAATTCTCTTGGCTTCTTGATTATGTAATCAGTTCATATCTTCTTTTCTGGACTACTGGACTCTATTTACTTTCGGATTTCCGGATACAGACAATCACCTAATATGGAAGTTTCTGCCCCTTAAAATGTAAGAGATTCCTTCTGTCAGATATGACAATGAATGACTGTAACAGTTGAGCCATCCTCCCACCTTCCTTCATTCTTAATGGAGAAGGATATTCTAACACCAGGGAATAGTTATTGGCCCTTGATCACTATTACATTGAACTAAAAATGAAATGTCTATCAATATAAACTTTCCTTTTTTTCTTTGCTAGCATAAATAAAATTTTGGCTAGACTAGAATACATCCATCTAAATATTAAATTTCCTAGAATCTTGAAAGCCAGAGGTGCCCATGTAACACATCTCTCTCCAGTGAAATGCATGTCAAGAGTATGAGGTAGGACTTTGGGGTAACAACTTGTTTTGTTTAAAAAAAGACGCACATGGCTCTTTATTTTTCATTATGCCTGTTCTCCATTGCCTTTTCACTCACTCACTCTGCTTCATGAAGTTCTGATCTTAGACTTGAGAACATGACCCAGGAGGCCATGAGATCCCAGAATAAGAGGTGTGTGGAGTAAAAGTGAACTCAATCTGTGGCCTGGAACCAAGTCTATACAAGGTCAGCTGAAATTAGTTAATCTCAGCTTCATCAAACACGTGAGAAATAAATGCCTATTTGCTGTATGCCACTGAGATCTTTTTTGCTGTTGGTTATGCAGCACTGATTCGAGTAAAGCTGGTTGAGACAATAAACTAGGGCCAAAAATTGGAAACTCTTAATTAGGAGAAGATAAAAATGTAGGAGGAAATAGCCCCCCTCTGCTGCTAGACTGCCTAGCTCTATTTTCACTCAAGTGGATTTTCACCCAATTGATTATCCTGTGTTTCAATTTCCTTAATTATGAAACAGGAATAATAATGGCTTTTTTTTTTTGAGGATTATACACATAATAGTTTAACATATGACAACATGAATTCTAGTACACAATAGATACTTAATTAGTACTATTTATTATTCAATGCCAGACTACAGGGTTTAGATTTTACTCAGCAGGCCGCTATATTTTCATGGAAGACTGTTGTCTGTCAGCTGAGTTATTCCTTGTTAAATCAGAATAATGGCAGCCTTTTCCCAGTAGGCATATTAATTTAAGTAAATTTATATAAATTCCTTGTTATAATAATTTTTCTCACTTACAGGTTTCTAAATCTCTATTGGTTGGGACAACTTGTTTACAAGCCAAATGAAAACAAGGAAATGAACATGTAGTTTTATTGTTAATGGTAATAATTCAGAAACACTAATTATATAGTTTTGTATAATTATATAATGTTTTTTTAAATAGACATGTGTGGCTCAAGTTGTCATTTTATATACAAGCGCAAAATACAGTATTTTCTCCCAGGAAACTTGCTCCTATTTCATGTGATGAAATGGAAAATATTTTTTCATTATGCTTTGCAAATAATAGTGTTTTTCCAAGAACACAATAATTTGTAGATGATTTGCAGTCCTTACTATTGCTGAGGACTCAGAATCTCTGTGAAAAATATACTTAGTGTTGTTTGTTATTTTAAGAGAGATCTGGGCTTGAAAGTTTACCCCAGCAGTAATATATAGAGTTTAAGTGAAGGTAAAAAGGGCTGGGGCCCAAATAGCCTACAGTATATAGCCCTAGAAATATAAAAAATGATTTCTTGTCAGAATTACAAAAAAAGAATTAATGAAAAAGATGTCAAGGAAGTGGGTAAGATTTGACAACATCTGTATGCATGGCAAGGTTAAGGAAAAAGATCTTTAAACTTTAATGCAAATGAAAATCACTCTAAGAGCTTAGTAAATATGCAGATAGTCCTTGTCCCCAATCCTAAGAATTCTAGTTCAGAATTTCTGAAATAGTGACCTAGAACCTCCATTTTAAATATACTCCATTTCGGATTCTGATTCATGTGGCTGAGAGTAACATTTGGAAAAAAAATCAGAACATGATATTCTCTAATCATTTAGAAACAATAACTTCACTCTGCTATTTCAATTATTTAGTACTTTGTATGTTCCAATTACTGGCAAGGACTGCTGCAACTGGTAAACCAACGGTCAAGGATGACTCCGAGATTTTATGCTTGAGCATCTGGGAGAAGAATAAAGCCATCAAATCAAGATGAGGTACACACTGGTAAAATGAGATATTTTAAGGAAGAAAAGATGATACCTTTCTTTGGCGAGGGTGATGTGTTGTATATTGAACGTTTTTTCAAAGGTAGAGAGGAGCATTAAATACAAACCCTTTTCTAAATATGACTGATGAAAGTTGTGAATAAAGGAAGACAGAGATCCAAATAGCCATTTTATTACTGATAAATGCCAGGCTGAATGCTAAAATTAGGGTGTGTCACTAATGCTCTCCCTCACACTGCAATCCAGCATTAAGATGTCTAATCCCTGTAATTTTACCAGGTAGGTGCAATTGCATTATTCTATCTACACTACCTACAAAAGTCCTTTACAAAAGTTTTCCTGTAGATCTTGTACTTGTTATTTATAATACTTCAGAATTCAGAATGAGTGCGATTGCTTATTGTGTTATCTCTATTTGAACTTAAGTGCTGTAAGAGCAAGGATTACGTCTTATTTGTTTATTGTCTGATACTCATAATTTAGCACCATGCGAAGGAGTAGAATTTCTAATCAACTTGTTGAATGAGTAAGTTTTAAAAATAACAACAAATATTCACCTGGGCTTATGGTCTGGCCTCTTTTGTTTATAGTTATCTGTTCAAACCAACGTTCTATATTACTGATATCAAAGTTAAACGAGTAAGGAAGATTTTATTCAAGTTACTGCAAAACTCTATTCCAGTTCAAATCCTCGGGAACAGCGGGAGATTTTATAAAGCTGGGGTAGGGTGCATCCTAGAACATCGGTGTTTGCTAATTGGGCTTTCCCGAAGGAAATGTTTACTTTTTCTCACAGTTTTGTGACATAAGGTAGTTTTTACAAGTTGGCCAAGGGGCCTGCCTGAGCTAGGCTTTCCTACCCTTCCACAGAGCCTGGGACATAATTAGGGTGGCTGTCTTCTTCGTTGATTACATTTCAAAAAGATTTTCTTTAAGAAAGACAACCTTTGGTTGTAAAACTGGCAAAAACTTTTAAAAGGATTTGTATCTCAGAAGGACAGAGAATGAATTTACAATCACAAGTTTCTAAAGTAAATGCTCTAAAGAAAGGGAGTCAGGGTCTTAGAGCGGTCGGAAACGTGTCCATTTGTACCTGAGCTGAGGCAAAGTCAAGCCCGCTTGATCAACGATTAGCTGTGTTTCAGCAGTTTTGCACCAAGGACATCAATTACGAGCTTCGAATGTCTCACGGTTTCCACAAGCAGAGTTGCTGCACACCTTACAGACCGCTTCCGTGTTTACTTTCTACTCGTGACGAAACAGAAGCGTTTGCCCCTCTCCTGACAGGGCGCGTGCGCAGACTACTAGGCGCGCCTGACGTCATTGAACGCGCCCCTACTTGTTAGCAACCTAAAGCGTCCGTAGTATCACTGGCTGCTGAGATGTACGAACTTCCGGTTCTCCTGGCAGCTGCCGCTGCTACTGCTGCTGCCCTTGCCACCTGCCACGGCTGGGCCTCAGTTCAGGATTTAGTCACTTCTTCGTTCTCCACTGTGCCCATGGTTCCTCCTGGAGCCAGGGCGGCGGGCCCGGAGGCTCCCGCGTGGTGAGAGGCCGGTCCGGGGACGATGAAGGCCCCGCACTGCAGGTGCTGCCTCAGTCGCCTCCTGGCCTCTGCCTTCCTGCTGCTACTACTGCTGCCAGGTTTGGGAGGGCCTTTGGGTGTGCTGCTGCAGGCAGCCAAGGCCGCGCCGGACCCTGGGCCTCCGGGCCGCGGGCCGCGGACCCAGTCGCCCCTGCCTGCGGGCCCCACCGCCGCCCAGCCCCCGGGCCGCGCTCCTGCAGAAGCTGCAGGGCCGCGGGGCTCTGAGGGCGGCAATGGCAGCAGCCCCCGAACGGGACTTGAGGCAGAAGACTCGGGAGGGAAGGCCGGGGAAGAAGACTCATTGGGTGGCAGCCTTGCTGTGAGCCCCAACCCCGGCGACAAGCCTATGACCCAGAGGGCCCTGACCGTGTTGATGGTGGTGAGCGGCGCGGTGCTGGTGTACTTCGTCGTCAGGACGGTCAGGTGAGGCAAGGCCTCAGTGAGTTCCTCTGCAAGCCTAAGATTGGCTGCCTGGTGACCTAGCAATGCAGATTTCTTTGACCTGGTGTTGTCCCTCCCTGTCCCCGATATAAAGTGTGCATGTCGGAGTGAGATCATGATGGTTGTCTTTAAAACCCTATAAGAAGTTAAACCACCAAATAATTACTCCCTTTCGCTTATAAATTATAAATTAATACTCCACCTCTAAATCTCTACCTTGCTCAAAGGGCATGCTTTCCTTTTAGGAAGTAATCTTGTATTTGACCACACTATCTAGTAATACGTATCTCTTTCTATATATTGTGTACTTTGTCATTTTGCCTGTCAGAATGCAGACTTCTTAAGGGCAGGATTCCTGTTTAGTAACATCTGTGAGTCCTAGAGTTCTTTATACGGTACTGTTACTTACTAGAAAATCATTATTATTTGGGATAATAGTACAGAAAGACCTTATGAATGTTTTATTTTATATATATAATTTAAAAGAAGAAAGGTTATTCCTTACTAGCATGTTCTTGTTTATTGGTCTTTAATCTGTCATGTAAGTAATTTGGTTATACTATATGAAATTTCCTACATTCCACTGTTTTGACCTGGAAAAGTAACAGTTTTGTATGGTTCAGTCATATGTCATATGCCCCATTAATCAGAAACATTTAGCATTCATTTTGCATGGCACAAAGTATTTCAGTGCACAGTGTTATTAGTTGCAGGATGAGATATTGTTAAAGGGGAAAAAAAGAGAGAAAAAATTTCAAACAAAGAGTGGAATTTACAATCCTGGATTATCGTTAGACCCTGTGGGACACTAATGTGGGACATTAGATAAATCAGTTTTCCATCTTTTATTCCATGGAATTTTTGACTATTATGATTGATACCATAAAACAATTTACTTCGGTAATAAAAGAATGTATCAAATGAGGGTTACTGATAATGATAAATGTCACCAACTGGATTGTATCACTCCTTTTATACTTTATAAGGCACTAAGTAGAATAATAAGTGGCAATCAATCTTCTACTTTTATTCATAATCTGGTACTTAAAACATAATGACCTGTTCTACTTAATAAGATTGACTTAGAACAAATCTATAAGAAGACTTATAAGGTTGAAAATCTATAATAAGGTTATTAAAGTGGTTTGGTTGGAGACTATCTCTCTGAGGAGTTGACTTGCAGAGCCAAGACTTCACTATGTGAAAGATCCATCCAAGAAAAGAGCTAAGGGAGCACTGTCTAAATACTTTTTACCTCTTGTGGAGTTTTGGTGTAGTATTAAAAGAAAAAATAAAAAGACTAGTATCTGAGAAGGTTATTAAAATTCTCTTCCTTTTTTCAAGTTCATACCTTTGTGAACCTCAGTTTTCTTTATATATTTCAACCGAGCACGTTGGGAATGATTGACTGCAGGAGAAAATATGAAAACCTGGCTGTTTATTTTCTTCTTTGTACTTCTGTTTGTTTAAGCCAAACATTAAGGGGATTTGAAAAAGTCTACCTGGGCCATTTTTTTCACTTTTTTTGATTTTCTTTCTGACAGTATATTTTTCATAAAAAAGTTATGTTAACATGTAATGGATTTATTTTAAATGATATTTTCAAGTTTCTTAGGTTTAATTAACATAATATTGATGTGCATAGTTTACATAAATATAAAGTTCTTTGGAGTACTGCGTAATTTTTAAGAATGTAGAAGACCAAAACATTTGAGAACCCCTGGAGTAAATCCCATTATCTGAGGTGGGTACTATTGGTTCACAAAGCCAGTGAATCCAGGTCCACTTTCTGTTAAAGTGGAAGTAAGAAAATATTCATGAGGTGTTAAAGTCATATTACCACCAAACTGAGACTTTGTTTTTGATATAAAGATTAGAAGATTTTGATATAAAGATTGAAGCAGAAATTATTTTTCTGTTATTTAATGCTATGTATGTAGTTCCTATACAAATCCAGAGTATCCTGAGTATTATATTTCTTATACTTGTAAATTATGGGCCCAGTGATAACTTTTTGGGATGATCTGTATGTTTTTATTTTGCTTCTATAATTAGCTTTTATAATCTTATATATAAATATTATGTATAAATCTTATATATAAATGTTTATTGCCATTTATTTTCTGGCTTCATTTCTGTAAATTTTAGAAGGGTACAAACTTTTCAGTATGATTCTATTGGATAACTCACTAACATACTGTATGTTCAAGGCCACATTGTGAACTATAGCTTAGAAAAACTGCACTCTTTAACCAGCACCTAATATATTCATTCAGTTCAAGTCTTAAAATTAGTTGGCTACCTGATGTCCAAAGCTTGACTGCTGCTTACAGTGTTTGGGCAATGTTCAGAACTCATATATTTGCTTTCAGATTATGGGATGAAATTATTTATTTTGGCGAATGCTCATTTTGGCTCCCTATTCTAAACGTATTTGTCACAGCACACCAGCACTTGTTTATTTGTGTCAGGGGAAAGTATGGGCAAAAATCACTTCCCTAACTCTTATCAGGTAATGTTTTTGAGGAGAATATTTTACTTGTAAAATGCTTGAGCTCCATGAAATTTCCAAATTGTTTTGTTTTAATCTAATTTAGTTATAATGAATATATGACTAGAAATGTTATTTAATTTGAACCTGAAAATGTTCCAAAGAACAGTTAGATTATCTCAGTAGATGCTGAAAAATGTATACAAAGAGTAGGCTTCCTAGTATTAAAAATATGTTGTAGTTTCTATGATAAGAGGCTCCTTGTATGTCTTATCCTCACCTATATCCCAAGTGCTAAACATTATGTACAACCTATGATAGGCACTGTATAGTAGTTGTCTAATGAATGAGTTTTCTTAATTTTTTTATATTGTTATAGATGGTGAAGATTTAGCAATTTATTGGTAATTGCTTCTTATTGATAGAATAAACAGGAATGAATATCTCAGTTAATACTTAGATTTCCTTCCTCTCTGTAGGACATTCTTCTCACAGTAAAATCTATAAAGCAAGAAAAAATTGTAGGGTCATTTTTTAGCATGTAGGTTGATTATTATAAATAATTATTATAAGCAATTTTGGTATAACTTTGTGAAGAATGGTCCTTGCCTTAAAAGCAGGAAATTATATGTTTTTTCATGCCATGGCATTGATACATTTTCATTTTGTATTCTGTATGGTATATTAGGAGACCTAGGCTTAGATTCCAATCGTGACACTTTCTTCCTCTCTGATCTTTAGCAAGTCACTTGACCTTTCAGTTTAAGATCTCATGAATAATGGGGAAGAAACCTACTTTATATAGTAGAGATGAGCATGAAATTTAGTATCCTGGTCTTTATTTAGGCAGTCAGTATTTATTCAACTGCTCAGAACTGGGCACTGGGGATCTCTTGTGAGCAAAATAGACATTTCTGACTCCGTGATACTTATAGACTAGAGGAGCAGAGAGATACTATTCAAACAGTCGTTATAGATAATAAAGAATGTACAGTATGCTTTGAAAAGTAATAAAAGGCAAGAACTATTAATACTTAGTATCTAGTAAATACACAATATTAACTTAATTTTAATGGTTCCTACACCAATAAGCTAAGACATAAAATTAGTTTTCTTTAAACAAAACTTACTTTGTAACTGAAATATTGTTTTTGAAATTTTACTTGTCATCATGATAGCTAACGTTTGTTGCCTATTTATGTACCAGATACAATGCCACATACTTCATGGGCATTTTCAATTTAATACCTGCAAAAACCTCCAAAGTAAGTGACACTGTTTTTGTACAGGAAAAGATATTGAGGCTCAGTAAGGTTAAATAATTTGTCCAAGGACACATGGATGGGCTGTGGCAAAACTGCATTGAAACCTAGCTTTGTCTGAACTTTTCCACCATGCCTAGTTACCATCCTGCTTCCTGTGACTACTTAAAGTAACCAATTTAATGTAATATCGCATAAAAGGATGGCTAGCTTATATATAAGGATGGCTAGGACAAAAAACAAGTGAATATTATACGCTTATTACCTTTCTGTTTAAAAACATAGTGGTTTTTGTGAATATTAAAAGCCTCAAATTTTATTTTTAAAAAGTGAGTTAACCTTAACATTTATTGATATAGTGATATTATCACTAATTACCTGTGCCAAGCTTAAATAATTTAATATCCTACCTCAACTCCCTACTTCCCTTCCCTCCTCCAAGGTTTTCTTGATTTGCTAGACACACTCCTGGAGTAGTGTTATTTTACAGCAACTTCTCTTAATCTGATCATACATATTTCTACCTCAGTTCCTTATGGGTCAGTTCATTATTGAATTATGGAGTGCGGGATTGATAATGATATCTTTCCCATCTGGTTACTTAACAAGAAGCTCTGTTTCAGAATTAATTAATTTTCTTTTATTCCCAGAAGACATATGGTTTTAGTACCACTTGTAAAATCGTAAGATATCAACAGAAATCACTCATTTTAAGCAAAAACAGGGGATACTTTGACTATTTAACATCTATATATTTACTCACTGCCATTTATTTGGTAAATACTCTTGAGCACTTACAGTATGCCAATAGTGGGCCCTGTGGTGAGCATTAGCAGCAATCAAGATACGAAAAGCCTCTGCCTTTTTGGAGCTTACATCCTATGTGTTGCTGCATACTTGGAAAGTGGAGTTTTCTCAACAAGTGCAAATAGTTCTGGTTTGACATCATTTGTTCAGCTAGGTAGTATATACTGAGTGTTTTGTATAAAAGCTCAGATCTTGGAAATATATTTAACAAGTATACATTCTTAAAGAATTGATATTCTTTGCACATATGAAACTTAACTTTCCCAAAATATTTAGCCATACACTTAAAATATTATAAATGTTAATTTGGCTTTAAGGTCAAATGCCAANTAACAGAAATCACTCATTTTAAGCAAAAACGGGATACTTTGACTATTTAACATCTATATATTTACTCACTGCCATTTATTTGGTAAATACTCTTGAGCACTTACAGTATGCCAATAGTGGGCCCTGTGGTGAGCATTAGCAGCAATCAAGATACGAAAAGCCTCTGCCTTTTTGGAGCTTACATCCTATGTGTTGCTGCATACTTGGAAAGTGGAGTTTTCTCAACAAGTGCAAATAGTTCTGGTTTGACATCATTTGTTCAGCTAGGTAGTATATACTGAGTGTTTTGTATAAAAGCTCAGATCTTGGAAATATATTTAACAAGTATACATTCTTAAAGAATTGATATTCTTTGCACATATGAAACTTAACTTTCCCAAAATATTTAGCCATACACTTAAAATATTATAAATGTTAATTTGGCTTTAAGGTCAAATGCCAAGATGTCAAGATGATAATGTATCAGTGATATACAAATCTGATATGTCCAGGATCATTGTGAAATGAAGTTGATGGAGAACTCAGAAATTCTGTGAGAACAGAGGCAATTTACTTATTTTTCATCTAGGACTAAGATAGTTTTTGCACCCAGATATTTAATAAATGGAATAATTTTGACAGACTGAGAAAATGAGTGTTTAGTTATGGAAATAGTTATTAGGTTTCTCAAAAGAAATAACACTTCCCCTTCCCCCATAAAGAAAGAAATGACATCCTTCATCTATCTCTTTATGCATACTTTTCCTTTCCTGCTTCCTTCTAATATTAAAGGATTAAGTTACTGCTTGTATCACATAATATTTTGGTTAAAATAATATCCATGAAACCTGCTTTCATGAAACAGCCCTGGCTAACTTAGACTAAAAGGGATTTTTTTTTTTTTTTTTTTTAATCTCAAAAGGTCACAGAGTAACTGAAGTATCAGGTTTTGGTAATAGGTAGGAACTAAAAGCAGCTTAGGAGGTAAGAGCTCAAAAGAGAAGTTTTTCCCTAAAGTATAGATATGCAGTGCTTTTCAGTTTTTTTGTCCCTCATCTCAGGAATTGATTTCTATGGAAGGAGAAGTAAATCTGGCCTATCTTTGGTAGAGATGGTAGGAATTCTACTTATCTCTCCAGACTATGTTTATCATGGTAGAGATACTACCAATAAGAGAATGTGAGTGCAAACAGTAAAAGGATGCAGTCACCACAAACAGCAGATGTTTACCTCCCTGATCCATCTTTGTTCCAGGTTTCAAGGAGGAACATAAATTGTTCATACCCATCTTTCTAGATATTTTTTAATCCAGCAGTTTAAAATTTGTTTAATGGTTATTTATTTTTGAGAGAGAGAGAGAGAGAGAGAGAAAGAAAGCGTGAGCCAGGGCGGAGCAGAGAGAGGGAGACATAGAATCTGAAGCAGGCTGCCGGCTCTGCTGACTGATGCAGGGCTTGAATTCACGAGCTGTAACATCATGACTTGAGCCAAAGTCAGACGCTTAACCTGTTGAACCACCCAGACACCCCTAATCCAGCAGTTTAAAGTGCCAGTTTTCATGCCCGGCTCAAAAAGTGTACTGTAGTTTGACCACCAGTCTGTAAAGTCACTAATTACCTTCAAATTACCAAGTAGTTTTTTTTTTTTTTAATGTTTATTTATTTTTGAGAGACACACAGAGCCTGAGCCAGGGAGGAGCAGAGACAGAGAGACAGAGAGACAGAGAGAGGCAGAATCTGAAACAGGCTCCAGGCTCTGAATGGTCAGCACAGAGCCCAACAAGGGGCTCGAACTCACAAACCATGAGATCATGACCTGAGCTGAAGTTGGATCCCCAACTGACTTAGCCACCCAGGCAACCCCCAAGTGTTCTTTATTTTACCAGGAGAGTCTTTATTCTGAACAGTTGGGCTGTATTTGTTATCATTTAATTCTTGAGTTATTTTCCCTCTCCTGACTTCTGTTTCATTATGCTATCATTATCCCATTTCATTGTAGCCTGATGAAAAGTCAGATTCCTTGAGTTCTAGTAGTAGCTTTACATGTGAGTATACTTGGTGTATATCCTTGGGCGAGTTAAATGGCAGCCCTACAGTTTAGCTTAGGTGTTGTAAAATAGAGAAAATGATAGTATTTACCAGAAAAGATTGTTTGAAGAATCTCTACAAAATACTTAGCACAGTTCCTGGCATATAATAACTGCTTAATGAATTTTAGTAGTGATAATGACTATTCTTGTTCTTCTTTCATTATTCTTTTCTGATCTCTTCCACTTGTCTTTTCTGTTTTCTCTTGTAATAATCTTGGCTTTAGGGAATGCTTTTAAAACTATTTCTTTACTCTGTTTTTTCTATATGTGATAACAGGATTTTCTATATTTAAGCAATGCTTATCAGGTATGCAGTTCTTGAGGGTAAAAGCAATGAGGTTAATTTGCTCTGAGGGATATCTGGGTCAGGGCAGTGCTTCTCAAACTTTTCCATCTTATGCCACACTTAGAAATTAATATCCATGTGGGGTAAATGCTTGAGACTATCTACCCTGATCTGTGTCCGCCTTGAACCCTGTTAGCAACCCAGGATTTGAGGGTATTTTTGTTTTGGCACATGAGTAAACCATTTGCATATGTGGCACTGTGGTTGGGTTGTGTTTGTAAAATATGATGTACGTGGACTCTGCCAGGCAAGTTATTATATGGGCCACCTTTAAATCTAGCCAAATCATTTCATGATAAGTTTGAGTGACTGTTATGTCACTTTATAAACTCTTCTGGATATTGGATCTTAAAGGATAACTGAGATGATATTGTTTCTCAGGGAGCTTAACATCTAGGGGAGAGTAGATGCTTTGTGTGATAATAAATTGAACTTTGAGGGATATGTGACAAGAGATCAAGTTAGTTGGTGGAGGTTGCTTGGGAATCTCATTCCCATAGAGAGAAGTATGTGGACGGTCACGTAAAACAGGAAAAATTTGTATAGAAGGCTGAAATCATTATTCCTAATCAACTTTAATGATCTAGAAACTTTCCCTATAACCGAATCTACTTGGATATGCTTTGGTCACTCTTAACAATCTTGGCTACACTGTCAGGGAGAAGTATTGACTAGAAGAGAGAGAGGAGTATTTAAGAATATAATATTGAAGTATATTCAGATATTAGTAGTAGAAAAAGAGCCAGTAGAAAAAGAAATATTGAAGTTAAAGGAAAGGAAGGTCCTTCAAAAGTCATGGAAACAAAGAATCTAATAAAACCCATGTGGAGAGGGGAGAGATACCCTCCATTGAAATGTCCCTATTTTTACACCTTTCATTTTCTCCTCTGGTTGCTGCAGTCTGGTTTCTACTTCTGCCACTCTAAAAGTGCCCTTGCAGGGGATAATTAATAACCTTATCACATCAGTTCATGGACACTTTCCTGTCTTTCCTGTAGCAGTCAATATTTTATCTCTTAGTTCATCTTCTGATTTTCTTAACTCAGTATTTATTCTCCGTGTTATCCATGAACTTATTTCTCTAAGCGCTCTCCTTCCTGCTCTTAGGATTCTTTTACACTTCTAATCTCCTGGAGAAGAGTCTGTCTTATTCAAATATATTCCCAAAAGGCCCCACCCAGTTCCTGGAAGACAAAGACTTTATTAAATGTTTGTAGAAGAGAATGACTTTAACCTTTTCTATATTTGGGAATTCTCTAGGTCCTTTCCTTAACTCTGCAGTTTGATGGCCTATGTGTTCTCAGTGATCCATCAAAAATTCACTTCTTTAAATATCCCCTCTAAGCTATTAATTGCCTTATGAGTTTCCATCATATATACCAGCCAACTTTTACTGGATGTATAATTCAGACTTAGAAGTTTGAAACTTGTAACCATCATTTTCCCCTCACTGTTCCCTCCATTGTTCACTAAAGGTAGATGGTATCACCATATACAGTTGCTTGGACTCGAAACCTGAACTATGCCAAGTCTCCCTTTTGTTTACCTTCTACATCCACTCATACAGTTTCATTTTCTAAATAGCTCTTGACTGCATTACCACTGGGCCATCTCCACGGATATCACATTCCTTTAGGCTCATATTATTTGACTATTGTGGTACTACTCTAATTTGTCTCTTCCCTCTCAAGTATGTCTGTCTTTCAACCTACATTCTAAACAGCTAGTGTTCCTTCTGAAGTGTAGATCCGATCATTCTCTGCTTTTAATTTGTGCTTTATGGTTCTGCAGTATGGTAGCCAACTACATGTGGCTTTTTAAAAACTTAAGTTAGAATTAAATTTAGGTTGTTAGATTCACTAGCCATATTTCAAGAGCTCAATAATCACATGAGTCTCTTAGCTACCATATTGAACTGCACAGTATAGGATATTTCCATCATTGCAGGAAGTTCTGTTAGGCATTGTTATTCTATGGCGTCTGAGGGGATAAGGTTCATTTTAGCTAAGCTTAGCATGTAAGGTCCTCTCCAATCTTTTCTTCATCATTTTCCCTGTATATCTTGTATTCTAGTCTCAAATAGGCCATATTTTTATGGAAATGCATTTTTCAACCAAAGAGATTGCATACATTCTTTGTTTTATCTAATGCTTCTTTCAAGATGTAAATAAAACATCAGCTGTATCAAAAAACCTTTGTGGTGCCAGATCCTTTTGTTGTCCTAGTTCATTCAGGGTTCTATAACAAAGGTACCGTATGCTAAGTGGCTTATAAACAACAGACATTTGTTTCTCACTATTCTTGTTGCTGGAAGTCCAGCATCGTGGTACTGACATTTTTAGTATCTGGTGAGAGCTTAGTTTTTGATTCATAAACAGTGTCTCTTAGCTGATTTTATTGATTCTTTATTTTAATTTTTTTTACCGTTTATTTGTTTTTTGAGAGACAGAGTGTGAATGGGGAAGGGCCAGAGAGAGTCGGAGACCCAGAATCAAAAGCAGGCTCCAGGCTCTGAGCTGTCAGCACAGAGCCCAGCATCGGGCTAGAACTCACAGACTGTGAGATCATGACCTGAGTTGAAGTCAGACACTTAACTGACTCAGCCACTCAGGTGCCAACTTCACATATTTTCTATACTTGAAGAGCTGTGGACTCAGGATCTGTGGTTGTGCAGAAAAGTCAGCTGGGGCCATTTAAAATACATAAATTATTTGTATATATTTACCCAAGATAATATTCATTATATATATCTAAGATAAATGCAGTAACTAGGATGAGTTGTAATAAGTATAACTGGGAGATGGATTTGCTGGTAACTAAGAAAGTTTGGATTTGGGACAAACAGTCGAAACTGGATTGAGAAGCATCTAGTTAGTTATAATAGAGTTTTTCTGAAAATAAAATAATCAACAAATATGAATTATGAAACTGTAGTACTAATATTCAGGTGGTATATACCAGTACACTCCACCAGTATACATGGACCAGTTGTTACATCCATTGTCTTGATTGGGTGATTCTTACGTCTTGGCAGTTGTTAAATACCTGAATATCTAGAATACAACCTGTGCTTTCCCTTCTCTTTAAAGTTTGAATTTTGTCCATTGCCCTTGTTGGTATTTATCTTCTATATTACAGCATTTGCCTTTAACTTTATTTTTGATAAACTGTCAAATTTGTGTTTTTAAATTATTTTACTTTGTCTTTTCTCAAATATGAGAAAAACAATAAAAAGTTAAAATTGGGTTGAAAGGTACGTCTTGATAAGTTGCATT
Organism: Crocuta crocuta; assembly: GCF_008692635.1. Taxonomy (NCBI): domain Eukaryota; kingdom Metazoa; phylum Chordata; class Mammalia; order Carnivora; family Hyaenidae; genus Crocuta; species Crocuta crocuta. Next base: position 1,372,329 of record NW_027531581.1, read on the forward strand.
GCTCAGTATGATATAAAACATAGCATGAAAAATACCTCAATCATAAATTTGGAATCTTATAGTAATTGAAATCATTTTCTTAAGAAATCATTTATGTTTTTCTGGGGCAACTATTTATTTCGGTTCAGATCATGATCTCATGGTTCGTGAATTCGAGCCCCACGTCGGGCTTTGTATTGGAAACACGGAGCCTGCTTGAGATCCTCTCTCTCCACCACTCACTCCCCCTCCACTGCTGCTGTTCCTCTCTCTCAAAATAAATATATAAAACATTTTAAAATAAAAAGCATAATTTAGGTTTTTCCTAGTTATTTTTCAGAGATATTTACTGTTAATTTCTTTAATACTATTTTTTTTTTCCTGTAACAATAAATAAGCATAGACTTGGCAAGTCTCAGAATAACATGAAGATACTGAGTCTTCTTAAGAGTTAATGTGGCCAAACTTTGATGGGGCCAAACTGTGTTATGTTTTTCTAAAGTAAAAATATTAAAGTGTACTGTGGCTTGTCTCTAGTTTATATTATAATTTTATTTATTCACTAATTTTCTCAGTAATATGACAAAAGGTGAAAAATAAACTTTTGTACTAGTTAACATACATACAAATGTGTACATGTGTACTATTCCATGCAGGCTTCTACCCCTCCAGTTAATATGACAAAGTTTTAACTTTCTTTTATTACCCAAGCCTGTAAGCATGAATTTATATTAGCAATACTGGATTTTGAACAATTATAATCCTGTGTTATCAGTTATATACTGTTTCTTTTCATAGGCATGTCAGACTATCAGACACCTTTAGTTTATTTAGATTTATACAGAACTTTTATAAAAAAAATAATGTTTTTTTTTAATTTGAGAGAGTGCACAAGCACATAAAAGCTGTGGGAAGGGGAAGAGAAGGGAGAGAGGGGGAATCCCAAGCAGGCTTCATGCTGTCAACACAAAGCCCCACATGATGCTCCATTCTATGAGCCATTCGATCATGACTTGAGCTAAAATCAAGAGCTGGGTTCTTAACCATCTGAGCCATCCAGACACTACTATAAAG
>NW_027531581.1:1373429-1554726 GCF_008692635.1 Crocuta crocuta
TTTTTTTTTTTTTTTTTAAATAAGCATTCTATTACTTTATCCTCACCTCTGAAGTAGATGTTTCTACAGATATTGGAATGCATATGAGAGTCTGAATATTTTAATTGGGGCAACATAGCTTTTGCTGAGGTAATAAACAATCTCAGCTTCTCAGTTTACTGGCTTACTGCAGTAAAAGTTTATTTCTCCCTTATGAAAATGCAGCTGCAGTCTTGGGCTATCCTCCAGGACAGTTGTCCTCTGTGTTGCAAGTCAGCAGTTTGGCTGACTTTGATCTTAGGGTTTTGCCCTTTTAACCTGAGCCCTCCACAGTTGTTAGAGCTTGGTAAAAGAGAGACTAAAGAATGCCCAGGGGCTTTGACTATCTCAGCTTGGGGAGTAGCCTAACTGTGTGAAGAGCTGGGAAATGAGAGAGAGATGAGAGAGAGATCCAGATCCAGATTTGGTGAGCCCTAATGTCTGCCATATGAAGTGATATACAAAGGTCATAGAGCTAGAAAGTGTCCAAGTTCCTGCAGAATCCATAGTTTGAATTCTATTTTTGGCGTTCCTTCTATATTGCTCAGCAAGTTTTTGAAGTGATTGATTGACCACTTTTTCAATGGGATGAATTTGTATTTTACAGAACAGGAAAACAAGTTCTTGATACTGAAAATAAAAAGCAATTAAATAATGCTTTTGCAGTTAGCTTATTAGCCTGTATTATTTCCCGATGTTTTCTTACCAATATTAAACATTATAGTGGATGCACATTGATCCTCATTGGAAAATTATCCTTTTTTATTTTTTCCTATCCTAACTCTTGAGAAAGAGTTCATCTCCATCAAGCTTCAAATTGCCTCATGTTTGCTTTTGCACAGTTGCATGTGTTTTCTTCTACATTGACTCCTTAAGGTAGATATTCTGATTGGCTTATATTTAGGGGCTAGGCCGCATCATAGGTCACAGTCCCCTCTAGAGATTGACTGACAACCCTTAGAAAAAGTATCTATCCCAGGCTTGTTTTAGTTGTGGCTGAGAGTAGGGGACTTTGCACAGTAGAATGTACCATTAACCATTGTTACTCATTCAAAAGAGCTTGTAGGCAAAGTAATTTTTCTTAGTATGGGGACAGCAGACATGGCAGGTCTCATGATAGCAAGCCTTGTTCTAATATTAGAGCTCCATCTTTTTTAGTGGTAGAGACTGGCTATACTTCAACTGAAACTTAGGACTCTGAGGAGTCCAGTTTAAAAACTGTTGTGTTCATGAGTTTGGGCTGCTGAATCTCTGAGGAGAATAAAGGAAAAGGTTATGATGATCTGGATGGAGCTGAGACTACTGAGTTACTGGAAAAAAGCAAGGGTACAATGAAAGTGAAAAGTTTTTGTGGGCTTTTTTTGTGGCACTGATTTTTTATTGAAAACTAGTAAGAAAAAAAGGCGATTAGTTTATTCAGAATGGAGGGATTGGTAATAGAACCTGCCTAATAGATTGTTAAAAAGAAGAACATCAGAAGGAAATAAGATTGGCAGCCTATCTCAGAGAAGGTGCCCTGATCAGTTAGGAAGTTTTTACCTGTAGGTAATAAAATGCCAGTTAAAATTGACTAACATAAAGACATATTTTGGTGGTGTTGTTATGTGCTTATGAATATGAACAGGCTCAGACTTGGTTCGGTGATTTTATGAGAGTATCAAGAATTCTGGTTTTTTCTATCCTTGTCTCTTCTTAAGATGGCTACCTCAGCTTTAAACAGTCTGTTCTCACACAGTAGTGTTTCAAACAGGAGAAAATAAGGTGGCCTGAACAGAAGTCTTCTCTTCCTATGTTATTTTTTGTTACCACGGAAAAAAAATCCTTCCCAGAAACCACACTGCTAGAGTCATCCCCTTCTATCCCATTTGTCTAAACTGCTTTATCTGCTCAGTCCTAGACAATGACTGGCAAAAGGAAAATTATATTTTCATGATTGGTTTACACCAATTATTATGGTCCTTATATATCTCTTAGGGCTGGGCCCAATTGCTCTCTAAACAAAATCATGATTCTGTTAAAGTAAGGTTTCCTTTTAGATAAACACAAAGCAGATTCTGCTCCTGTGATCAGAACTAAGAGTTGGCCTTACCAAAACATGAATATACTTGTTAATGCAAGTAGCTACTGGGTTATTAGTTTTTACTGCAAAAGGATGAACCAGAAAATACAGTTCACAAAATAATATGTTCATTTTGGTATAGTGTTAGATCATTATATTAGGGATCAGAAGACTGTTTTGGTAACTGATTTTGTGACCTTGTTTAAAATTACTTTGATTCATTAGGAAGACAGTCTTGCTTACAATGTTTAAGATTCCAGACTCAGGATTCAAATTGCCTGTGTTTGAATCCTAGCTCTACCATTTACACTCTCAAGTTTAATTTTTTCCAAGCCCTGCTTTTCTATGTATAAAATGAAGATACTGGGGTACCTGGGTGGCTCAGTTGGTTAAGTGACTCAGTGACTGACTTCAGCTCAGGTCATGATCTCATGGTTTGTGGGTTTGAGCCTTGTGTCGGGCTCTGTGCTGACAGCTAGCTCAGAGTCTGGAGCCTGTTTTGGATTCTGTGTCTCCCTCTCTCTCTGACCGTCCCCTGCTCACGCTGTCTCTCTCTCTCAGAAATAAATAAACATTAAAAAAAAAATGAAGGTACTTACAGGATTGTTATGAGGATTATATCAGGAAATCCTTGTAAGCTGTGTAGCTCAGTGCCTGCCTGTTATATGTGCAGACTAGATAAATATTAAAGTTATTAGTTATTTTATATGTTTAAAGTTGCAATTGTAATATGTTTTGGGGTTTTTACTCTATTTTTTGATGTCTCTTCACACCTCTCTCTGTCCATGTAACATTTGACCTTCTAAAATACCTATGATCAGCAAGAGGATAGGACTGACAAGGTTATTAGAGATAAGATGGGAGCTGGGGAGCTTGTGAGAGAAATCCGCTGGAGGGGTTGGTCTTAGAGTAGGAGGTGAAGTAGGATGAACTTTGGGAATGCTGAGTTGTAAATGGTACTTTAAAGTTAGTTGGGAAATAATTCCATGCTGAATTCTTAGAAGTGGAGGTCAGAAGAATTTATCAAGCCTCACATCCCAAGCTTTAGTGCCAGGAAAGGATAATCCATGTGAAGACCAAGACAAGAAATGGAGAAGAGAGCTATGTGCTATGCACTTTACTACAGGAGACGTCCTAGCTAAGCTATATGATATTTATTTAGGATTTATTTCACCTGTGGCTATCTACCGTTATAACATCAAATAGGAGACAAGTCTAAACACAGGAACTAACTGTATGTGCTGAATTACAGGGGGCTGAATGAGAAGAGATCTGTAAGAGAAAATAGTGCAGTATCCTAAACAAGAAGAACATGCCTTTGATCTTTTTTAACTTTTGGGTGTTAGCAGTGAACATTTTACTGGGGATGAAGAATGACAAGATACTTTGTGGAGGGAATCTTCTTTTTAGTGTTGCACTTGGTCAAGGTCATGATAGTTACAGAGTTTGGTAGCCGATAGGCCAATAGAGAGGACCCAATTATAATTATGATAGGAAGCCAAAAGAATTTTTAAAAAGTACCATAGCCTGAGAACTTCAACATGGGGTCAGTTGCTCCCAAGAGCATTATTGTTTAACAGAAAATGGAATAATTGTAATAATCTTGAGACATTTAAAATAGTAGCATTAACTCATTTTATCCTTTGTAGTAGGGCAGGGATATCTTGAGCATTGGATATATCTCCATGTAGAATGCTGAGAATTTAAAAGAAAATAAATTAAAAAGTCAATTTAGCTTTTGAAGGAATAAACTTCAACTATTTAGAATCTAAATAAAGTATAACTACATGTTACAGGATGGTAATCTTACATACCCAAACAGTGAAAATGAAACTACTCAGTACAGGACACAAGCTGAATACTAGCAAGTTCTTGTTTCTTGTTTGTATATTGTATGAGAATCACCCAGGCTCGACATCCTAAATGGGTATCTAAGAAGTACTGGAGTGAGTGCATGTTTGATATGTTTAATTATTCTAGTCCTTTTTGTTTGTTTGTTTTGTCCTGAGCCAGAAGGCTGTCATGCGTATTCCGATATTTAAAAATTGGCTAGCTCCTTTAGGTTTTTGTATTTTTTTTTAAGATGATATTTTTTCAGGCTTCTCTTACCCCAGAGGTAATGATTAACATATAAAATTGTACGTTTTGTTGTTATACATATAAAATGCAATATATATTGTGAATCTATATATTTTAGTTTAACAGATAGTAGGCATCTGCTTTATGCCATTCCCTATATGCTGTGGTTATAGCGGTGAGCAAAAACAGATTTACTCTCTACTCCCCTGAAATTAAGTCAAGTAGGGAAGACAAACAGTTTACACAAAAGAGTATATCAGTATATCATGAATAAATACTTTAAAGGACATGTACCAGGAGCACTATGGAAGCCAGGACTAGGTGGTTATGTGTGACCTAGTTAGGTAGATTAAAGAAGACTTCTCTAAGACTTCTCTGAGCTGGAAGCTGAAACATGAATAGGCATTAACTCAGCAATAGTGTGGCGTAGGGGGAAGAGTATGAGGCCAATGACAGAGTACGTATGGCCATTATGTGAGAATGAGTTAGAAGGCTTTGTGGATCGAGTGCAGAAGGTGAAGCAGAATGTAGAGTAAACAGCAAGGTGAGGCTAGCAAGGTAAATTATGAGGCATCCTATGTCGGACTTTGTAGACCTCATTACACAATCACTACTGCTGAGCTAAAGGAAATTGTTGGAGATTTTAGAGAATGGAGGGAAGGTTAGTGGGGGGCCAGAACCAGATAGAGCCACTTTATCATTATTAAGCTATTTTAATAGTCAAGGCAACTGGTGATAGCAGTGGTGAAGACTATAAATGAATTTCAGTGATTCTCAGGAAGTATAATCAATCAGACTTTGTGATTGTGACAGGAATGGAGGTACACTGAGTAGACTTCTTTGAGGAACTCTGCTGTAGGAAGCATAGCTGACTGACAGCTTCCATCTGCCAAAGCTTTGAATCCCATCATTGCATTCATGCCAGAACCATAATTCTTAGGCCTTTTTCAGTCATTGACTGTGTGTAACCAAACCTGGCCATCCTGATTAACAGAGGACTCCCTCCTCTAATGGGCAACTCTTGTGTGAGGACATTCCATTGGCCTGGTCAAAGCTTTCTCAGAATTGCATTACAGTCTACTACTCTTCCTAAACAATTATGCTTCCTTTCAACTTTCTTTCACAGGTCTTAGGCCTCATTAGTCTTTGTAGGATCTCCTCCTGTTCCCTCCCTCTTCTCCTTCAGAGGCCTTCCCCCTAACAAATCTCCTATACTCTATTAATTTGCTAGAGCTGCCTGCTATAACAGAGTACTACAAAACTGGGTGACTTGAACAACAAAAATGTTTCACCTTACAGTTTTGGAGGCTAGACAATTGAAATCAAGGTTATATTAATAGTCTTGGATCCTTCTGAAGGCTTTGAGGAAATATTCTGAACTGAATGTTTATTTAGCCTCCCTCCATCACCCAAATTCATATGTGACTGTATTTGAAGATGAGATAAAAGTAAAACAAGGTCATAAGGGCAGTGCCCTCATCCAATAGAGCTGTTGCATCTTATAAGAAAAGGAAGAAGATACCAGAGCTCTCTCCCTGTAAACACAAAGAAGAGGTCATGTGGGCACACAATTAAATAGCAGCTGCCTACAAGCCAAGAGAAGAAGTCTCATAATGAAACCCACCTTGCTCATACCTTGATCTTAGACTTCCCAGCCTCTAAAATGTCAGAGGCCGGCTCCGGCTGGGGTCCAGGGTCCCTGAAGGATGGACCATGTTGGCAAGGGAGGGATGAGAAAGCCAAGAGATTCTTTCTGATCACCAGGCAGGCATCTCTGCTCTGACTGGGGCTCAACTTTATTTTATAATTAAGTGTTTGGTGGAAGGCACAGAAGTGACATTTGCCTTAGACAATGATTTCCATGACAAACTGATATGTAAGAATCTCCTGGAACATAGATTTGTAGAAGACTCCTGCATAACCTTTATTAATAGTGATTGAGGTAGGGAATTTAGATGCTTATCCTATGGGGAAGGAAGGTGTCTTTAGCATACCAGACAATGTTTTTAGCATAAAAAGGGTGAAGTTACTTCTTTGTGCTGAGGGGTCAATAGTTTGTTTAAGGCAGAAGTATCAAGAAAAACAGGTCTTTCAGGAAACACAATGTTTGCTCCCATAATCACAAAAGAAGAAGTTCGTCAATAGGTTCCTTCACAGGGAGCAATCAGCATATTCAAGGCCAGAATAAGTCACTCACAAATGCTCCAAGCAGAAACAATTGGGGGGAGTGGGGAGGTGGATATCTGTCCTAAACTCTAAATTAGGCTTTTTGTCTCAGGGCCAGACTCAATTCTAACTCTTATGTTCTTAGCCCCCTTTATTATGTAAGTCTTGGATCTGCAAGGCCCATAGGAAGAGCCTTTTGACAAGCATCCACAATGCTTTCATTTGGAGTCTCTTTTGAAAAGGCAAGAATATGCTTTTCCTTATGAGCAATCTGTGAGGGGAATATCGGTCAGGTCTGAAATAGTGTAAGCCCTGGTCAATACCAGCAGCCTCATTTCTAACATGAGCCATTAGTAGCAGAAGGAGATACCAGTTTTCATTTCTCAAGGCAGGAGCTGTGCAAACGCTACCATTTCCTCTCTGTGACTGTCATCCAGCGAGACCAGGGGGGCTCCCAGCACTAAGATAGTAACAAATAAGTTTCCATTTGTTTAAGCAGTTAATTTTATGGTATTTCATTATGGCAGCCTGAGCAGAATAATATATGGAAGGTTGTTCCAGATTTCTCTCCTTGGCTCTTCATCTTCATTTGGTATTCTTTCTCTATGCATGTCTGTCTCTAAATTTCATTTTCTTCTTCTTTTTTTGACAAAATCATAATGGATTAGTGCTCATCCTAATGACTTTAACTTAATTGACTGTGTTAAGACTCTTTTCATATAAAGTCACATTCTCAGGAAGTAGGAGTTAGGATTTCAACATATGAATTTGGAGGAGACACAACAGCCCATAACATATCTCTTGTTGGTATCGACTTCTTGAAGAACTTGAAGTAATAGCTGATGGATTGAATTTTGGCAATGGGGTAAACATGAGAGACATGTTAGATAAAAGTATTTTTATAATAAGTTATATATCCAGTTGAGTTGGATTTCTTGATAAATCATCGGTAGCTAAAATTGTGACTCACTAATTTTTATTTGTATTATGTTACAGTGGCAAAATAATTAGTTTCAAAATCATTCTTGGTCACTGATTTACTTTTTTGCCAAAATTAGTCAAGACAAAGAAATTTTGTAGTAGCTATACATTTACTTATTAAGAATTACTCTATTAAAATGATTTTTAAAAAGGAGGCACCTGGGTAGCTCAGTCGGTTAAGCATCTGACTTCGGCTAGGTCATGATCTTGTGGTTTGTGAGTTTGAGACCTGCATCAGGTTCTGGCTGACAGCTCAGAGTTTGGGGCCTGTTTTGGACCCTGTGTCTCCCTCTCTCTTTTCCCATCCCTCTGTCTCTCTCTCTCTCTCTCTCTCTCTCAAAAATAAGCATTAAACAAATAAAAAAAATTACTCTGGTTAATCATTATGTCTCTCATATAGAAAAGTTTGTGTATATAAAATATCCACTAAATAATATATTCCTCAGTTAAGTTTTGAATATGCTGTAAAAGAAATTAAGAAATATTACTTACATTATTCCATACTGAATACCCTACAGGCTTTCATTGAAAAGAAAACAAAAAGAATAAAACCAGATGGGTATTGCAAGTCACATTGATCAGTTTTCTCTTTCATAGAGTAGTAAAATGAAATGGAGTTTTATTCTCTTGTGTTTATTTTATGTGGCCTCATACATTTTTACATAAAATTTTATCAAGCTTACTTTAGTAGTTTAGTTTTATTTTAGTATTGTAGCTTTTACATGTTATTTAAACAGAAACAATTCCTACCAACCTGAGTAAAATAGAATTTTAAAGAATTTGCAAACTATATTAGATAGCTCTTGGAATAATAACTTGAGTACCTAGAAGGGATCTGATCAAGATCATTTACCTGTGCATGCCATGTGATGAGTAAATATCATTCAGTATAATCAACCATATAGCTATTTTCTTTTGCCCTTAATCTTCCATATTTTCCTCTATACATTTATAAAGTCCTTATTTTTTTGTTAATTAAGAGCCAACAAAATTTTTTTTTCAGATTGCAATATGCATTTACTATATCTATATATTTATGTAATTATTGATACACATAAAGAAGATTGTGTGTCATGAGCTTAAATAAAGCATTCATTTGTGAGAAAAGAATTGTAGCTGTTTAAATTACATTAATTTTAAAGCCGCCTTACACCAGTTGTTTAAAGATAAGGTATACTGTATATTAAAAGCTAACGGTAGCCTTTTTACTAAAAATTTATTCTTTTATTTTGTGTATTGTATTTTATGTTCAATATTTATTATTATTTTAATAGATGGTTTATTAAACCTATTTAATTAAATTTATTAATTTAAATTATTAATAATTTAACAATAAATAATAAATAAATTTATTAGTTTATTAAATTAAATCTGTTTAATTCAATTAAAATTATTGGCTCAATAATTTAAAAGTTTTGCAAGTGTTTTTGACTTACCCTGCGAAAAATCACTGAATATGGATGTATTTGATGTATTTATACCCATGTTGCTGTCACACCCATGTAGCCATCAGTGCCTAGATCTTTAGACTTAGGAAATACTTTTTTGAGGAATTGCATTTCAACTTTAAATTCTATTAAAATAAATTTTATTGTTTAAATTCTCTCCCGCTGTCACCACAGAGCCCAATGCAGTACTCTATCTCGTAAACCATAAGATGATGAACTGAGCTGAAATCAAGAGCCAGATGCTTTAACCAGCTGAGCCACTCAGGTGCCCCAAGATGCTAACCTCATTTAAATTGAATTGCATTCCCCTGTTTATTTGGTACCTAACAATGTAGTTTCTCTGTAGGTTCCAGTTTTTTTAAAAATTGGATTCATGTTTAGAAGATAGCATTTATAGGGGTGCCTGGGTTGCTCAGTCGGTTACGCATCCAACTTCGGCTCAGGTCATGATCCCACAGTTCGTGGGTTCGAGTCGCGTGTCAGGCTCTGTGCTGACAGTCAGCTCAGAGCCTGGAGCCTATTTCAAATTCTGTATCTCCCTCTCTCTCTAACTTGCTCATGCTCGTTCTCTCTCTCTCTCTCTCTCTCTCTCTCTCTCAGAAATAAATAAAACATTTAAAACTTTTTAAGAAAATAGAAGATAGCATTTATATAAATGATAAAAGGACAGTGAGAGCTAAAATAAATAACAAAGTGCTCATACCAATACAGTCAAACATTTATACTATACAAAGAAGAGAAAATAGCATTATTAGCCAGATTGGCTTAGCCACTCATTTAAAGATTTGGAATTAACTCAAGAGACACGAAGACCTTGCGAGTGAAGAAGAATGTCAGCTGAGATTAAAATTTCGAGTCATTAAGGTCTATGTTTGTGTCATTCCCTTTTTTAAGACTTGCCAAGTTATCCTGTGACTAACAATGACAAGGTTATTGACATATTAAATAATCTATGACCTGGAAGGATCAAAAATAATTCAAGTGACATTAATTTCTTCTTTACTGAAAATGCCAGAATGTTTGAAAAGCCATATTTTTTAGAAAATTGAGTGAAAGACTGGCAAAAGGTAAGAGGAGAAATTCTGACTCTGAATATCCTTAACTTACACTGCCAAGTTTCTTTACTCACTTTGGTATATTAACTTTTAAACCAAAAGAATGCATGGAAATGTTATTCAATTATGTAGTTCACAAGGGCCATTAGTTATAACAAGTATAACAAGTATAACTCCCTTGTACTTTTCTGTTCTTATTTCCGGGGTTAGTAATTTTATTTTCTTGATATTTCTGTGAATTCCTTTATAATTCTAAATCACAGGTTGGTAGCTATGGCCCATCAGCCACATCTGGTTTCTTGACCTATTTTTTTAAGACCTGTAAGTCAAGTTTTTTTTTTTTTTTAACATTTTTAAAGGGTTGTGAAAAACCCAACTAACAACAACAAGAAATTAAGGTGAATATGTGACAAGAGACTGTATGTGATTGCTAGAGTCAATATTTACTATTTGATCCTTTACATAAAAAGTTTAGACCTGATATCTACATGGGTGTGAGTGTGTGTGAATGTGCTTGCACAGATATACATACATACAGACATGCACATATGGATATACTTGTTAATTTAACAACCTAAACATTTAGTTAGTCGTTTTATAAAAAAAAGACTAGCTTATATTACTTATTGCTATTTTTTAATTTTTACTATTTTTATTTTATTGTTTTTAGTTTTATGTTAGTATTAACTCTTACATTGGTTACATTTGTAGTTTTAAATACTATACTCCTTGTTTCCTGTTCCAACATGTTTGGATAGATTTTTGTCCAGGTTAGTATTATTTTCTAAATATTGATCACTGAGACCAGGTACTTTATACTCAGAAGCTAGCACAATGCCTGATGCTTCATAAGATTCAAATATTTCTTGAGTACGTTTGTGTGTATATGTGTGTTGAATCTATATGTGTGAGAAACAGTTTGTCTCTCATGGGATCCCCACTGTCATATTTGTAGAGGCTTGCATAGTTCTTCACAGTTGGCATTATATATCTTAGTATATCTTTTCACACTTACTACATGATATAAAGTGACTCAGAAACATAAACATATATGTTGTTACTGAAATATCTTGTTTTGTTTTTAACTTCCCATAGAAACTTATGTAAATCATATTTTCTTGTGTATGAATTTGAGGTTATTGCATTGGAGGTGACTTAGGCACTGATTGTAGGGACAGATTTGGATCACTGAGCTAGAATATATCATTCAGACCCTCAAATATTTAAGGAGAATCTTAATCAATCAGAAACTGTTCTACAAAGCAGTAATAGAATGGTGAACAAGCATGTATGGCTGCCCTAATGGAACTTAGTGGAAGAGAGAGGCAAACACTCAAAACACCATATCTACAAGTAAACATAAATGCAAATTACAATAAATAATTTGACGTAAAAGAACAAATTATTTGAGCAAAATCATAGAGTGCAATCCTAAATCAGAGACTTTCATATGAATTCAAATAACAGTGTTTAGCATCCGAAAATATTTTCTGTCCTCTAAACCAGTGGTTCTCAAACTGTCACATGCATCATACTGGCAAGAAGTGTTTGTTAAAACATAGGTTTCTTGGCACCAAGTTCAAAGTTTATTAGGTCTGAATGGGCATGAGGATTTGCATTTCTCATAAATTCCTAGATGATCATGATTCTGCTGGTCCAGGAAATGATACTTCAAGAACCACTAACCTGAGACAGTGCTTTTGACCACATTGGAATAACCTGTAGAACTTTAACAAAATACGGATACTTAGTTCCTCTCCAAAGGAGATATGGACTAAGTATGGAGCTTTTTAAAATACCGTAGGTGATTCTAATGTGCAGCCAGGTTTGTAAACTATTTAATGTAGAATATGAACATGTATATAGATAGAGTTTCTTAGTGGGCCAGAAAATACCTAATCCTGCCCTATGGTAAGAAGGCATGGAAGAGTTAGGGAAAAGGCTGGAATAGAAGGCTTCAGTAAAAACATGGTACCCAAACTAAGGCTTAAAAGTTTATATGTCTGTACCATCAGCTGATAGAGAAGAGAAAGTGTCAGACAGATAAAATGGTACACAACACGTAGGATTAGGATAGATTTTGTTTCACAAAAAATCTTAGGTAGTAGGTCATCTGCATTTCTGAAATGTAACCATTCTGATATTGAGGGCCTCCTACGTCAGCAACAGAGGGATAATTTATTTTTAATATACAATTAAATAAAATAATTATTTAAAATTATTTTTATTAATATGTTTAATAGGATGAGAAGAAGAAACCGAAAGACTAGAAGATACGGAGTTTTGGATACTAACATAGAAAACATGGAGTTGACACCTTTAGAACAAGATGATGAGGATGATGATAACACATTGTTTGATGCCAATCATCCTCGAAGGTAAGTATGTGTGGGACAGTTTCATTCCATGAATGAGGAGGCAAGTTCTTGATAAGTAAATTGAAAAAAATAAAGTAGAAAAAGTACAGTATTTCATATAGCAGTTTTTATCCTGACAGATTTTATTTAGTTCTATTTAATGAACTTCTTTGTGCTACCCAATCAATAGCTCTCATGTGCATTGCTTTGCTAAAATAAGTATAAATAGAATACCACCCCCAAAAGAAATCTTCATTGTAGGTCTCCTTGTAGAGCTTTGTTCTTTTAACTGCTAAATACGGACAACACGTAGTAAGTCTGTGTATGTGAGTATGTGTGGGAGAGAGAGAGAAAGAGAAATATTAGTAAACTTGATTTTCTTTTTTCATTCTGAAGATATTTTTATTTTAGTCTGTTATTCTATTTGTAAATCATGGTTTGTTTTTCTGCTTTGTTTTGTTTTGTTGCAAAATTGTGGTACTAATGGTCTGGTAGTATAGCTATAGTATCTATTCTCAGATCACTTTTTGCTGACTGTTAAGATGCTTCCTAAGAGGTTTGGATAAGCTTAGTTACATGGCTATGGTCTTAGTTCCAAAGCAGATGGAATGAAGAAAGGAGGTAGTAAAAATCCCCTCAATAGGGAAAGACATGTTGGAATAGAGGGGAGATTATTTGGGCAAAAGAAAACTAAAGTCCAGATTGAGGTATAAATACCGTGAGTTCAGAAATCTTGGATTTTTATACATGCAAGGATGGGAGGATCAGCTTTAGCAGGACATAGGGATGTGCAAAGTTTTTTGTTTGTTTGTTTTTGAGGGTAATGTATAGAGTATTATAATCTGCTAAAGAATTTGGTATCACCCTGCTGCTTTTGGGGAACCATTGATGGTATTTGTGTAGAGTGTATGTTATCAGATGATCAGATTTATGTTTTAGAACAGTATATCTTGTACTAGTGGAGACGGTGCTCTAGAAGAGCTAAAGTATGGAGAGGGACAGAACCAGTGAATATGGAAGTCATACAAAGGAGGAAATGGTTTCCATGAGATCTAATTAGCTGTAATTTTCTTTTATTTTGTATCCTGCCTCATCACAGAGCTTTCTCCAATACTTATCCCTCTCCTGTTGCCCACTTTTCATAAATTTTGTGTTCATTAGAGAGCTAGACATTTATCAGAGTTACATAAACAGAAAGATTAAGTATGGGGTGGTATGAGAATTTGTAGTAGAGGCATAGAACAGTTAACCAAACCCCAATGGCCATAAGCCTCTTAGATGTGATATGTTAATGGAGGCCAGAAATTAACAAAATTAAATGTGAATATAGACATGGGAGTTGGAGAGAGAACAGCAGGCACACAGTACAAGAGGCAAAAAAGAATATAGTATTCAAGAAATTAAAAAGAAGTTAAATAGATGCAGGAGCGCCTGGGTGACTCAGTCCGTTAAGCAGTCAGCTCTTGATTTCAGCTCAGTCGTGAGATTCAGCCCCACGTCAGGCTCCATGCTGAGAGTTGAGCCTGCTTAAGATTCTCTCTCTTTCTCTCTCTCTCTCTCTCTTTCTCTCCCCTCCTATCCCCCTCTGCCCTGCTTGCTCACTCTCTCTAAAAAATAGAAGTAAGTTTAAAAAATAATAAAAAATAAATAAGTTAAATAGAATCTATGTTAATCTGTGTGAGAATAAATGAATGAGTGAATGCATAATTTTTGAGCTTTGAATGCAAAAGTAAGAGTGATAAGCAAGGCAGAACAAAGAATCAAAAGGCAGATCATGATCCATGGCAATCAGTGAGAAATTATTCTACAGGTTATGAAAAGCCACTTGGAAAATTTTAAGACAGAAACATAGTCAAAGTTGTGTTTTGAAGATTATATAGATTGGAGAAAAATAAGATAAGGATTAAGGCAACCAGGAAGACCAGTTAGATAGTACAAGTACATGGGGTGGCCGGTAGTAGAGTGATAGTAAGAGAAGTGGAAAGGAGTTAATAATGCAAGAGACTTTGAAGGGTATTATGAATCACATTTAGAAATTGGATTTGGAGAATTAAGGCAGCAAAAATGATTATAATAATAGGGAAGCATGTTTCAGGAGTAATTAGAATTATCAATGATAATCTTTAGTTTTTAGTACTATGACTCCACTTATTTAAAAAAAGACCTAGAAAAAAACTTTACTGTAGGTATGTTTAATTAAAGTAAGGAGAATAGCAAATAAACAGTGCTTACATATTCATTCATTCATTCATTTATTGATCCAAGAAATGAAATGATTGAGAAGCTATTTATACAACTGTTTAGTGCCTAGCACTGATCTGGGATACAGTAGAGCAACAAAAACAACAGAAAAAGAAAAAAATGCTAACTTTGTGAAGCTTAACTTCTAGTGACAAAGACGTGAGATTGGAAGGTTAACAGTTCATTTTCATTTTCCCTTCTAATCCTTCTTTGTTGATTTACTTTTTTCTAAAGAGCATGTATTTATGCATTACTTTAGGAAAAAAAGACTGACTTTTTGTTTGGGAATAATTTCAGAAAAGTTATAAGAAAAAAATAGTACAAAGACTATCCTATTATTTTTTTGAATGTTTATTGAAAGAGAGAGAGAGAGAGAGAGAGAATGAGCAGGGGAGGGGCAGAGAGATAGAGAGGGAGACACAAAATCTGAAGCTGGCTCCAGCCTTCAAGCTGTCAGCACAGAGTCTGATGTGGGGTTGAACTCACGAACTGCAAGATCATTACCTGGACTAAAGTCGGATGCTTAACCAACTGAGCCACCCAGGCGTCCCGGAATATCCCATTAGTTTTAAATCTAGATTTACCTATTGTTAACATTTTACTTAAGAGACTCAACTATAAAGAACAAACTGAGGGTTGCTGGAGGGGAGTCCGGCAGGGGATGGGCTATGTGGGTGATGGGTATTGAAGAGGGCACCTATTATGATAAACATCGGGTGTTGTACAGAAGTAATGAATCATTCATTCCCACTCCTGTAACCAATATTACACTATATGTTAACTAACTAGAATTTAAATAAAAACAAAAAACACACATTTTACTTCATTTCTTCTCTTGTATTCTCTCTGTCTCATAGTGTAGATACAGAAGAATGCATCTCCTTCATTTTATGTTTACTTAATATTCTGATGTTTCCTTATAATTAGATTCATGTTATGCATTCTTACCTGAAATACTTTCTCGAGCTGTTGTATCTGGAGACACACAGTGTCCTTCTTTCCTTCATTAGCAATTCATTACTAATCAAAATTAGTAGTAATTTTGATGTACCTATCTAAAGTTTTGCCCAATTTCTCCTATATGTGACCTTTTCCCCCTCATTGCAACTAGTAAGATATTTTAAAATCATGAAAATATTCTGCTTCTTATCAAAATCTCCCTCTAGGTTTAGCAGTCATTTGTCTTAATTCTTGCCTCATCTGATCTTCACTGTGGTAGTTGCAAAATAATGATTTTCCAACTTCAACATTTCCTTCATATCTGCTAATTAGTATCAATATTATAGTATAAGCAAGAGCTTTCTCTCATTCTTTTTGCATTCATTTATCTAACTATTGACAGTATGGAATCATGATTTTTCTCTTGTTTCAGTGGTTTATAATTCATTGCTGTACTTGCCATTGGGAGCCTCTTCAAGCTGGCTTCTGTGCCCTTGTGATTTGCTCTAATTTTTTTAAAGCACTTCCTTACTTTCTGGCCTAATATGATATTCCAGACTCATTTTGTATCTACCCTGCCCTAGCAATGGAATCAGCCAATTCTCCAAAGAGCTTTGGTTTCTATGAGTGGGCCCTAAATAAGCTCTTTATTACTAAAGTGTGTCCTTACTTCTTGGCGCTTTCAGCCAGTAGGTCTATGAAATGTGCACACACACACACACACACACACACACACACACACCTGTATAATATGCGTATTCACATATATACATAAACTTTACGTAGCATTAGTTCATACCTCCCATTCTATCATGCTGGTATATCACCACTGGGTTCTTTCTTGTGTTCTTCCTTTTCCGTAACTGCATTCTCTTTGTTCTGTCACACGAATGACTTCCAGCAATGTTCTGGATCTCAACAACTTGAGCACATTTACTCATTTGCTTAATCCTAAAATAATATTAACACAGGTTCAGAATTGCTTTACCGCTATATAAACAAGCCAGCTAAGGTTTAGAGTTTGTTAGTTTTCTCTTCACAACTTCATCTTGCCCAAGACACAATATATAGTTATGCACGTGATTTGGCTTATTTCTTTTCTCCTCTCCTCTTCAGTGATTATTATAATCACTTGAAATATTCTGTTTTAGATTTTTCCTCCATTTCCCATTTTCTTTTCTTTTCTTTTTTTTTTAATATTTTTATTTATTTCCAGGAGAGAGAGAGAGAGATAGCGTGAGCAGGGGAGGGTCAGAGAGAGAGGGAGTCACAGACTGAAACAGGCTCCAGGCTCTGAGCTGGCAGTCAGCACAGAGCCCGACGCGGGGCTCGAACCCACAAACCGCGAGATCATGACCTAAGAGAAAGTCGGATGCTTAACCGACTAAGCCACCCAGGCACCCCCTCCCTTTCCCATTTTCATTGGCATTTTTAATATGAAAAATAGTGACATGCTTCCAAAAGTATAAACATTTATACAAAACTTTTTTTGAAAAATATACACACACATACACTCAGAAATATTCCCTCTTGTATTATTCCACCTCCTTCTCTCCACATCACCCCTTTAGGTAATCACTTTCATTATTTTCTGGTTTATCTTCCCTCTGTTTTGGGGTTGTTGTTTTTTTTTTGATAAAAGTTGGCAGAAATATGTATTTCTTATGCTTCCTTTCTTTCTTACACAAGAGGTACAATATATGTTCTTTTATACTTTTTTGTTTTTAATATCTCCTATAAGTCATGCTGTATAACTTCATAAAGATATTTTTCATTTTTAACACCTGTTTAGTACCCCATGGTGTGTAGGTAGGTACTATGGTTTATTCGATCCATTGCCTATGTTTTGACATTTAGATAGTTGTAATTACTTTGTAATTACAAGTTATTCTACAGTGAATAACCTTGAGCATATGCATTTTCAGAGTAAATTTCTAGTATTGGGATTATGTGTGGAAGAATGTGAAAGCATTTTAACCATGAAAATATGAGTCACCCCAGTGGAAATAGCAAATTGCATGGATTTTTTTTTTTTCCATTAAAAGCAGTGATAAACTGCCTGTCATTTGTCTCCAAATACTCTAAGCTGTGGGGATATGTTGGTGAACAAAATTGGACAAAATACCCATCTTTATATAGTTAAGAATGTAGTAGATAGATATTCACAGGCCAGAAATATAGAAGAAATCTTGACTAGACTTGCGATTCCCCTTATTGGTTTTTGAACTTGCCAAAATCAGGGGTAATGTTCTTCTCTAGGCCAGACCTACGATGCAAAATGAGCAATAAGATGGATATTTCCATACACCAGGAAGCAGGGATCAAACAGTTCATCTGTTCTCCTTTTTTATTCTTTTTCAAACAATATTAAGCCTCATTTAAATAACACTGACACTGATTCTAGACCTCTGCTTTGATTTTTTTTCATAGTCTTTGCAGTTATGGACCCCTTTCTCTGTCTGTCACTTTGGGGAAGGTGGACACATTTCTTCTCTACTTTGTAGCTGTGTGTTTATATTCCTGTTACCTTCTGTAGCTTAGAGATTATTGTCAGTAATGAGATATACAGGCCAAACTCTGCTACTTCATTTGAAGCTGATTCATTGGGCAAGACTCTCTGACCTCCTAGATTAAACATGCATTATTCCATCAATTTAGTCAACATTTCATATTTATCTTATGGGAAAGATATATACAGATCTTATTGTGACTGACTTTAGTAAGAGATAATCAGGGTTAATACCATTTGTTTCTCCTATTAATAAAGAAGGAAGAGCACCTAGGTGGCTCAGTCAGTTAAAGGTCTGACTCTTGATTTTGGCTCAGGTCATGATCTCATGGGGTTTGTGAAATCAATCTCTCTCTCTCTCTCAATCTCTCTCTCTCCCCTCCCCCCTTCACTTGTGCACTCTAGCTCTCTCTCTCTCAAAACAAGTAAATACACTTTTAAAAAGTTAATAAAGAGGGGAAATCAGTCCTTGTATGGAGAATGTATTGTAAGGTGTTTTTAGGCCCTGAAAGAGGATGTTCACCTCTTCCCAGAAGTCCTACTATATAAATGATAGAATAAATCAAGGGAATGGATGATATAGGTAGAAATGTCTTTAGAGGGATAAGATCACAGATGTTATCAATGAACCCAGTGGGGAGCCTGAACAGAGTGGGGTAAGAGAACTACAATAGGAGCAATTATAATAATCATTTGTTAGTAGGTACCTACTTTAGTGAAGGATATACCAGACACTGTACTGAGTTCCTTACATGTACTATGAAATTAAGACAGTCTTGCAAAGTAGTTCCTATTGGTCTTATTCTTTTTTTTTCTTTTTTCTTTTTTTTTTTAACATTTATTTACCTTTTGAGAAAGAGAACACAAGCAGGGGAGGGACGGGAAGAGAACAAGAGACTCAGAATCTGAAGCAGGCTCCAGGCTCTGAGCTGTCAGCACAGAGCCTGACTTGGGGCTCGAACCAACAAACCATAGGATTATGACCAGCTGAAATCCAAGCTTAACTGACTGAGCCACCCAGGCCTTCTCCCCTCCCTCCCCCACCAGCCATTGGTCTTATTTAAAGATAGGATATCTGAGTCTCAGAGAGTTTAAGTAATAGGTTTCACTTCCTCCTGTAATCTAATTCCATTTTTAAAACATTTATTTGATTTATACTTTTATAAAGAGAATAATTCTAAATTCTCTTCATTCTGTCTTCTATATCAGCACTTGCTATTACTGTTTATTTTGCAAATGAGGACCCTAATAATAAGGAAGGTAAATATTATGATATGCCTGCTTTGCCAACTGCAATGCAGAATCATATTAGTCTTAGAGTATAATTGCTGGTAATTCTTGTGGGATCAGCTCTTACTGATGCTGCCTTCATTGTTTAAGTGCTTTCTAAAATTAGTTCCTCTTTATTTTTCAGATTCTATCCACAAAATAACAGGAAGCAAGTTATTTTCAGAGAGGCAAATGAATTTCCTTGCTTATAATTTTATCACAGCATAAAACCTCTTTTGTAGTCAGCTGTCTCTGAGAGGAGTGTTTTTACTGTGGATTTTAATACATCAGAATTTTAATGGTTATTGTTGGTAGTTAAGATTTGAGGTAATTATTTTCACTGTTTCTTTGTATTAGATGGAACCGTATGATACTGCCAATATGTGGTTTCATCAAAATTTACTCAAGGAAATTTATTACTTCATATAATAGTATGTCACAGATAGGGGCAATTCTGGACACAGTACATTAAGGCTGTGGCTTCTTTTCTTTGTTCTGCACATCTTCATGTGTTGGCTTCACTTTTAGGATGATAATAGGATGGGGCCAGCAGTTTCTACAATCATATCTAGAATGGCAACTTTCAATGGAAATTAGGGACTTGCTCTCCTGTTTCCGTTTCTTGGGAATGAGAAAAGTTTCCACAGAAATTCTAAATACGGTTGTTGTTGTTTTTGTTTTCTATATCATTGGTCATGTGGCCATTTCTAAACTAAACCCTTGAGAAATAAAATGGAAGTACCAAAATTAGGTAAGAATTTTCATTTCTGTTCCAATGGATATTGAGGAATTATCCACTATTGTCACCATATCTATCTAGTATTTTCAGCACTGAGGTTAATACGGGGAAATTGGGAAAATGTAGGAATGTGAAAAAAATAACTTGAGCAAAGTGGTTAAGATAACTTCTCTTGAATTTGCTATTGATATCTGAATTTTGTATATGAGAGGTGATTTCTTGTGTTTGGTTACTGAAACATTTTATACAAAGAAATCATAAAACTGAAAAGCAAATGTTGGTTTTTTAACTGTTGTGTAAGGATGTTTCAGCCCTCTTGCATAGAAAAACTTTTGAGGAATCAGCATATACTGACAAAAAATTCCAGTTTCCTCAAAGAAAAATATTGGAGACAGACTCATAACCAGTCCCAAAAACAGTTTAAATGTGTTTTATGACACAAAACAACAAATGGGAACAGTACTTTGTTGCTCTTCTGTTTGATTTCTACCAAACAGTAAAATAATCAGTAGTATTTTATAATGATTTAAACTACAGAGCATTTTAACAATCTTGGTAGCAGCTTCTAAAAGCTGGCACTTATATCACTTCAAGTCTGTTTTAGTAATTTTTGTCAAGTATGTAATTTTTAAAATCCTAAATTTGCTTCTTAGCTACTTCTATTCTGCTTCATTAAATTTAATATTGTATGTCTTCATTACATTGGTGCTCAATGTTACTTGACCACAAAATATTTTCTGGATATTAACATCACTATATCAGAATTCAAAAGCAGATTTGATATAAATATTTGACCAGAAACACTTATTAAGAAGATCTTATTCAAACAGTTACCAATTTGAAAATAGTTCTAATTTCTAAAACACTACTTTCAATGTGAAACATAATATATTATCAGAATAAACACTAAGATTATTTGAAATAAATAGAATATAGGAGAATGTCAAATTACTAATGTTTACTTTAGATAAAAATTGGTAATGTTATCTTACTAGACTGTGCTTTATCCACTTAAAGGGTACTATGCAGTCTTTGTCATTATTTAAATGATAAAAGTAATAACTAATAAAAGCTAATAAAAGAGAACCTTAAGATTGTTGGGGTTTTTTTGGTATGTTTTACTTTTCTTTGGACATTGAGCCTTAGAAGAAAATTTGCCTTGCTTCATTAACTAGGCATAACAATGTGCTTAAGAACATGAATTATTTTAACATCAGATTTTATTTCATAATGGTCTTTTCTCATTTCATTACATGGTCTACAGTTATCATGTCTAATTTTGATAGCTACTAGCCACATGTGACTCTTGCACATTTGAATTGTGACTAGTGTGACTGAGGAACCGAAATTTTAATTTTATTGGATTTTAACTAATTGAAATTACACTATAAATTTCTCAATGTGGCTAGTGGCTGTTGGCTATTGTGCTGGACAGAACAGACCTAAAGTGAAAGTGATTTGATTGATCTGATAAAAATTAATTCTATTAAATGAAAACTTATACAACAGTTAAATCACAAATTTCTGTTCATATACTGGTTGATCCATTTAGTGAAATGCTTACTGCTTTTGTTCAGGACTTATACCCTGCTGTGACTGTTTGGGTTGCAGTCTCTCTAAGGTGAGATAGATGGATATAGGAGGCAGGGCATAGCTACCCCACGAGGCTGGTGGGACAAGGACCTCAAGTCTATGGACAGAAAAGTTACAAACACAGTTATTAAGTCATTAACCTTTCCTAGTGTTCTCAGATAGTATTCAGTCTTCCAGATCCATAGATACTTTATCTTCTTTAAAAGAACTTGGGAGGGAAAACAAAACACAACAGAAACAAAACAAAACAAAATACTCCAGGCATCTAATATTTTCAGTTTTAAAAAATGAATTAACAGTAACAATACTCTTCACTAGGACAGTTTTTTTTTTCAAAATTAATAAGGATGTGTAGCTGTTTTGACAGTTTAAGATTTTCTGAGTTAGCTTTTAAGTTAACCTTGAAAATGGTGTCTTTTTAAAATTATTGCATCATTGTGTCATATGAAGAGACAGAACATTCTTGAGGTTTGAAAAGTACTCAAACTGAAGTTTCCATAAAAATTAAAAACTGCACAGTTGCTTTACCTCATAGAAGAGTGACTTTTTTTATTGTGTTAAGAATACTTAACATGAGCTCTACCTTTCTAAATTTTTAGGTACACAATACAGTATTATTAACTGTAGATGCAATGCTGTATGACAAATATCTAGAACTTACTCATCTTGCGTACCTGAAATTTTATACCCATTGAATAACAATTCTGCATTTCATTTTCCCTCAGCCCCCAGCAACTGCCATTCTACTCTCTGCTTCTCTATGATTGACTATTTTCACAACTGTTTTACTTTCTCTATTTTAATAAAGAGCATAGAATAATAGAAGTTTTTTTCTGAATTCAAGAATTCTCTCATTTCATAAGAAATCTGTAGTAGTTGGCTCTTGGCATCGATTCTATTGGATCATTGGGTCTAAATTTATGCAGTTTTCTCCAGCTTTTCCTCATGCTTGTCTCATCCTGGTTATATAACTGCTGTAAGTTCAGTCACCACATCTGTGTTTTGGGTAACAAGAGGCTAGGAGGCAAAAATCCACCTCACCCCAGTCTCCTTATCAGAAAATCGAAATTTCTCAGAACTTCTTCCAAATAGACTTCCACCCCCTTTTGCTAGTAAAACCAAAACCAAAAATGAGTCAATATTTTTATCAGCAAACAAAAAGGAGACTAGGGTTCAATAGACAGCTTATAATATGTCACCTGGACTATTCATAATGATTCGAAGGTTAAATTTGGCAGCTAGGAAGAGAAAAATATTTGGGTTTGAATGTCAAGAATCAATGTGTATGTGTTTTAAGGAATTATTGTTCATGAGCAGTACAAGTAGGAATCTAATGTCATAAATGGAGTAGCTTTTTGTGTATGAGTGTGCAGTGGGAATTCTGTAAATAGAAAAATAGAGTGTCTGATCTAATCTGTTATAACCTTTAAACTTCTGTGACTAGAGCTGCATGACTGAGGAGTGTTGTGGTAAAATAAGGAGCAACAGAATATGATTATGTAGATTGAAATGCTTCTTGAGCTTCAGTCATTGATAACTGAATCTCTTTTTTTCTGTTTCTTGAATCTTGGCTGTTTTTCCTTATCATGTCCCCTGGCAAGCAGTGCAGCTGGTCTGCCTCTCTAAACTCTTTCCCAGGTCTTGGACTCTATAATAGTTTTCTGATTTCATCCTGAAGATTTCCATAAAAAGACATCCTTAAATTCTTGGAAACTGTTTTATCCCATTCTTTTTTAAAAAACTTTAATAAGCAGATTTTTTAAGTTTATTGATTTATTTTTGAGCAGAAAGAGCACAAGCAGGAGAGGGGCAGAGAGAGAGGGAGAAAGAGAATCCCAAGCAGTTTGATGCAGAGCTCAAACTCACAAATCTTGAGACCATGACCTGAGCTGAAATCAAGCTAGATGTTTAACAAACTGAGCCATCCAGGTGCCCCTATGGTTTAATATTTTGAAGTTGTTTCAGTTGTTCAGTTGAGAGATAGTAAATCAGAAACAAAAGCTAATTTAGGAGGGGAAGGAAATGAAAGTCTTTGAGAAGGCATTAATACTCAATAGAATGCAGGGCTTGAGAAGTAGTCAAAGGACCTCAGGGCCTCCATTGGAATGGTGATTAGGTAGATTGCATTACCATTATTTGAGATAAGAGGGTTCAGAGGAAGACTAGATTTAAGGCTGACAGATGATGAGTTTGATTCTTGATAGGTTAAAAATGTTTCCTATAGGGCTTGTAGAGAAAGGACACCTTCAGTATTGTTTGGTCTGTAGTTTAATCATTCCAGAGAAATTAGGGAATCGTGGTTCCACAAAGCACATAGCACGTGATAGACAGGATGAAACATCTGGGATATAATTCTGAGGAAATCCCAATTCAAGGAATGCAATATTCTAAGTAGAAAAGCAGGTTATACAGTATGGAGAACAAAAATAAGTTCAACAAAATGTTGGGTAAATGTAATAGCAGGGTGTGCATGTTCATATATGTTTTGGGGTTGGTTTTGAATCTTAAAATGCATTTCTGGAACTGTAAGAGATTCTTCATGTACGAGCTACATCTTGATCTCAAAAGGTTTTAGAGTGTCACTGTTAAATGTTTCTTAGGTTCTCAGAAGTGGTCTAGTTCAAAAGGCTGGGCAATGCTACATTTGGGAATTGGGTCCTTGTCATTTTGTGTTCTTACTCTACTAAATGGAAGTGCAAGTTTTATTCTTATTTTGTTCATAGTCCACAAATTCATTATCAAAATGCTCAACAGTTTTAGGCATGCAAAGGACAAAGGTTGTGTAGAAATGATTGGGACTAGGTTATGTTGTTTTTTAATAACCTTTGATATCTTTGTTAAAATCTTGAATTTATTCTCAAATTAAAATATATTAGAATTTCATCAGCTTTAGATTGTTTACTAAAGATTCAGATAAAACAATAAATTAGAAGAGAGTATTATTCATATCTCCCATTAAGTTCTAAATGTTAATGGTGATTATAAAGGAAAATTTATTATGTTAGTAAAATCAGCACAGCTTTGGCTGTTCTTTTACTTTAACTAAATACTTTTGATTGTAATGGTTCTTACTAGCAGAAATTTCTTGGAACCTATGGTTTAGATTAACATTACAACCTGATGTATAATTAGAATTAAGCTGTATAAAAATGTATATCCTTGGGGTGCCGGGATAGCTTAGTTGGTTGAGCATCTGACTCTAGATTTTGGCTCAGGTCATGATCCCAGGGTTGTGAATTCAAGCCCCTTGTGTGGGTCTGCTTATGATGTCTGCTTATGATATTCTCTCTCTCTGGATCAAGAAGATGTGGTTTATCTATACAATGGAATACTACATGGCAATGAGAAAGAATGAAATCTGGCCATGTGTAGCAACCTGGATGGACCTTGAGGGTGTTATGCTAAACGAAATAAGTCAGGTAGAGAAGGACAAATATCATATTTGCATGTGTAGGAGGATTAGAAGGAACTTAACGGAGGACCATGGGGGAGAAGGCGGGAAATGGTGGGGGAGAGGGAGAGAGGCAAACCATGAGAGACTCTTGAATGTTGAGAAAAAACTGAGGACTGATGTATGTGGGGGAGGAGGGGGGAGATGGGCATGGAGGAGGACACTTGTGGGGATGAGCACTGGGTTTTATATGGAAACCAACTTGACAATAAACTATTTGTAAAAAATATTAAAAAATAAAAAAAGACCAAAAAAAAAAGAAAGAAAGAAACAACCCAAACTAAAAAAAGAAAAAAAAAGATATTCTCTCTCTCTCTCTCTGCCTCTGCCCTTTTCCCCAACTTGCCCTCTAAAATATAAATAACTACATAAATAAATGCGTAAATAAATAAAACATTTGATGAAACTATAACTTCATATTACCATAAATTAGTCAATAAAGTAAGAAGATGGGCAAAGTTACCTCATATGTTTATGGAAAACCTCTGAATAGATACATTTTATAACTGTATTTTGAGGATTAAAAACTTTATTTTGTTTCCAAGTATACTTACAGCCCTGCAGCTTCAGTTTAATCCTTATTTGTGAAGGTTTAGAAATAGGGCCAGTTAAGAATTGTACTTACAGAAATTATAGAAAGAAATAACTGTGTTGTCTACCTAAGTCAATTAAGGTTGTTTATGAATATGTGAGGGTATTACTTCAGTATGACTATGAAATAGTTTTTAATTACCCACATCGGTTATATATAAAACCTCTTTGGAAATGTTAGAATTATAATTCAAAAGATAGGATCTGATTTAATTAATATATGCAAAATAATCATTTGTTTTATTCAGTGCCATTCATTGTAATTCCCTTACATTAAATACTTTCATTACCTTCCTGCAACTCCAAATCTTTGGGGATGTTTTTAAATGTGTTGAAATTTATTACAGGATGAGCATTTATAGTTTTTGTTCTGTTTTGTTTATTTGCAGATAAGAATGTGCCTTTTGATGAAAGGACTTCATCTTTCTACAATGAAGAGCAGAATTTCTATGTTTAAGGAATAAGAAGCCACTTTATCACTAGGGGCGGGGTATTTAAGTTATATATATTATGAGAACCTATAATTTGTTGTTGCAATAAATACTGTATCATTTTGTTATGTCTTTGAATGTATAGAAGTGCTCTTAATGGGCTCAGAGTTGTTGGGAGTAAACTGCACTATGGTAGAAATCTGGGTGAAAATTACTTTAAAGCAGGGTGTTTTCTGATCAGTTATTGTTTCTTGCTTACCATATTGATGTAAACAGTTTTATATATTAATCAGTTAATGTTTTGTTTTTTTGTGGGTTTTGGGTGGGTCTTTTTGTTTTGGGGAGGGTTTTTTGCCTTTTTCTTTTTTTGCTAAAACTATAAATCCCAACAACCAACTGGTGTGTAAAAATAATTTAAAATTTCCTTACCAAGATGTATTTCCCATTTTTGTGGGAAAAAGAAGCCAAATTTATTACTTTGCATTTGCTTTTTTTTTTTGTAAATTAATAAATGTCTGAGTTGTTTGCAAAACAATAAATGATGTAAAACTTCTTTGAATGTGGTACAGACAGTATATGCTTACAGAATAAACTCAAAGACTATAGAACTATATATTAATATATATGTTTTGTATGGTTTCTAGAAAAATCTTTAAAAAAGTTTATTGAGCAATTTACTTGTTAAATTAAGATACCTTCTTTGATTAGATATTTTAGAAAAATGAGAATTTCAAAGACATTTTATTTATTTACACTATTTTGAAAGATAGAAGTGATAACAAAACATTTCAGTCGTGTATTTTGGTGCCAGAGAGTAAGGAATTAAAATAAGTGCATAGACTTTGGAGTCAGACAGACCTGAATACAGAGACTGACTTTATTAACTCTAAGCTAATTATTTAACCCTGTTGAGCTTCAGTTTTTCACATTGTAAAAATTAAAAAGGAACTTATAGGGAAAGCATTGGTCACAAATTTAGTTGCTTTAGGGGCCAGGGAGGTAATTTAAATATGCATGTGTCTGTCAGGATAGTCTAAGTCATTTAGTAGCAACAGATGGTCCCGAAATCACAGTGGGTTACAACAAAGATTTATTTCTCACTCATGCTGCCCGTTTGTAATGGACTGTGATTCTGCTCTTCGTTGTTTCTTCTTCAGGGTCAGTGCTGCCGGAGAAACCTCTGCCTGGAATATTGCCTCGTAGCTAAATGTCCAGACATGGTGAACTGCATGCTAGTTCATAAGCTTCTGCCCTAAAGTGATATATTTCACTTCCATCTACATTTTATTGGCCAAAACACACCCTAAGGCTACTCCAGAGTTCAACAAGGCAAAGATAGGGAATCCTCTAGCAAAGAGGTAAGTTGGAGTATTTGGCCACCTGAAATGCCAACTTAGTTTTACCAAGTATGCTAACTGCCTTAACTACAATGAGTCTAGTCCTCCTGATGTCACTGTATTTTTATATGTTGTCAAAGTAGATACTTAAAAGTGAAAATACATGTCCTCTTCTGAAGGGAGCAGCCTCAGTTTGGCTCCCACCAATAGTTACTATGAGGAAACACTTTTCCAGTACTAATAACTCATAGTTTTAATTTCTAAGAGAAGCCAAGAATCCAGATTTCTTATATGAACTTTCCTCATTTTAAAATGTAGTTAAAACAACATAATTTGGATTTAAATCTAGCCCCCTACCTACCATTTTGTGATACTTGAAAATCATATACTGTAGTATCTTAGAAATAGTAATAATTAATTTACTAACTGCTGATATTTATAAACTGACTTTTGCATTAAAAACTTAATCAAGGAGGTAAAAATCAAATCTACCTGAAGATTAAAAAATGTTTAAGATAAAGATAATTTTAATAAATGATATCCAAGTTAGGCTTAGAAATATTTTTTTTTAAATGTTTATTTATTTTTGAGAGAGAGAGAGAGCGAGAGCGAGAGCATGCACAAGCAGGGGAGGGGCAGACAGAGAGAGAAACCCAGAATCCAAAGTAGGCTCCAGGCTCTGAGGTGTCAGCCGGATGCCAGTCATGAACTCACAAAGGACAAGATCATGACCTGAGCCACCCAGGCACCCCTCTAAGTTAGGTATAAAGAAAATCTTACTGAAATGTTTTAGGCAGCAGCATCTTTATTAGAAATACACCATTTCTCTAAGTGACTACTTTAAAGAGAATATCCTTCAACTGAATATGGAAATTCTGGCATGTTTGTTAGAAGTGCTCTTATTTCATTACATTCATATAGTCATTCCTGAACTGCAAATCTGCTGTTAAATAGTCATCATAATAAGCCACTTTGATTAAAGTACCAGATAGTATGCTAAATTTTAGCTTCATTAGATATGTAACAAGCATGCTGATAAATGGTTAGGATTTTCATCTATAAAGTTATGTGTACATTGTAAAATACCTGGTGATACCTTAGATGTTGTGAAAACATGTTACTCTTCTCCTTTCCCAGTTTTTTCCTTCTTTGTGACTATAATTTACAAATTTCTGTTGAGATCAATAGAGAGTAGTATAATTGTGTTCATAGTTTAGGACTAAAATAAACTAGAGAAAAGATAGGTTTTGAGTAATTTATAGGTGTCATACACTTGAATTGATCAACTACTGCATGCGGCTAGAAAATTAAGTAGCTTCTCTCTGCCTAATTTCTTATAATTATTAGGTAGACAGTTGCCACAGTACAGTGAAGACAAGCTGTTGGGCTTGGTACCCAAACCACACTGAATCAGCTCACACATGATTACTGGGTTTAGTTGCCTCACTGAAGGTATAGTCTATTACCGTGTTTCAACTTCTGATGTGTGCCAGCTTCTTTTTTTTCCTTCTTCTTCTTTTTTTTTTTCTTTTGGTACTTTAGTTTTAATTTTTTTCATTTTTACTAATGTAGTACAGTTTTACCTAATTTACCTCTCTAAATGAAACAGTAAAGATAGCTTGTTTCTCTCATGTTGGAATGTAAAAAGAACTTAGAGAAAAAGGATTGAAGGGATGAATATAGTGAAATAAGCCATCCCATGAACATGTAAAATACATATTTCCCTGAATATTCCTCTGGCTACTCCACCAAAGCTACCCTAGTCAGTGCTGACTTTCATAAACAGCATCATTGACTTATAAGAATCTCAATATAAATGCTGTGCTTGATTTAGTAAGACAGATGTTTGATATTTTCTCATTTTACTCTGTCAGTCCTTATATCAGAAGTTGAACATTTTAAATCCACAAACTCCAATGTATTTTACTTGCCCATGGGAATAGCTGTTACAAAGCAAGAAATAGATAGAGGGAAGAAAAGCTTTGGGGGAGGGATCCTCCCCCAAATGACTAGCTGATTAAGAAACCTCAAATGCTGTGTGTTCCATTAAAAGATCCTATTAAAAGCCACAGTGTTGGATGTATAGGCAAGTATCTGGCTCTATCTCTTTTTTCATCTGACTCTAAATATGTGTGTTTTTATTTGGAAAAATCCCCCATTTTTACTGTACAGGTTCCTTCAGTACCCATGCTGTGTCATCCAGGAATAAAACAAAATTACTCAGATTGTTTTTGTTAAATAGGCACTTGAAGTAAAGCAAGCCAAACATTTCTGATAGTTATTGCTCGTAATCTGCCAGTGTCCTTTTGGAAGCAACCTTAGTCTCCACCTCTTGTTATTACCTAAGAAGGATTAGGTGTTCATTTCATCTTTTGACTCTGCTTGCCTCCTTGCCTGAAGAAAGTTCTTGACATAGAGTGCAGCCTGTGTTTTGTAATGTTTTGTTTTTAAATCTTTTATCTTCAAATCAGGAAGGGTAGAAGTCTTTAAACTTTAGACTTTAGCTCTTATCCCCTTGTTTTATGTTTTTTCCAACTCAGTCTATTGCTAGTCTTCATCTCTTTAGGGTCTAATCTCCTAAAATTCCAAGTGCCTTTTACTCAACAAGCTTTTTATGAGTTTCTTATGGGCTAATTAGCTAAATTTAAAATAGACTAGTACCAGTGTGGTCAGGGACATCCAGGAAGCCTGTAGATTAACTTGTTTCCAAGCAACAGGCATGCGACCTTTGGTTGTATCCGTTTGTCAGATTTGCACTATACCATACCCAGCACTGTGGGTTTAGGAAATCCTAAAATCTAAGGTAAAATCAATAGGTGCAAGTCTTTCACAAAAGATAAATTCTGCGTTTTTTTTTCTTGAAATATGGCAAGGTAGGCTCCAAAAGTAACCATCCCAATTCGTTGGCTTAATCTTTTAATAGATTTCAGTATTTTGTTTTTAAGATATAAATAAGTGAGGGGCGGCCTGGGTGGCTCAGTTGGTTAAGCGTCTGACTTTGGTTCAGGTCATGATCTCACGGTTCGTGGGTTCGAGCCCCCCATCAGGCTCTGTGCTAACAGCTAGGTTAGAGCCTGGAGCCTGTTTCAGATTCTGTATCTCCCTCTCTTTGTGACCCTTCCCTGCTCATGCTGTCTCTCTCTCTCTCTCTCTCTCTCTCTCTGTCTCTCTCTCTCTGAAATAAATAAAACATTAACAAGAAAATTTTTACAAAATAAAAAAGATATAGATAAGTGAATTTTATTTCACAATATTCCATATTTTTTTCTGACTCTCTGTGGTAAAGTAGACTTTGACAGATAGGGGCAGATTAATCAAGCTTATTTCTGGCATCCATAGGAATCAGTCACTTATTGCTCCTGAATTAGTTTGCTGTCGGGGTACTGAGCGTGATTCCCAGCCAAAGCACCTACTCTGGGTATCTGCTCACAATTTGTTTACTTTTAACTTGTTTATGATGTACATGGTTCAAAAAACAATTGTATCTCGGGATCTGAAGAGTTTCTTCATAGAAGTTGTAAAGAACAAGAAGATTTTTTTTCTGCAGGAAGTGTGATAGTTCCTAGCCTATGAAAAAAAAAAAAATTAAGTATACATGTGCTGGTTCCACACTCAAGAATTCATGTTACATTGGCACTGGGAGTGGCGTAAACATCTGCACAGTTAGAAAGCTAAAGGGGCATCTGGGTGGCTCAGTCAGTTAAGCGGCTGACTAGGGCTCAGCTCAGGTCAATCTCATGGGCTTTGCCTTGACAGCTCAGAGCTTAGAGCTTGCTTCAGATTCTGTGTCTCCCACTCTCTTTGCCCCTCCCCTGATTATGTTCTCTCTCTCTCTCTCCCTCTCTCAAAAATAAATAAATATTTTTTTAAAAAAATTTAAAGAAAGCTATATTAGCTGAGGCTCCTGGGTGGCTCAGTCTGTTAAGCATCCACCTCTTGATTTGGGCTCAGGTTATGATCTTGTCATTCATGAAATTGAGCTGCAATAGACTCTGCACTCCTGCTTAGGATGCTTGCTCGCTCTCTCTCTCTCTCTCTCCCTCCCTCCCTCCCTCCCCTGCTCTTACTCTCTCTCAAAATAAAAAACTTTAAAAAAAAAGAAAGCTACATGAGTGATTCTTTTGTAAACTCAGATTGAGATCCTTTTCCAGTCTATAGATTAAAACACATTGTGATTGAGAGCAGAGCTTCAGAGTCTAACAGACCTTGTACTGAATTCTGGCTCCATCATTTTCCTCTTAGTATCTCCAGTATTTCCTTTTTCACTGTCTCCTATTCTCCACATAACTAATAGTTCATACTAACTGAATGACTAGTGTGCTAAATGCTTTAGATTTGTTAATACATTCAGCCCTCACACTAACTCTTTGAAAGAGAGATTATTATCCTCATTATGCAGATAAAGATACTAAGGCTCAGAAAGATTGGAGAATTTGTTTCAAATCCAAGAGCTAGAAAATATCAGAATGGTCTACTGAATATAAGTTCAAGAAATTTGTTTTTATTAATGTAAATGTCACTCTGTTACCAAAGAAAGGATTAGATTTGTTTGTAAATGTACATACAGCAAAAAGATAAAATCAATTTGGAGAGGTGAGAAAATTGAGGCACAGGAGGGAAGGAACAGGCAGGAAAATAAGGTCATGCTATGATTTTATTGTCTCATATCTATGCTGTGAAATTCCATACCTTGCTATAAGTGTGCCATTAATGTCACTGGAGAGAATGGCAAAGCTATACAGTTACTGCTAGTACAGGGACTAGGGGGAAATTTCTTTTCCTGGGTTCCCAAGTAGTAGTATAATGAAGGTCCTCTGATAACTCTTTCCTCAACATCTTTACGATAAACCCAAAATATACAAAATATCCCATGCACATCTTTTAAAATAATGTCTTTTAATGTAGACTATAGGCATCACACTCCAATATAATTCAGTAAAATAATTTCACAGGAAAACAAAATAATCCTCTTTATATGCAAGTATCTACTGATTTGTATAGCCTGAAAGGTAAGTCTTAATGTTATCTAAGTCAGCCTTTCCCAAAATATTCTATATAAAAAACATATAAAAGGAATCACTCCTTCACCTCTCTTATATCCTCATTTATTTGTTCATTTGTTTGCTTTTCCTTCTCTCTTCTTTTGTTTGTAGTTCTCTTGATTTTTAGGTTTCTCTTAGATCCTCTCCTCTTCATTCTTTGATCTGTCCTTAGGCATAAACACTCATCACTTCAGTTATCCTACAGACAGTGTCAAATCGAAAATCACACCAGTCAAGGAAGACTTTATTAAAGGCTGTTAACAATAATGGACAGAATATTGGGGTGCCCAGGTGGTTCAGTCATTTGAGCATCCAGCTCTTGGTTTTGGCTCAGATCATGATCCCAGGATCATGGGATTGAGGCCCATGTGGGCTCCACATATAGTGTGGAGCCTGCTTGAATATTCTGTCTCCCTCTCCCTCTCCCTCTCCCTGTCCCTGTCCCTCCCTCTCCCTCCCTTTCCCTCCCTCCCTCTCTGTCTCTTTCTCTCTTGCTTTCCCCCCCATCCAAGCAGTAAATAATTAATTAAAAAGAAAAAGAATAGAGCCCAAAACAAAATTTAAAGTCCACTGAAATAAAGATCAGAAGGGTTTTTAATCCCTAAAATACTAGAGGATGTTGGGAAAGTTATAGGCCATATATGTTTGCTAATTGGCTTTATCCAAAGTGAAAATGAACTTACATTATTACGATGATAGTTTTGGATCTTGACATCAGCAAAGTTGGGCTCCTACTCCCACAAGAACTGAGAGATAAGGATACTATTTCCCTTCATGTTTATTTATGCTTCCAACAGATGGTTCCCAGGTCCCTAAGAAAGACATTCTGGGTTGTAAAACTGTCAGGAGGTTTAAAAAAAAAAAAAAAAAGCTTTACATCTCAAAGGGGCAGAGAGAATTTATAATTACGTTTTCTCAAATAAGTAAATAAAAAGGTAGGTAAGGAATCATGAGTTAGGAAGAAGTTGGTCATTTGAGTCAAGCTAACCAGAGTGGAATATTAAGGCCATTTTGGTCAGCATGTTACTCACAGGTGTGTATTACCTTAAATTTCTATGATATTTAAGACCTATATATTATGGCCCATAGAGTCCTTAATTTTATGGTCATCTTCACACAAACTAGGCCTTATTCTATGTTCTGATTCTCAGTGAAGGACATCAATAGTTACTCAAGTATGCAAGCCAGAAGTCACAGAATCTTCCTTAGCATCTCCTTTACCTGCCATATTCAATCAATACTACGTTCACATATACATATAATCAAAGAGAGCATTCAGCAGTACAAAATTTAATTTTTTCTAAGTTAGAATTATGGGGCATAAATTATGGGGCCTATATTCTAGAGGCTAGATTATTAGCATCTGAGTTTGCCATTTTTGTTGTAAGAACAGAAATGTTCTGCGGGAAAATCCTTATTCTGTTACTAGCTACTCTTTTAGCCAATCTGCGGACTAAATTACAGTCTTCTACCCAGGCGCATATCCTAATTAGGCTCTTCAATTTCCGTAAGAGAATGTTAACTCTATCTCCATATCAGTGTTTGAATCTGTGTTTGATAATAAACAATATTTACAGAGCTGGATTTTATCAGATTGATTCATCAAAAGCTTACTAGCAAGAAGTTTTTATGAAGATTGGAAGTAGAAACCACTGGCCACCAATTCCTCTACATTTTGAATTCTATTCTTGGCTTAATTCAGACTGCCAATAGCCTGTAAAGCTGTACCTCATTGCTTTTGTTTTTCATTTTGTGTAATCACTTTGGTCTATCTGGCATTCTGCCTTTGCTGAAGAGAGAGGTTATAAACTGTTTAGCTGTGAAAGATAAGATTATATTTAACTTGTTAACAGTGAATAAGTTCTATATGACATCACATCTGTTTTTATACAAGAATATGATAAATATTTCCTTTACTTCAGTATCAGAAATATTTGTATTACCATTGAGCAGCTAGTTGGATATTTACTTTATGTACTCTGGCAATTTTGTAATTGTATGACTGATTCTTTTTCTTTCCCCATAAAACTTGGAGCTGAACCAGGAGTTTCTGTTTAGCAAAGGACAACACCTTACGTTATCATTTTGTGTATTCACTTCATTCCTGGAGTATCAGTTTATTAGCAGGGCTACATGTAATCAAAAATCCAAGTAGGAGATTCTTTTTTTCTATTATCTCCAAGTCAGGAAGTTTGTGGTTACTAGTGTTTCTTTTATAGCTCAAGGAGTTCAGGGTCAAAGTCTCCAAAAATGTCTTGGTATTTCCTTAATGGTCTCAAGATGATTGTTGCAGCTGTAGGAATCATGCCTTTGGTTGCAAAAGAAAGGAAGAAAGTCCCAGAAGAAAATGGTTGGTGTTGGTAACAAGTGTTCTTGTCATTATTATTTCATATCAAATGTTCTCAAAACTCAGTAGCTTAAAATTATTTAGTATCATCACTGGTGGTTCTGTGTAATGTTTTAGGCTCAATGGGCTGTTTTTACTTGGGATTTCTCATGTTTACAGTCAGATTGGGGCTGGGGCTGGAGGCATCTCGGGTTAACAGAGCTGAATATCCAAGATGACACACTCTTGGCTGAGTTGATGCTAGCTCTTGTCTGGGAGCTCAGCTGAAGTGCCTACACACAGCTTTGGCTTCTTATAGCATGGCAGCTGTATTCTGAGAAAGCATGTCAAGAGTAAGTGTTAAAAATCAAAGCAGCAAGACTTTTTATGACCTGGTCTCTGATGTTTGAGAATATTGCTTCTAGTCACTTTTTTTTTTTTTTTTTAGTTTATTAATTTTTTGAGAGAGAGAAAAAACAAGAGAAGGGCAGAGAGAGAGAGAGAGAGTGAATTCCAAGCAGGCTCCACACTGTCAGTATAGCACCCGATGCAGGGCTCAAACTCAGAAACCTGAGATCATGACCTGAGCCAAAATCAAGAGTTGGACACTTAACCAACTGAGCCACCCATGTGTTCCACTTCTAGTCATATTATTTTGGTTAAGAAAAGAAGGTGTACTCATATCCATGAGATGGAAAGCTTATCACGAGAGCCTAGCTTGTCATGTGAGAAACAATGGGGATGGAGGCAAGGAATCAGTGGTGGCCAATTTTGGAGAGTGTCTACTACAATCTGCTCTCTGGCTACTAATATTCATGTCTCTTCCACATGCATAGTAGACGAGTGCCTTTCAGTAACCCCCAAGTTATGGCATTATGACATGGGTTTAAAGTCGAGGATTTAGCATTTAAATCAGGATCAAGGGGTGATAAGGTCCCACTTATTAAATGCAGTTTCTCAAGCATGACTTCTCTCTAATGAACCTTTTGACTAAAAAGACAAGTTGTCTGCCCAATAAGTTCCATAAGCTATTTAACACAGTCAGTATTATAGTGGTGATGGATGTTTCATGAAATTTGCAATAAAAAAAATCCTCCCAATTTGAAAAAGAGATGGGGTCTAACAGGAGACGTAGCAGTCACTCACCCACAGGAAGTCTGAAGTCAGCCTGAGCACATGGAATTAAAAGTTCCTTAAGTGGGGCCCATTCCTACTCCCAGAGAATGAGGCCGTGTGCCAGTTGTCTGCCTTCTGGGTTTCTGGTGCTGCACGCTAAGTCTTCCCTCCTTTTCCTTTACAGCTGGCCAGTGTTTGTTGCTAAGCATCATTCTCAGCCTGCTTTCTGCCTTAAGAAGGCTGGAGCCTCTAAGGGCTCTTTTTCCTTTTGAACTACTTCTTTTAGTCCAGTTTTATTGAGGTTCACTCCATTAGAAAAAAAAAATCAACATCCCAGGTTCGTTTGTTTGTTTGTCTCCCCAACAGGCTGCTCTCTACTTTGGGCTGAGAGTATTGATAGTGTGGGATCATGCCTTTAGGATTCTTAGGAACCCTATTTTCTAGTAAGGAAAGTCCGTAAGACATTTGGGGATATTCATAGAAGCCTGTTCATCCGGTTGAAGGCCTCTCATAAATGCTTCTCATGGTGTCAGGAAAGGATGCTCCAGATGCACTACTGAAATGAACTTTACCCTCCTGTTATATGTTACCAGAAATATTCTGGGTTTGAGTTTTACCTGATGCTGTTTCTTATTTTGAGAAACTTTTGCAGACTGCGAAGACTAGAGAAGATAAACAGTTCTATTTTTGAGCCCAATAAGTCCTAACTCTTTTCTTTGTCCTATGAATTCCTGTATAAAACATTGAATATTGCCTTTTTAAGCGCATTCTTTCTTTATTTAGATCTTATCCTCTCCATTTAACAGAAACCATTTGGCATGTTCAGCATTCTGCCTGGAACTTTTCTTAGCCTGTTATATCTATTCATTAGGACAATTGTCTATTTTCTACATTACTGTAGCATGCCATCGCTAAACTTCGTGCCACTAAAATGTTTCCATATGACCTAGTTTCAGAAGTTCTGAATATCCCTTCTATATCTTGTCAGTCAACTCAGTCACTAAGGCCATCCCAGCTTCAAGACAATAGGAACTAAACCTCTATCTCTTGATATGTAACGGAACATGCCTGTAAATAAAGCAAAAGAAGTAATTTATCATGGCCATCATCAGAGATTATCTATAACCTCAGGAAAGTGAAAATTTTCAGAAATCCTTAGTATATTTCTCTCACCGACCAGAATTGTTTCATAGTTTGGTAAAGAAACATTGCAGACTAGGAAATGTGGATTTTATTTTCCTTTTTTTTTTTTTTCTGTTATTAAAGCCTCCATTTGGGAATAGAGGGTTAAGAAAAAACAGAGAATTAACATTCATAGCAATCTTCAAGTCCTGTTGATCTAGTATACCAAGAACCTGAACTGGGGGTAGAGGAAGCTCTGCATCAGCCAACTTTGTACTCTCTCCTTGCATTGTTGTGGTATCTGGCTCTGTCCTGTGGGAGGCTACACAGATCTGACACTTCAGCCTCTAGTACAGATTCCAGAAATAATTACATGTGGTTGTGTGTTGGGGGATACTACGAATAATTTCATGCCTTTTCAGCAGAGCAGTGACAGTTGCACAAGTTTACAGTCCAGACTGGATGTTTGGCCACAATACAGTTCTGTCACAATGCTAGTAGGTTACACAGGTCCAATCACTATCCTATAGGTATACCTATAGCTAAAGGTATGACCTAGTCAAGGTTTTTAATCGTGGATATTGTCTTTATTAACTGGCCATTACATTCTGCCCACTCTTCCTGCTTTAACTTAATGGTTATTGCCTCGGTGTAATTTAAAGTCATATATTTTGGGGAAGGCTAAACCCTTTATTTCATTTTTGCCTTCATACTGGCTATATTTGCCTGGCCACCTACCAGTCCTATCTCTTATTAAGTTTGCTGCTTTACAATGCTTTGTATTTAATATGTGAATTGTGGCGGTTTTGGGGGTTTTTGTTTTGTTTCATTTTGTTTTTTTAGCTTTCTAAGGCTTCAGATTATAAGATTCTCTGGCAATACAGATGTCAAACTGTGAGGAGAGAGTGTTTCTCTTGCCAAAGTGGCATTTTCTCCCATCCATGCTTCCAAGCTATCTACCTTTCACCTACATTCATCTAGCTCTTCATTTTCCTAAAGGTAGCAGTAGATTCAGCACTAGGCAATATTCTGCTCAGTCCCACTCTTTCCAACAGTATGGACTCAGTCAGTGTATAGTTTGCTTTGCAAAGTTCATCAGATGACAGTCCAACCAAATATTTTCTATTGTGTATAAAGCATGACCAATTTTCTAGTGTCAAGTATC
This sequence comes from Crocuta crocuta, assembly GCF_008692635.1. Lineage (NCBI taxonomy): Eukaryota > Metazoa > Chordata > Mammalia > Carnivora > Hyaenidae > Crocuta > Crocuta crocuta. The sequence continues at coordinate 1,411,464 of NW_027531581.1, forward strand.
TAAGACCTGAATTTAATTAGTAACAGTTAGTTCATAATCGCCAGAAGGGCCAGAGAAAAACTGTTCAAAGGGAAACATCTCCTAACACTTTTAAGACACCAGGAGCTAGATAACAAACTGCTACAGCTGCCCCAGAAAAACATGCCTCTGTGATTACACGTGCCAGAAGATCAGATGTGTCTGCCCAAAGGCTGACTGATTGTGTTCCAATTTATCACCAAACTTCTGCTTGATATTGCAAAGCAGTCTGGAGATTAGTTTTCAGATCTACAGTCTGTTTTACAGAAAGGCAAGTTAAAAAAATATGTAAGACTGGGTAATCAATAAGCAGATATGTAGAATCTGTCCTACTTGGTTTTTATTTTTCCTTGCTTCTCAACATTTTTCCTTGCTTGTTGAGAAGCAACCATATCATAGTGGCAAATACAACATAGAAGGTTCAGCACTTGGGCTTATTGGCATTCACACTACACTAGCTGTTGTGGTCATAGGTATTACTTAATTTTCATGAACCTCAGTATGCATATTTTGAAAAAATGGGATAATATAAGCTCTGTGTGATGACTATCTTAGGATAGTGCAAATTGTTGTTAGCATAGTGTTTGTGTGAAACCATTTCTCACTAAGTAATAGTTATTGCTATTATACATTAGTTCCACTTTGAAGCAATCTCCTACCTTAATTTTTTTCTCAATTTGGAATTTTTACTATATTTATTTTCAAAAGGTACTTTAGGATTTTGAAGTTTATTTTTAGAATGCAACATGGCTTAAATAAATGTAAGTAATTCTGAGTATTAAAGTATTGAAACGGTTGCATGAAAACTTCAGACTTAGAAAGTGTCTCAGGATTTTTCAGGGAAGGTTCTAAAGGACTTCTATAAAAAGTTTATCATACCCCACATTGCTCTTTGAATTATGGATAATAATATTGGGTCTTAATATTTAGTTACTAATTCCAGAAAAGTGTTAAAGCACATACTATGTACTAGTCACTCTGCCTAAAAGTGAAAAGGCTGGACGTACATATTTAAAATCTGTAAATATAAACTAGGTGGTAGAGTAAACTAAACACTAGTTTATATTCCAGTAAAGGAGACAGACAGTAAACCAGTACACAAACAGGTAAAATGATTACTGACTATGATAAGTACTATAAAGGAAACATGTAGTTGCTATGGTAGAAAAGTATTGGTGGGGGCTGGGTAAATTACCTGACATAGGATTCAAGAAACGCTTCCCCAAGAAGTTACATTTAAAATGAGAACTGGAGGAATGAAAAGAGACCTATGTGTGAAAAACCAGTGGGAGAGCATTCCAGGGAATTACATTCTCAAAGTTTCCTAAACAGAAACTAATTTGAACCATTAGAGAAACTGAGAGAACACCAGAATGCCTGGGGTTGAGTGAGCTAGTGGGAGAGACTAGGACACTGTTAGAAAGCCACCGTGGGCAGGATTAGGCAGTTACAAAAAGGCCTGGCAAGAAGTTTGGATTTTATTATAACTGAAATGCAAATGGGAAGCTACGGAAAGGATTAAAATAGAGAGTGATTTCATCTAATTTGTGTTAAAAAAGATCCCTTTAGCTGTTATATGGTGACTACATTGGAGTGAGTTCAGAGAAAATTAGAGAAACTAGTTACGAGGTTTTGAAATAAATAGGTGGTGTGCGGGACTAAAGTGGTAAGAGGTGAAATGGATCTAAGTGGATGAAATGTAATACAGTTTAAACACAGAACAAACCAGTTGGAGCTATTGATGCATTGATTGGGGGAGATAAAGAAAAGGGAGAAGTCAAAATGACTCCCCATTTCCTTTCTTCAGTAATTGGGTGGGTTGTAATATTCTAACTGAGATAGGGCAGATTAACAAAAGATTATGTTTGAGATACGTATTTTCTGGGGATGACCAATAAATCAAGATTTCCATATAAGATTTCAGTGAGATGGGCAAGTAAGGATATCAAGTTGGGTATGGATCAGGAAGGCAAAAGTAGTGAGACATGCATTTGAGTATTGCCACATCGCCACAATGCAGTGGCATCTAAGTCTGTGGCTCTTGGATGGAGATAAAAATATTGTGCATTATCAACATAAGACAGTATTTATCATGGGGTAAAAATGAAGTCACCTGGATAAATTGCATAGGTTTAGGGAGGAAAAGTCATAAGGTCACCATCTGAGAAACCTCAATGTCCAGAGTTTGTGAAGAATTTTCTTGTCTGTTCTTGACTTATTATAGTTTACGGAAAATGTATACGGATGTGTCTGTGTGAGTAATATTTGATTTGGGGGGGGAAGTTATGGGAATGAAGGGGGGGAGGGTCCCATAAGGAGAGCATGTAGATTTTAAAGGTTAGTGGAGACAGGTATGCAAACAAATTTAAAAAAAAAAAGAGCTACCACAGAAATAGGAGAAAAATCGTAGGCTGACACCATGGCTGAGAAAGGGAATTGGAAAATTTTTTAGGAAAGATGGAGTGGTCACCTCTGTCAGGTTCTGCTGAAAGTTTTAATAACATGACATGAAAGCATATATTGAGTTGAGAAACATGAAATTTTTGATGGCTTTGCTAAATTAGTATTAATTAAATGGTGGAGACTTGACCCAGAAAAAGTAAGCTTAAGACTGAATTTGAGATCGAGTAGGAACAATACAGAAAACACTTAATTTTTTTTCTTACAGAAAACAGGAGTGAAGAAGCAAGACTTAAAGAAGGAATGTAAGTCCTTTAGAGAGCAAGAGATTTAGAGCATGGAGATTTAGAATTCAGTGGGAGGGCTTGGTATTTTAAAAAAGCATAAAGTTTTCTTCAAATATATCAAAAGGGAAGAAGTCGGATGCAGCTACTAATAAGATTGAAAAATTATTAATGAAAACATTTTGGTTTTGATACGATCATCAATAATGACATTAAGAAAGTGATAAGGAAATCTAAAAAAATGGAGATGGTATAAAATAGCATTTTGAATCAATAGAAAAGTAAAATTACTAGGAAGGATATGGGATTGCTCAGTGCTCAGTGGTATATGGTGTTTATGCAGAGTTATTGATCATAATTTAAAAGGGAAACCAGGTATGTGATTAACTTGCTAATTAGTATCATTTCTCAGAATACTTTTGGCTACAAGTAGGACAAAATCCCAGGTCAACTTAACCAGTAAGGGAGAATTATTTTATCAAGTAAGAAGAATTCTCAAGGTGAATTGTTCCAGTTAAGTCAATGATGGACAGTAACCAAAGTTCATGCAACTCTCCCTGGCTATTCTCAAAGTGTTTGACCTTTTCTTAGACCAGCCTCCCTTATGGTTTCAAAATGGTTGTCAACGTTTTAGAGCCATATGTGGACATCTAGCCAAAGGTAGACCATAACACCAGTATCTCTTTGTAAAGATTAAAATAATAATAATAAAACTGTTTCTAGAAGCCAATTAGAAAACTTTCTTTCATTGCCCAAAATTCTGTCATAATTATATGCTTCAACCACTCCCAACAAGTGGAATGAGAAAACATAATCCCCAATGTTTATAGCAGCACTATCAACAATAGCCAAATTATGGAAAAAGCCCAAATGTCCATCGATGGATGAATGGATAAACACACGCACGCGCGCACACACACACACACACACACGCACACACACACACACACACACGCACACACACACACACACACACTCACACAATGAAATACTACTTGGCAATGAAAAAGAATGAAATCTTGCCATTTGCAACAATGTGGATAGAACTGGAGGATACTATTCTAAGTGAAATAAGTCAGAGAATGGCAGATATCATATGATTTCACTCATGTGGAATTTAAGACACTTAACAGAAGACCATAGGAGAAAGAAAAGAAAAATAAGATACAAAGAGAGGGAGGCAAACCATGAGATAATCTTAAATACAGAGAACAAACTGAGAGTTATGGGGGTGGGGAGGTTGGGAGAGATGGAAGAGGTGGGTGATGGATATTGAGGAGGGTACTTGTTGGGATGAGCACTGGATTTTATATGTAAGTAATGAATCTTGGGATTCTACTCCTGAAGCCAAAAGCCAAGACTACACTGTATGTTACCTTAACTGACCATAAATTTAATATATATATACATATATATATATACACACACATATATGTGTATATATATATATACACACACACATATATGTATACATATATATACACACATATATATGTATACATATATATATACACACACATATATATGTATACATATATATACACATATNTATAAGAAAAAGATATAATGGACTTCTGTTTGAAAGAGAATAGGGAATAACTATTGTGTTAGGTATTGAGCTATTTATATTGAGCTAGGTTTAGATTTTGCCAACTGATTGCAAAAGAAAAAAAATAGAAGACAGTCATTTGATAATATTTGCAAGTTAATATTAAAATGATTAGCAATAGAATCTAAGCAAGACAATGAGAGATCTGAAAACATGACAGCCTTGATGGATTTTGAGAAACTGGTGGTCAACGGGTTTGGTGATCTTGAAGAAATCAAAGTATTGCAGAAGTGATAGGAATGTTATTAAGAGCAAGCTTTCCAGATGGAAAATAGTTTGTGATTGTAAAATATTTGAAATTATGATTATGAGGATGGTAGACTTTCTGGCATTTATTCTGATTAATCATTTAAAATTTATCTTATTATGATAGGATATGGATTCAGAAAATGAGTCACATAGGACTTTGTTTTTTCTATACATTATAGAAATTGGGCTTAAAGACAAGTTTTCAAGTATTAAAATATTGATATTACTGCTAAAATGCAGTTTGTTAAGTTTTCAGAGGTATCTCAGTTAATAATGGTGAGGAAGCAATATATATTTCATGGGAGAATACTAAAAAGGATATGAAATACAGAATGTATGCAAAATGTTGATTTTTTGCAAACATAAAAAAGCATGGTATATGAAGAAATTACCTTGGACTTCTTGGACCTATTTTGCAATTTATCACCAATACCTTGCCTTTAACAAATGAATACCTTATCCAAAATTTTTGGTTAATTAAAGAGAATTTAAAATAGTGAAGGAAGATACATGATTGCTCAGATATCAGGAAGGGACTTTTAAGAAGTTGGTAATAAGTTGGTTTCCTTAGTGGATATCTAAATTTTGTTTTTTATTTATTTCTTTTGTCTGTACCTTAGCAGCATGCTTTTATTTTTTTTATTTTTATCTTTAGCATACTCCTTTGCAGAGTGCATACCTATGTGTATTAGCTGAAGCAACATGAAAACTTGCCAAGGTTGTTGTTAAGAGTCTGACTCTCCATTTCAGCTGTGTCCCACAATCAAAGTTGGCTGACTAACATGATTTAGGTTTATGTTTCCATGGTTAGCAAGCTTTGTTTTATGCAAAAATATCTATTGGCCAGGCATCAGGGTTCATAAACATAGCTGCCTCCTACTTGGAGGCATGCTTTCTTTTCCTTTCTTTTTTCTCTTCATCTAAGAAATTTAAAGCTATTACTGCCTTCAAAGCTTAGGAGAAAGTCAGCCTCATTGGGTAGACCAGCTTTTGTGTGCAACAGTTAAATGCTAGGCCAAGATACTTTCATTATTTATGAACTTTGGGTTTTAAAAATGTTTCACCTTGAAAAAAAATCTATTTCTACTCCCAATGTTCTTCATCTTAAAAGCCTTAAAAATGAAAGAGAAATAAGTGGCACAGGAAAACTTAAAATAAGGATGAATCTTCTAAAACCTAAGAATTTTTAAAAAGTAGTTTCTCTACAGAAATATTAAATAGAAAAATATTTATATCAAACATAGGATAGGTTTTCTGAATTTGACCTTGTCATTTTTCAGATTTATATAATTGTATATGTCACTTTTCACTTTTCTCCCCTCTTTTTTACTTTTGGAAACTCCAACCAAATCTGTACAATTCAGCAATGATTTAATCGTCACTTACTACATGGAGAGCACTAGGCTGATGCATTGGAAAATAAAAATTTTATTTATTTGCCCAACCCTCAAGGAACTTAGATTGTATCTAGTGCTTTAAAAGCAGTCAAGTCCAATAAATTTTTTAGATGCATAAGCCCTCTAGATTTTGTTTCAAATATGTTTTTAAGACATAGTTCACAACAGAAATTTGTAAATTTTTTTCTAAACATACACAGAGTCAAAAAAGCATCTTCCACTGCTTCTAAACTCATTGTTTCTTAATGCTTCTCTTCATTGTTCTCATTTATCTCATTATTTCCCTTAAGTTTTTGGGAGAATGTATGTTGGCAAATTTTCTTCTCAGTGATTTTTTGATCAGTCTTTCTTTCCTTTGTATTCAATGAATTTTTCATACCACCATCAACTTAGTATACTCTACACATTTCATTGATGTGCTGATCTACCAGGTCATTAATGGAACCATGAGGAAGTTACTAAATAATTTACTGCTTTGCTTGAAAGAGCCCAAGTTTTTTGACCCTTGGGGCATAATGGAAGATCCATCTGTTTTTAAACATATGCTAGATGAATCAGCAGGCTCAGGATCCCAGATTTGTGTCCCAGAGTGTTGTAAATAAGCATAGGTATTATTTTGGGGCCAGAAACAACAGAATAAAAGATCACAAGCTAAATAATATATTTTTATCAAATTATTTTTAAGTATATTGCAAATTAATACCAACTCTCTTTTCACTGTGAAAGTCTAGCATTACCTTTAGAAATTGAACTTTTTAATCCTAGTTTTTGAAATAGGAAAATGTTCATCATACACATTTTGGAAAATGCATAGAGCCCACAAATTTAAAATAATCTGTTGTCCTACTTCTGTAACATGTTGTATATGCACATACACACATTAAATATGAAAATGCCTAACTCTCTCTCTCTCTCTCTGTATATATATATGTATGTATGTATATGAAATGTTTTATAAATGGCTATTTTTTAATTTGGAAAATTAATGTTCAGCTTAGTCAGTAGCCTTTACCATAATTATTTTCACTGACTGCACACATTCTCTTCTGCAGAAGAGTGTGATATATTTAATCAAACCCTTTGTTAATCATCTTCATTTTTGATTTTTGATTCTTATTAACAATACTAAGATATCTTTGTATATATATCTCTATATAGAACTCACTGTTTAGAATGGATTAGGAAACTCATGATACTTGTTTAAGTACACAAGGATAACTATTCTTGGTTATACAAATACACAGAAACAGTTATGAGATGATGAAAGAATATCACAGTGCTAAAAATAAAATACGTAAAATAGAGGTATTTTAGAAGTTACAGGCAGAAATGAAGCCCTATGGCCCAAGTGGTGCTGAGCTCTGAAACAGAAGTTGAATCTAAAATGTCAATCTTTGCATATAAAAACAGACAGCATAGCTCTTGCCTTTGTCCTGAAGCCAGTCTAGCTACATGAAGGTAGTTGGTAAAGATTTGCTTACTTGTAGAATGAACAGACTGCTTGTATGTGGTAGAGGGAGTAAAAAGAAGTAGCAGTACAAGTTCAGCCCTAGCCAAGTTATGTGCTGGTTTTAAGACAGAGATATTGTCCTCTAATGTTACAAACATTTGGTTGACCTCTTTAAGAACTGTGGAATGCTTGGGCTGGGCTGAGGTAACCTCAGAAAATACTGCACAGAGAGGGATGGTGGTAAAGAGAAATATTCCAATGCAAGATGTGTTTTCAAGGTAAGAGTTACTGACTTAAAAGACAAGACGTTTCTCGGGGTGCCTGGGTGGCTCAGTCAGTTAGTATCTGATTTCCACTCAGGTAATGATCTCATAGTTTGTGAGTTTGAGCCCCACATAGCTCTGTGTTGACAGCTTAGGTCCTGGAGCCTGCTTCTGATTCTCTCTCTCTCCCTCTCTTTCAAAAATAAATAAACATTTTTTAAATTTTTAAAAACACAACATATTTCTCACATTAGACAGTACAGAGTGGGAATTTTAGTTTGGCACTGGCTTTGACACATACAGTTGTTCAGTTAACTGGATTTGTAGGTGGTTATTCCATCTTTAATGCTTGGGTTCAGAATTGCTCCTGTCAACCATCTTGAAAATGACAGGAAAGTGGGAAGAACATGGGAAAACATAGATGAGAGATTTATGAGCCACATGTGGAAGTGGCACATGCTGTTTTTACTCAGAATCTGCTCACAAGACATCTAGGAGTCTCAAACTCAAATGAATTGTGGAATAAAAGCATGCAATTCCTAATAACAGACTAATATGAAAATTAACCAGTTAAAATGTTGTAATTAAAATTTAATAGTTGATATTGTAAATTAAAAAAAAATATGCTTATTTATTTTTGAGAGTGAGAGAGACAGGGCACAAGCAAGGGAGGGGCAGAGATAAAGAGAGACACAAAATTCAAAGCAGGCCCCAGGCTACAAGCTGACAGCATAGAGCCTGAATCTGGGCTCACACCCAGATACCAGGAGATCATGACCTGAGCTCAACTGACTGAGCCACACAGTCTCCTCCATATTGTAAATTTTAATAGAAAAGTTCTATAGTAAACTGGGTACATATAAATGTATAATTAGAAATCTAAAACTGAGAAAATCTTGTAGAATATTAGAACAGAAAGGAGAGAAAACTCAAGTAGGTAATTGAATTTCTAGAAGCAGCACAGAGAGCTAACTGGAGAAAGATACAATTCAGAGATATAATGGCTAAAATTTTTGAGACTTGAAGAAATCTGAGAGTACTCAACAAATAATAAAGCAAGTGGAACAGAAAATCAAATACACACTTCATACATTCTAATGAAGCTACTTAATATCAAGGACAGATTGAAAAACTCAAAACTACCAAAGAAAAAAGAATGCTGAATTATATCAGACATCATGAATAATAAAAAAAAAATNTCAGTCCGTTGAGTGTCCGACTTTGGCTCAGGTCATGATCTCATGGATTGTGAGATTGAGCCCTGCGTCAGGCTCTGTGCTAACAGCTAGCTCAGAGCCTGGAGCCTGCTTCAGATTCTGTGTCTCCTTCTCTCTCTGACCCTCCCCTGCTCATGCTGTCTCTCTTAGAAATAAATAAAACATTAAAAAAAAAAAAAAACCTGCTAAGGGGAAATTGTTATAAACCTCGAATTCTCTATTAAGCTAATCTTTTACACAAAAGTGAAAATCACATAAAGACATGTATAAGCAACACATGACTAATAAGAGTTTGAAAGCAATGGGAAGTTTAGGGAAGAAATACTTAATAAGCTTGTTCAATATTTAAGACTAATCACTGAGTTTAGAAATGCAATGTATAACATAATGTGCAGTGGGAAAAAGGGAAGAACTTATAAATTTAAAAAACTAAAAGGACCATGCATATATCACAGACTGCAAAAGTTAGATCAAATGTACATTAGTATTAATATCCACAATAAAGATAAATGGCATAAACTTATTGTTTCTGAGAAACAAAGATTAGAATTACATAACTATATCTCATTAAAAGCTGCACACCGGTTACAAAATAATATAAAAATGTTGAAAATAAAAATGTAGAAAAGTATTCACTAGACAAAGACTAGTGAAAAGAAATTTATATGAAAATAGAATTTAAGGCAAATTAAGATATAAATAAAGGTCGTTACTTAAAAGGAAAATAATATCAATCATAAAATTGTATGCACCTAAAGGACAACCTACAAAAATTCAAAATAAAACCTGCAGATGAGAGGAGAAAAAAAAAATTAATAATCATATTGGGTTTTCTATATCCATTTCTAAAACTAAAAAGTAAATAAGATATACCACTTTTTCCCATCTTTGGCCAGAATTCCAGTAGAGTGGTGTGATATGAAAGATCCTTTAACTTCCTAACAACTTTATCATAGCTGTGACACATGCAGGCATTGCTCCCCCACATGAGGTAGTGGCAGTCTCTGAAGATAACTCACTCCTCCCTAGCAAATGAGCAAACAAGACATTAACTGGTGCTAGAGATTCAGACGGCAAGTAGAGGCACAGCTGGTATCAGTAGCATAAAAGGTGTCTGAGTACTGAGCTTGAAGTCAGAATCAAGGTGGAGGAACTGAGACAGAGACTTCTTAGTGAAACCGGTCACCTGAAAGTGGTTAGAGAGCCACCCATGTGGGTGGTGCCTCCCAGCTACTCAGAGAAGCAGAAACAGATCTCTTAAGGAAAGCTTTCCCTATTTAACCCACAGGACTCCCATACATTACAATAAAGCCATGAGCTCATAGCCAAAGGTAACAAAATATAGGAGTTGTCAAGGCAACATCTGTAATGATCAGAAATAAAATATGTTTACTAGAGACTGAAGAAAAAGAGAATTTAGGAGAGTTTGCACTAAACAGTAGGACAATCACAAAGAAGAGCAAGAAATAAATGATTAAGAGAAATGTAGAGGCAAATTTGGAAAAAAAATGGAACTCATAAAAATGAAAAACAATACAATTTGAGAACTAGAAAATCAGTATATCAAACAGTAGAATACACATAGCTAAAACTAGAAAATATATCCGAAGAGATTACCGGGCTGTGAAGTTCTGGACATTTTTTGAAAGTATAGCTAGCAGGATATGCTCATGAATTGGTGACAGTTTTTCAAAGAAACTAAGGAGTCTAGAATAAATCATTTTACTTGAGCAAATGGAAGGATAGAATTGCATTTAATCAAATTAGTTTGGAGGAGACAACCAGTATTTCACTTCAAGATGTGTTGCGTTTGATAGGTCTGTTAGACATTGCTGCTATTGAGAAGGTAGTCAGAAATACAAGTCTGAAGATCAGAAAGAGGTCTTGATGACTACAGAGATACCCTTAGGAGCCCTCTGCCTGTAGGAGGTATTTAAAGCAAGAGATGAAACATGATTGCAGAAGACATAGATGTATCTTAGATGGAGAAGAGAGAAATTTCAAAGATCAAGTCTTGGAGGACTCCCACACTAAGAGGTGAAGAACATAGAGGGAAGGAAAGGAATGTGAAATTTTTAGATAAGATGCAGTTACATGTACAAAAATGTTTTGTGCTGAGAATAATCTAGTGAGAATTTCTGAGTTTAAGTTTAGGCTTCATCCTGACATGGTGGCTGACCTTAGGCTGGTTACTTAATCACTGTAAGGAACTCATCACTCACTGATTTTCCACATACATACTCAAGTCCAGCTATGATTTAGGTTCAATTTAAATATCACTTCCACACAGAGGTCTCCTTCCTGTATGCATTTCCCCTATCATTCAGCCAGTTACTCCCTATTACCATTTATTTCATTTGCTTCATACCAGTCTAAAATTAGCTTATGTATTTACTTATATGAATTGTATGTCTCCTTCCTTCTCACCACCACACAGAAATGTATACTACATGTAGTAAGTTTTTTGCCTCGTTCTTTACTTTGTCTTCAGTTCCTAGCATGGTATCTGGCACATAGAACAGGATCAATAAATAACCGTGACATAAATGAATTTACCAAGGATGAGAAACACTGAACTGATAGTTTGTTTGTATTCTAACGGATGCTCCACTTGCCAAGTCAATTAATTTAGACTCTCAGGGAGAATTAAATATTTAGTAAGTTGCTTAAAAATGCTCTTCAATTTTCCAAAAGAAAACAGTTTTATATTTTTAGAAGTGTATTTTGTGAATTATTTCTGTATCCCTTATCCTTTTGAGCCACATATACTTTTTAATTCAGACATTATTTAAATATTTGGCAAAAACCTGCATACCATCTACATCAGAGAAACAATAGTTCCAGAGAGATTGTAGGGAAATTCTCCCTCCCCTAAAACACAGGCACTTCATGCCTTTCCTTCTGCATTCTGAAACATGTCATAGATAGGTTTGGATTGTTTTTCTACTCATGAGGTATTTGCACATGCGTTTAGAAGTGAAATGTTACTACATGCACCACCATGTCTAAATTCCTAAGAGAAGATTTTCCGAATTGTCTGTATCTTCTATCCTCTTTTGTCACATATACTCTTAATTGCCTACAGTTTCTGTCCTTTCACCTAGAGGTATAATAAGGAATCTCTTTCTGATATCTCTTCTGTTTCTGCTAATCAGTCTCCGTAAATACACTGGAAAGGAACAGTGATAACTTTTGAATAATGGGATTTAATGAAATTACAGATGTAAATATGTGCATTTTATTTTTATAAGAACTCATAGAAACAGGAATTTTATCAAGCTGTCATAATTAGAAAGCACTAAGTTCTTTCTTAAAAAGACAGTTCTCACAGGCAATCAAAACATTCTCATGGAGAAACCAGTTTCTTAGCAAAGATTGTAAATGATGTATTTGTGGCTTCCTAAGAGATCACCTAGTTACATAAGTTATTTAAAGACCAGCATCTTTACTTTTATAGCTAAACAAACTCTGAACACTACGTTCTTTCTCATGTCAGTTCCATAGATTTACGATCTCCTCATCTCAGCATAAAAGAGCTTTTTAATTTGCCCATGAATTTAAGGATCTCCAGTTGTATTGTTTATTAGAAATAAATTCAGCAAGAATGAAGAATCTCTGAGAGTTTCCTTCTGTTATTTCCTTTTAACAGAGGTATGGCACATTCATTTTTAAAACAATATATATCTGGCATATACAGATATTGAGTTTCTTATTTTTGCATTAATTTGTTAAAGTGACTATAATTATTATATAAGTGACATTAAGGTATTAATGATTTTATTAAGGAGTTTATAATTTCCATTGAAAATGGAATCATTTCACCAAGTCATATACATTTATTTCATTTTCCTTTATGGTAATGAGTTTTTATGAGCCAGTATTTGTACCGTAGGAAATATATAAGGAACTTTGAATTTCTCCTAAAATACATGTTAAACAGTGTATAATTTGGGCAGCAACATTTCTAACCTTCATTTTTGGTAAAGTAAAAATTATGACAAGTGAGTAAAACCTCTCATATTTATCAGAAAACTTAATTGATATGTACAAGAAATCACTTCTGAATGCAGTCAATAAATAATTTTTTATATATTCAACATTTATATAGTAACAATTATCTTGTGATATATTTTGTGATAATATCCTATTATATAACTGGATATTTTTTTCTTGTCTTTCCTCTGTTGTTAGTGTCATGATGGATTCATGGATTTTTATTTATTCAGTATTTCACCTTCAAGAGTAGTCACCTTTGATGCTTTAATTGGCCAGTGAGGGGGCCTTTCAGTTGTACTTTTATGTCCTTTTGACAGCTTTTCACTTTAGGCTTCAGTTTTTTTTCTTCCACAACAGAAGTCCCAAGGACAGGTTGTGTGTTCTCTCTTCTAATCCCAGAATATGTTCAAGAGAGCTGGTAGATATATGGAAACCAGGATCTGGGTTTCTGGGTTTTAGAGCTAATTAGTGCTACTGCAGTGTCTTGACCCTCCATTGGCTTAAAAACCATATGTTCAGGGTCACCTGGGTGACTTAGTTAAGTATCCAACTCTTGATTTTGTCTATGGTCATGATCTTATGGCTTGTAAAACTGAGTCCTGCATTGGATTCTGTGCTGACAGAGTAGAACCTTCTTGGTATTCTTTCTCTCCCTTTCTATGCTCCTGAGGAGGCACTCAAGAGGCACTCTTTCTCTCTCTCAAATTAAATAAATAAACATTTTTAAAAAGCATGTTCATATTGACATATCTAGCTTAAATTTAACACGGCAGAATATTTCTTCTTTACTTTTATAATTTTGTCTCTTTTCTATTTTATGAAAAATCTCAGTCACCAAGATCACTAATGCACTTATTTGATTTATCATGCAATTTGAATATAATTGTTACAAAATTATAATATCACTATCTGTTTTTTACTAACCATTATTTTTACTAACAATAAAATCACTGAGAGAAGTTTAACATTTCTTTGCAATTCTTTTTATTCTTAAAGACGTTTCACTAACGATGTATAGTCTGAATTGTACTCAAAGCTAATGTCCCCACCTCCCCCCATTGCGGTTCTGTTACTAATATGATACATAGTTTAAGTTTTACTCAAGTAATTCCAGCTCCACTCTTCCTCCTTCCCACATTAGTGTTTCTCCTCCAGTCTCACACTGCCAATACCTAGCTTGGGTAATCTTGATCATTTGTTTTCTCTCCTTGTGTGACACAGCTGATTTATTGAGCGGATAATGTAACCATCCTTATTAAGTTCAATATATTTTGATGTTTTGGACTTGAACTGACCCCTTACTCATGTTTTATAATTATTTTTATTCATCTGTGGCTGAATTCCTATCATGATTTCTAATACTCCCTCCTAGATGTTTCCCAATTTATGGTGTCAATGAATTTCTTATGTATAACAATGACCTGGTTTTGGTTTATCAAAATGAAGCCAATAGCGTGACCAGTATTTAGAATCTTTACATTTGGGAATTTGAAATGATCTCTGAATTAATCTTCTTTCCTGTATGTTTAGAGATTTTAATGGGATCTTTCAGCTTACAGTCAAGACTGTAGTGCTACTTGGAATTTCCTCCGTTGCCCAGTGAGTGACAAATGGGCTGTGTCAACATGTACAAGTGGGGTATACACTAGTTCTAAAACCCTGAAGTGATCAATGAAGCACTATAAGTCTTTCTTAGTGACAGGTTGGATTCCCAGACCACTGAATAACTAAAATCTTCACCAATGGCAGCTTCTTGAACTTTTAGATTTTATTTCTCACATTCTGACCCGTGTCTTTACAAGGCATCAAGAATAGTTACTATTTTCTTCTTCTCATTAATACAGAGCTGTGGTTATATTCTGTGGAATAGCCAGACAGTTGAATACCTTTTGGACTGTATTACATTAGCAGGATAGTTAGTAAAACTTAAGGGGGAGACCATGAATGTATATTATTGTATGTCCTAAGTGGATTAAATTTCTGAATCTCCTTCCTTATCTGATTGAAAATAAAGTATTTGGCAAATTACTGACTGTATACCAAGTATCAGAAGTTGTGCTGATCTATTCACGTAAAGATAGGACATTTATCCCAGTAGCTGAGATTGAGCAACCACCCAGTTAAGTTTGTGGTAGTTCCTCATGATCTGCCAAATTCATCCAAGTTTTTGTAGAGGCCACATTGATGAATGAAAAAGGGATATGATGAAATCACCAACATAATCTTGGCACTAATCTCTACCTTTTCACTTCAGATGCAGAATTGCTTCTGTTTTTTTGTTTTGTTTTTTCATCTTGGTAGAAGAGAAGACAATTTCATCATCTTCCTCTTGGCTTTTCTTACAATTACATCCTTTACCCACAACTCAAGGAATAACGTAGGAATTCAGCCAGCTGGTGGGGTGCCTGGGTGGCTAAGTCGGTTGGGCATCCAACTCCGGCTCAGGTCATGATCTCAGATCTGTGCTGACTGCCAGCTCAGAGCCTAGAGCCTGTTTCAGATTCTGTGTCTCCCTCTCTCCCTGACCCTCCCCTGCTCACACTGCCTCTCTCGCTCAGAAATAAAAAAAAAATTAAAAAAATAAAAACCCACATAAAATTTATTTTAAAAAGAATTCAGCCAGCTGCTAAGCATATGCACTTCAATTCTGGTTTCAGGATCTGGGAAAATTATTACAAGGTAGATTTATAGGCATTTGAACCTAATATGAGTAGAACTTGGGTCATGATTCCATTTACCAGACAGTGTCTCTATGTTGCCATGCTAATAGGAGAACTCTGATGCTGGTTTGGAAACTAGAATCAGTTTCAGCTCAAAATTCTGAATCCAACTACCTTCAAAAAAACTTGCTGCTCCTCAGGTGCTCTTATTTGTGTAAATTCACTTAGTGTGACTTGGGGAAGTTTTGAAATCATTGTCACATGCATCTGTCATGATGTAAGAGTTCTCTCCGGCATGATATCTAGGTAAAAGGATACTCTTTCTATCTTCTAGAAAGAGTACAGGCCACATTTTCATACTTAAAGGATATAATGTAACACAGGGTTCAAGGTCAGAATCTACTTCTAGCTACTTTCTTCCCAAGACTCAGTGTCTCACTAATTCCATGTTAGGGCCCTGATTTTAGCCTAAGAGTCTGGTTCAGTCTGTGAATTAAGACTTCTTTGTAATTCTTTTATTGCAACAATTGGTCTTGGGCTTGATATTCTGCCCAGTTTACCCTCCTGGTGCAGATTATAATGTTTCCTTTATTAAACATTCTGGCTTTCCCATCACGGCCTGTGGGCTGTTGGCTGGGTTAAGCCTGCCCCTTTGTTCTTTCAGTAACCATTCAATTCTGCAGTCTTTTGAGTTATCACCATTTCTCCCAAATAGTAGAGACATTGCATAAATCAGTGCTTCCTTTTTTAACTGTATCACATTCACTTCACCATAGAAATAATGCTACTATAGCATGCCAATTTACATCACCCAATTTACAAACAGCTATGCGGTTTTCATTGCCATCTGAGTGGTGTTATTTTTCCAATTTTAGAATTCTATCCTGAAGATCTGATGTTTAGGACAATTTCTGATACCAAATATCTTAAAATGAGTTTCCGCAGAAGCTGATTGTAATACAAGGATTTGAGTATAATAGTTTATTTGGGAAGTTCAGAAACCACCAGTAGGGAATGAGGAAGTGGTTCAAAGAAAGCTAAGGTGCATTTCAAAGTGAGGCTACTTAAGCTTAATCGCACAAGGAAATTGTGGGGGAAAAAATCAAGATGAGTGGCTCCCAGGTCTTCCTATAAGTAGAATATATCCTCATCAATTTCCCATACTCAGATACAGTCAGGATGTAAGACAGGATCTCTGTTCCAGTATTAATTAGTGTAGTCACATGTTTAAATTCTTTAAATATTTATTTTTGAGAGAGAGAGGATGGGGATAGAGAGTGGCAGTTGCAGGGACATGAGGGGACAGAGGATCCAAAGTACGCACTATGCTAAAACCAGAGAGCCCACTCTGGGGCTTGAACTCATGAACTGTGAGATCATGACCTGAGCCAAAGTCCACACATAACTGACTGAGCCTCATGCATATTTCTTAATAGATACATAATATAAAACTTCTACCCTTAGGATTCCTTGTTTCATGACAAATTTTTGACTAAATTCACTCTCAGGATTTTTTTTAATGTTTATTTATTATTTTTGAGAGAGTGAAAGATGGGGGAAGGGGCAGAAAGAGTGGAGAAGGGTCAGAGAAAGAGAGAGAGAGGGAGGCAGAGAATCCAAAGCAGGCTTTAGGCTCTGAGCTGTCAGCAAAGAGCTCAGCGTGGGGCTCAAAACCACAAAACATGAGATCACAATCTAGCCAAAGTTGGACACTCAACCAACTGAGCCACCCAGGAGCCCCAAAATATTTTAAATTATGTTGACAAAGTACTTACAAGCAATAATTTTTGTAATATCTGTTACATAAATCTAATCATTGATTTTCAGGCATTTATAGATACCTTATGTTTGCTTATTCAACATTGTGTGGGTTTGTAGTGACCTAATACCTGGGTTATAACAAAATTCGTCATATCTGTGTATATGTGGGTGTCTGTACCATATCTAAAATATAAGGTCTCTTACTTTATAATATGTCTTTTTTTAGAGTTAATTCTGTCTCACTATTCATACATGTTAGGTCAACGAAATTGGATTATGTGTCATAAAGAGCTCAGAGGATAACATTGAACAGATCTGCAGTGATCTTACCACATTTGGCAGCATGGTTAATGAAAGAGCTTTTTAAGCCACTCAGATATTGTTTTAAATCCCAGTGACATTACTTAAACTATGTGCCTCCATTTTATTAAGCTGCAAAATTGAAAAGCTTTTGTCTATAACACTAAGTTGTTGTAGGATGAAATGAGCTTCTATACACTTTTATATTTAACTACATTTTTACTTACCTTCACCTCCTTTCAACATGTGTTCTTGAAACCAATCTTTTCCTTTCTTTTTTTGAGTGAGCAATTTCCAAATGAATGAATTAGTGAATGAACAAAGGGACTTTAAAGATTTAGAGGGAAAACTCCCCGAGGTAGTATCAGAAGACAACTTTTAGACTCGGAAGAATATTACAATGCATGTAACATTTTGGGGAGTACTATCCTTAATATTCAAAATATTCATACAAATTGAAAACATAAAAATAAATGACACAGGAAAATGAGAAAAGGATGTGAAAAAACAATTCACACAAAAGAAAATGCATACTATTAATAAACATATGGAAATATATTGAGGGTCTTTAAAGGGAAATTTAAATAAAACCATCTAATTGCTCACCAGTTATTAATTTTTCTTCCTAAATATCTGTCAAATTGGTCCTGTTAATTCTACTCTCACTTCCTGGAACTGCATCCATTTTCCCTTCATCTCTTTCCTGTGTTACTATAATAACCACTTACTAGTGTTCCTTTTTCTAGCCTTCTGACTTGCAACCTAGGTTTGCCCACAAAAAATTTTCCTATAAAATTTGATCATCTCACCAACCTACTTTAAATTCATTAATGAATACTCAGTAAACTTAATGTAAAGTTATTTCTCTGGAATTGTTTTTGTTTTTACCACATACTTCTACCCCGACTTCCTATCCTTTCTATTTTCTTTTTTTAAGTTACTCAAATATACATATAGCTGTGCGCCACCTATGTTGTACTCTACTCCAGGAATATCCTCCCTACTTCTGTCTACCTAAAATAATTCTCACATCACTTCTTCCAGATGGGAAGACAGTGACCCCCCCCCAAGTTAGTTATTTTTATTATGTGCTTCCATATTGCCTATCAAAACGGTCACTCCGTTGTAGCTGTTTGTATTATTACTAATCAATTGCTTCCCTGATGTGTGAATTTTTCATGTATAGGGACTATGAAAGCAGTTCCTTAATCACCTTTAGTGTTTGTTCCACTGTGTTCCATTTCCAACATATTGAATGACATAATAATCTATTATGATCATCAAATAGATAACTAATGAAGGTAATATATCTGAAGAGTAATTAAACATCATCTTAACTGATGGATGTAAAGTATGAATTTTAGTGCCCAGGGAATAGTTCTATAAATCAGTTATATATCATGTCAAAAAGGAAACCTCAATACGTTTCAGTAAGAAAACATTATATGGGCTATATTTCATGACCATAATATCATAAAACTATAAATAAAAAAAACAGAAATAATCTAACAACCTAAAATTTTTAAATACTATGAAAATCTCTTGAGTTGAAAAGGAAATGACAATTGAAATTACAGATCCTTTGCAAATTAATTGATATTAATAAAATTTCAAATTTATAGCCTTTTCTTTATAACGTTTATTTATTTATTTTGAGAGAGGGAGAGAGAGTGCACACATGAAGAGGGGAGGTGCAGAGAGACACAGGGATAGAGAGAATCCCTTGTAGGCTCCATGCTGTCACCCCTTTCTTTTCTTTTAAATAAGTCACAGCAGAAAGAAGAGTCATAACTTAAAAAAGCATTTGATTCCAGGATATTTAAAAAGAATATACAAAATAAAAGTTAACTATTAGAGAGGAAGTTAAAAAATAAGTTAATGGGTTGGAAAAATATGATTTGTTAATACTCTATAATAATGGATGTTTAAAAATAAAATTACAGAAAATTTTGGCAATTTTAATTTATTCTAAAGAAAACAAATGCTTAAGGATAAAATAGAATATAATAACAGGTACATTGGAGCTTAAAATTAGAATGGTATTTTCAATTTCATGAATGCAGTGTTCATTTCTATATTAATAGTTTTGAGAATTTAGATTAAGTACATTACTTCACTGAAACCTTGTATTATAAAAATTAACATAGGCTTTGAAGGAGAACTGTAAGATCCAAGATATTGGGAAGGAACTAGAATCATATAAACGTTTATGTTGAATCTCTGGTTTTACCTTTTCCTTCCATGTTGGATATAGCGTAGGAAAAAACCAAAATGGTTCTAAATAATCAAATTAACACAAACCATTACATAGAGGATACACTCAAACTGTCCGTAACAATACACAACAATTAGACCTCTGTATATGTGGGATTCAAAAAAAGGTTTGTTGTACATTGGACAATCTCCTATTTTCAATATAAGGTGTGTGGTCTTACACTTAGATCAGTTAAATATATAGCCCAACATTGGTAAAAAATAAAAAAATAAAAAAACTGAGAGTATACCTCCCTCAGAAAGGAGGCTTGGCTTCCTATGAAGTATGTCAATAGATGTAAAGAGAAATTATAAGGCCTTGCTTCCATAAAGACATATCTATAGGGGTGCCTGGGTGTCTCAGTCAGTTAAGTGTCTTACTTTGAAATCAGGTCATTGTCTCATGGTTTGTGGGTTTGAGCCCCGCGTTGGGCTCGGTGCTGAACACTTGCTCAGAGCCTAGAGCCTGATTCATATGCTGTGTCTCCTTCTCTCTCTGCCCCTCCCCCACCCATGCTCTGTCTGTCAAAAATAAACGTAAAAAATATATTTTTTGAAAACATATCTATATAACAGTTTTCCTAAAGGAAAGGTAGAACTAAATAAGTAAATAAATTTGAAGTGTGGACACACTGCTAGCATTTGTGTTGTTTTTATGATTATTGAATTCAGAGAGATAACTGTGGAGTCTGGAGAGCTAAAGGGCTGAATCTGTACTCATCTTTAACTGATTTCTTTTCCATTTCTCTGAGAGACAGAACAGAAATAGCTGGCTATGGTCATCAAGTCTCTGATTTAAAAAGGGACATTGTGGGCAGACCTGGCCTTCATGTTCCCAGGACAAGAGCATAGATGGAAGCTCTTGGACTCCCACCATTATTTTCCCACCTCCTAACTTCAGCACCACTCATGGGCCCTGCTAATGGTCCTGAAAGTAAGTTCAGGACTGTTGAGGCAGGAAATACCTGGACTCAGTTATTCAGAATGTAGTCCAGAAGGGACACGGGAGTGAGGGCTCACTGGCTCTATAGATTTCTTATCCCAAGGGCAGATATGCAGCTGTGGACCAAAGGCAGTCTGTATATTTTAAAATATTAGGGTATTATGGGCGATAATAGCAGAAAAATATAAATCATATGTTAAGTATAAATTTTGACCAATATGTTAGAGAGGGCTTTCCAAGGAAGTGGTTATTACTCTAAAACTGAATGGATATAGATATTAGGCATAAGAAGGTATATTAAAGAGATTTCTAGAAGTATTGAGTTATATGAGAAGTACTTTAAGATATATCACTTATACCCCAATAAAGCTGTTCTAAAAATAAATAACATCTTATGATAGAGTAGTATAAAATATGGTGAGGAAAAAGGAAGTTTAGAGAAAAAAGCACTAATACTGGTTAGAAGAACCTGAAGGAATTCACATGCTGTCAAATAAGACATGAAGAAGCACATTTTGGATGGAGAAAGATCATTAGTTTGTATTTAGAGATACTAGGTTTCAGATCTCTATGAGATATACAAGTGGATGGCACTTAGGAAAGAGGTCAAGTTGAACATACTTGAGAGTTACTAGAATGTATATGGAATCTGAGGCCGTGAGAATATCTAGGAAGAGTTAGAAAATAATGAAAGCAACCCAAAAGAGACCCTAGTACTGAACTCTGAGTTATGCTAACATTCAGAGGACAGTTGAAAAAGAATCAAGTAAGTGAATTAGAAATAATAGAACTAGGGTTTGGAATCTTGAATGTCAAATGAAAAAGAAGAGTTAGGAGGGAGTGGGGAACTTGAATGTTTCTGATAGGCCAAAATATAAGGACAGAAAATTGTCCATTAGATATGCCAATCTTGACCCAAGCAGGAAGGGTTTTAGTATGGAGGTAAGGAATGAAAGTTCTGAAGTAAATAATAGATTAGTAGGCAAAACCAGTACTGTTTGAGGACTTGGGATTTGAGTGTTGGGATAATTTGCATAATTGACTAAATAGTCAAGATTTTCTCTACCAAACCCCACCTTACTGGCTTATCCCATGGACATCAGGCATGGCCATGTGATGCGCTTTGTCTAATGAAATGTGAGTAAAAGTTTAATTTAGGCATACTATTTCCAAACAAAACTATTAAGAGTCGTTAGATGGTTCCACCATAGCTCCTTTGCCCTGGCATTATCTTGATATGCATACATCAGGGCTGCTCCATCAGCTCGGGTCCTGGAAGGAAAGAAGCCAAACCAAGATGAATGTGTAATATGAGACTTCAGAATAGGCTAGTGACATATAATTAGGAGGAAATACTGTTGATTTTGCTTATTGATTTAAATGTGATGATTTGTAATCGTACTGTGGCCGTTTCCTATGGAGAAAAAGTAAATCTGTTCTGCTAATGTAGAACAGCTTTAAAAGAGGAAATAATATAAATATGTTAAAATAGCATTATATAAGGTGTGTGTGTGTGTGTGTGTGTGTGTGTGTGTGTGTAATATAAAGTGAGCCAACACTATTTTTCAGTGATTCTGTGAAAATCATACAATGAATAGATTTGCCTATTTTTCTCACCTGCTCTGCCTATATCTGGTTATTCTATTGACTCCTTGTTATTCAGGATCTGTTAATGAGACTGTTAAAAGACTCAGAACATTATCAAACTTTGCTTGTCATCTAATTTTCATTATATGTAAATTTAAGTATATGTAAATACATGAATAGCAACTTATTTTTATGAACAAGCATAGATTTTCCCACTTCTGTATTTCCCATTCCTATATGACATATTACTGTTTATCACTAAAGTATTATAATTATTGAAGCCTAATTGTGTTTTACAGCAAAAAAAAAAAAATTGACTGTGGAGATCTATATTTTTTGATAACTTGTTTCTTGTTTAGAACAAACTGAGGACTGATGGGTATGGGGGGAGGGGAAGGGGGGGGATGGGCATGGAGGGGGGCACTTGTGGGGGTGGGCACTGGGGGTTATATGGAAACCAACTTGACAATAAACTATTAAAAAATTAAAAAATAAATAAAAATAAAAAAACAATCCTATACTTTCCATCGGAAGCATCTTTTAGGGAAATACTACATTTTACTGGAACCATTTTTAAGGAAAATACTACATTTTATTCAAAAGTGCTATACTAGTAACTTCCTAAAAACATTCCTATATAACCTGCTTTCTCTGATTTAAAGAACAGTATTTCCAAAAATGTGACTCTATAAAGCTGACACATCTCAGTGTTCCAGTTTTCTTCCCCATCACTGACTTTCCTATCATATTCACTCAGTTACCAAGTTCTTTTTTTTAATAATGTAGTCAGTAGTGCAACCTTAACCACTTATTAGAAAATCAAGCTGTGTTCTTTCCACTTCATACATCATCAACAGCAATAAAAATCCTGGGATCAGGATGTTTCTGGCAGCATTTGACACTGCATTAGATGGAAAAATATCTAACTTGCTTTTTAGAAGTTCACAGCTCAGCATTGATGATAATAATGCAATTGTTTTTTTTTTTTTCTTCTGTGAAATAAGTAGGCCTGATTTCTGTGGCTTATCACGCTGAATGTATGTGCAGTGAAAGAGTACTATTTGAAGTCTGACAGGAAGCCTTTCTGTTCACATTTCTACTCCTCAAATTATGTCATTTATTCAAGATAATAGAACTTGCAATGCTATTAGTGATAATAGAGAATTTTTATTTATAAAAACTGACTATACAGGCTATATGTAAGAATTCTTACTTTAACTTCTTTATTTTACTTGATAATTTGGATAAAGTTTTCTGCCCCCCTCACCCACTATATTTATTTTTCTTCTCCTGGTTGAAAAAAAAAATCTGTTTTGTTGTTGCTAGAATAATCTTATTAAAATCTGTTCACATTAACAGAAAATATTTTGAGAGATTGCTCCATATTTTCATGGTCTCCACTTCCCACATTGTCCCAAGGATACCTTCAGGACATGGGTTATAGGATAAAAATGAGGAGGACAGAAGAACAGAAAACAATAGAACTATGAGGGAGGGAGGAAGAGAGGGAGGGACAGAGGGAGGAAAGTAGGGGGGAGGGAGGAAGGAAGGAAGGGGGGAGGGAGGGAGAGAGAGGGAGGAAGAAGGAGGGAGGGAGGGAAGGAAGGAAGAAAGGAAGGAAAGAAGGAAGGAAGGAAGGAAGGAAGGAAGGAAGCTAGGAGGAAGCAGAGTAGAAACTAAGAGATACTCATGCCTAGCCATAAAGTTGTACAGGTTAAAAGGTAACCCTAGAGCAAATAATGTTTTGCCTAAATCTGTGAAATGAATATATATTAATAGCCAACAAATAATAAGGTAGTTTGCTAAATACTTAGTTTGATTTAGGTAATCGACAGTACCTGTATATAATGGAAGGCTTGCATATGCAAGAAAGTCAGATACCCAGAGTGATAAATTAAAAACAAAATGAAATATGTATCACAAATATAAATATTCTTATAAATATAAATAGTCTGGTTCTTCTGCTTTAGCCATTCACACTCTGGGGCAATTTCTCTGATACAGATACACAGATATGCAGAAATAGTATGAAATGGCTATATATACTCATCCCTCAAAAATCACTTTAGAAATTGAGTCACTATATAGGTCACAATTATATATGTGGATCACTTGAGTTCTCTGAATACCTCTAAATACCTTTGTAAAGAACAGGTATGATCATAAAGAAGTAAGAACATATACAATTTATTTTTCAAGCTAGAAATACTTACCATCCTTTGAGGAATTTGTTTTAGAAACAAAGTGGTATGTATGTATAGTGCCTACTGGTATATAGGATACAAAGAAGTACTTTAAAAAGGGAGATATTTTTATTTTTTCTTTATAAAAACAAGACCTGCAGAGTGTTGAGTTTTGAACGTGCAATAATGTGCTGTAGTCCTATGAATGGTGTATGGTGACTAACAAATATTTCAAAATAAATAGATAAAGATTAATATGATTGAGTTGGGGACATAGGGGAAATAGTATATCCCTCAGCATATTTTATGGAGTCTTAGATGGCAGCTGAATATGGTAGTGCAGGTTGTATACTGTATATATATATATACACCCATGGGTATATACTGGGTATACACTGAAAAGAGGGAGAAAGGACTGAAATCTAGCATCTGTGCCATGGCATGAGCTGAGATGTCCCAACGGGAATGTATTCTTATTTTTTAATTTTTCATTTATTTTTGTTTTGTTTTGTTTTCATGCATTTTATTTTTTAAACATTTGTATTATTATTATTTTTTAAATTTGCATCCAAGTTAGTTAGCATATAGGGCAGTAATGATTTCAGGAGTAGAATCCAGTGATTCATCCCTTAAGTATAACACCCAGTGCTCATTCCAACAAATGTCTTCCTTAATGCCCCTTGCCAATTTATCCATCCCCTCACCCATGACCCCTCTAGCAATTCTCAGTTTGTTCTCTATATTTAAGAGTCTCTTATGTTTTGCCCCCCTTCCTGTTTTAATATGATTTTTCCTTCCTTCCCCAATGTTTATCTGTTTTGTATCTTAAATTCCACATATGAGTGAAGTCATATGATATTTGTCTTTCTCTGACAAATTTCACTTAGCACAATACCCTCTAATTCCATCCACATTGTTGCAGATGGCAAGATTTCATTCTTTTTGATTGCTGAGTAGTATTTCATTGTCTATATATATAGACCACATCTTTATCCATTCATCAGTCGATGGACATTTGGGCTCTTTCCGTACTTTGGCAATTGTCGATAGCACTGCTATGTACATTGGAGTCC
Organism: Crocuta crocuta; assembly: GCF_008692635.1. NCBI lineage: Eukaryota > Metazoa > Chordata > Mammalia > Carnivora > Hyaenidae > Crocuta > Crocuta crocuta. Next base: position 1,437,107 of record NW_027531581.1, read on the forward strand.
ATGTGTCCCTTCGAAACAGCACATCTGTATCCTTTGGATAAATATCTAACAGTGCAATTGCAGGTTCATAGGGTAGTTCTATTTTTAATTTTTTGAGGACCCTCCATACTGTTTTCCAGAGTGGCTGCACCAGTTGGCATTCCCACCAGCAGTGCAAAAGAGTTCCCCACTCTCTGCATCCTCACAAACATCTATTGTTGCCTGAGTTGTTAATTTTAGCAATTCTGACTTGTGTGAGGTGGTATCTCATTGTGGTTTTTATTTGTATTTCCCATCAGGGAAATGACTGTTATTGAGCATTTTTTCATGTGTCTGTTCACCATCTGGATGTCTTTGGAAAAGTGTCTATTCATGTCTTTTGCCCATTTCTTCACTGGATTATTTGCTTTTTGGGTGTTGAGTTGATAATTCTTTATAGTTTTGGATACTAACCCTTTATCTAATATGACATTTGCAAATATCTTCTCCCATTCCAATGATTGCCTTTTAGTTAGGCTGATTGTTTCTTTTGCTGTGCAGAAACTTTTTATCTTGATGAAGTCTCAATAGTTCTTTTTTTTTTTTTTTGCTTTTGTTTCCCTTGCCTCCAGAAACATGTTGAATAGGAAATTGTTGACCCAAAGTCAAAGAGGTTTTTCCCTATTTCTTCTCTACAATTTTGATGGCTTCATGTCAGACAGTTACATCTTTCAACCATTTAGACTTTATTTTTTAGTATGGTATAAAGAAGTCATCCAGGTTCATTCTTCTGCATGTCGCTGTCCAGTTTCCCAACAGAGTTTGCTGAAGAGATTGTCTTTATTCTCTTGGGTATTCTTTCCTGCTTTGTCTTGACGATTACAGCTTTGTAATACGTCTTAAAGTCTGGGATTCTGATGCCTCCAGCTTAGATTTTCTTTTTCAAGATTGCTTTGGCTCGTCGGGGTCTTTTCTGGTCCATACAAATTTTAGGATTGTTTGTTCTAGCTCTGTGAAGAATACTGGTGATATTTTGATATGGATTGCATTTAATATGTAGATTGTTTTAGGTAGCATCAACATTTTAAAATGTCTGTTTTTCCAATCCAGGAGCATTGAATACTTTTCCTTTTTTTTTTTTTTTTTTTTTTTTTTTTTTTTTTCTTTTTTTTTTTTTTTTTTTTTTGGTGTCTTCTTCAATTTCTTTCATAAACTGTCTATAGTTTTCAGTGTATAGACTTTTCCCCTCTTTGATGAGGCTTATTTCTAGGTATTTTATGGGTTTTGGTGCAATTGTAAATGGGATTGATACCTTGATTTCTCTTTCTGTTGCTTCATTATTGGTGTATAGGAATGCAACCGATTTTTATATCCTGTGACTTTCCTGAATTCATGGATCAGTTCTAGCAGTTTTTTGGTGGAATATTTTGGGTTTTCCATATAGAGTATCATGTCATCTGTGAAGAGTGAAAATTTGACCTCCTCCTTGCTGATTTAGATGCCTTTTATTCTTTTGTGTTCTCTGATTGCTGAGGCCAGGGCATCCAACACTATGATAAGTAACAGTGGTGAGAGCGGATGTCCCTGTTATGTTCCTAACCTTAGGGGAGAAAGCTCTCATTTTTTCCCCACTGAAGATGATACTAGTGGTAGTTCTTTCATATATGACTTTTATGATGTTCCTTCTATTCCTACTTTCTTAAGAGTTTTTGTCAAGAAAGGATGTTGTATTTTGTCAAATGCTTTCTTTGCACCTATTGAGAAGATCATGTGTTTCTTGTCCTTTCTTTTATTAATGTGATGAATCACATTGATTGTTTTGCAGAATTTGAACCAGCCCTGCATCCCAGGAATAAATCCCACTTGGTCATGCTGAATAATTCTTTTAATGTATTGTTGGATCTGGTTGGCTAGTATGTTGTTGAAAATTTTTGCATCCATGTTCATTAGAGAAATTGGTCTGTAGTTCTTTTAGTGGGGTCTTTGTCTGGTTTTGGAGTCAAGGTAGTGCTGGCCTCATAGAATGAGTTTGGAAGATTTTGTTCCATTTCTATTTTTTGGAACAGCTTGAAAAGAATAGGTGTTAAGCCCCCTTTAAATATTTGGTAGAATTTCCCTGGAAAGCCATCTGGCCCTGAACTATTGTTTTTTGGGTTTTTTTTTTTATTACTAATTCTTTCATTACTGGTTATGGATCTGTTCAGATTTTCTATTTTTCCTGTTTAAGTTTTGGTAGTTTATATGTTTCTAGGAATATGTCCCTTTCTTCCATATTGCCCAATTTATTGGCATATAATTACTTATAATATGCTCTTATTATTGTTTGTATTTCTGCTGTGTTGGTTGTGATCTTTTCTCTTCCATTCTTCATTTTATTTATTAGGGTCCTTTCCTTTTTAATTTTTATCAGATTGGCTAGGGGTTTATCAATTTTGTTAATTCTTTCAAAGAACTGGCTTCTGGTTTCATTGATCTGTTCTACTGTCTTTTTTGGTTTTGATAACATTGATTTCTGCTTTAATCTTTATTATTTCCTGTCTTCTGCTGGTTTTGGGATTCATTTGCTGTTCTCTTCCCAGATCTTTAAGGTATAAGGTTAGGTTGTGTATCTGAGACCTTTCTTCCTTCTGTTGGAAGGCCTGGATTATTCTTATGACCTCCTTTACTGCATCCCAGAGGTTTGGGGAGGTTTTTTTTTGTTTGTTTGTTTGTTTGTTTTTTGCCTGTTTTTGTTTTTAATGGAAGCTCAGGTGACACATGACGGTTCATAAAATGGCTTCAGAGGTAGGGGCTACAGGGGAGACAAAAAATAAACCGGGTGGGAAAGAAAAACAACCGGGAGGAGGGAAGGGCCGGCTGGTTCCTTCTCAACCTGATCCAGGGGAGAGATGGGGGGCTCGACAAGAAGGCTGGGCCCCTTCCTTCCCCCCGGGCTGGGGCGTGAGGTGGGGAGAAAGCAAAAGGCTGTTGCTCTGGCCCTCCTGAGTCTCAGGGAAAAGGGAAAGCCATGGTTGTGATGTCATGAATGATGGGAAGGGGGGGCAGGGGGACCATTTTCATTGGCTTCCATGTACTTTTTGACTTCCTTTTAACTTCTTAGTTAACCCATTAATTCCTTATGAAGATGTTCTTTAGTCTCCAAGTAACTAATGTCTTTCTGAATTTTTCCTTGTGGTTGATTTCAAGTTTCATAGTGTTGTGGTCTGAAAATATGCACAGTATGGTCTCAATCTTTTTGTACTTGTTAAGGGTTGAATTGTATCTCAGTATGTGATCTTTTCTGGAGAATGTTCCCTGTGCACCAGAGAAGAATGTGTATTCTCCTTCTCTAGGAGAAAATGTTCTGAATATATCTGTTAAGTCCATCCATGCAGTGTGTCATTCAAAGTCATTGTTTCCTTTCTGATTTTCTGCTTAGATGATCTGTCCATTGCTATAAGTAGGTGTTAAAGTTCCCTACTATTATGGTATTATTATCAATGAGTTTCTTTATGTTATGAATAATTGATTTATCCATTTGGGTGGTCTCACATTTGGGGGCATAAATGTTTATAATTGTTTTATCTTATTGATGGATAGACCCCCTAATTACCATATAATGCCCTTCTTCATCTCGTGTCACAGTCTTTATTTTAAAATCTAGATTGTCTGATATAAGTATGGCTACTACAGCTTTTTTTTAAAACAACTATTAGAATGATAGATGCTTCTCCATCCCCTTACATTCAATTTGAAGGTCTCTTTAGGTCTAAAATGGGTCTCTTTTAAACAGCATATAGTTGAATCCTCTTTTCCTATCCATTCTTTTATCCTATGTCTGTTGGTTGGAGTATTTAGTCCATTGACATTTAAGGTGAGTACTGAAAGATATGAATTTACTGCCATTGTGTTGCCTATAGAGCTGGAGTTTCTGGTGGTTTTCTCTGGTCCTTTCAAGTCTTTGTTGCTTTTGGTCTTTTTGTTGTTTTGTCTTTTCTCCCTTCATAGAGTCCTGTAAAATTTCTTCCAGAACTGGTTTAGTGGTTACAAACTTCTTTAGTTTTTGTCTGGAAAGCTCTTACCTATCCTTCTATTTTGAATGATAGCTTTGCTAGATAAAGAATTTGTTTCCAATTAGCACGTTGAATATATCCTGCCACTCCTTTCTGGCCTGTCAAGTTTCTGTGGGTAGGTCTGTTGCAAACCTGATCTGTCTTCCCTTATAGGTTAAGGACTTTTTTTCCCCTTGCTGCTTTCATAATTCTTTCCTTGTCTATATATTTTATGAATTTGACTATGATATGCCCTGTTGATGGTGGTTATTGTGGAATTTAATGGGAGTTGTCTGTGCTGCCTGAATTATGGTGTCTGTGTCTTTCCCCAGGTTAGGTAAGTTTTCTGCTATGATTTGCCCATATAAACCTTCTACCCAGCTCTCTCTTCTTCTGGAACCCATATTATTTGGATATAATTCCTTTTTAATGAGCCACTGAATTCCCTAACTCTTATATCATGCTCTTTTGCCTTAGTTTCCCTCTCTTTTTCTGCTTTATTATTCTCCGTAAATTTGTCCTCTGTATCACTGATTCACTGTTCTGCTTCATCCATCCTTGCCACCATGGCATCCATTTGAGGTTGCATCTTAGTTATAGCATTTTTAATTTTGTCCTGACTAGATTTTGCTTCATTTATCTCTGCAGATAGGGATTCTATGCTTTTTTTCCAACCCCAGCTAGTATTCTTACTATTGTGATCTAAATTCTGGTTCAGATATATTGCTTATATCTGTGTTAACTAAGTTCCTGGCTGTCATTTCTTCCTGTTCTATCTTTTGACGTGAATTCCTTTGTTTCATAATTTTGGAGAAAGAAAAAGGAACTAATAAAATAAAAATAATTCATTAAAAATTAAAAACAACACAAGAAAAATCAAATAAAGGAAGCTAGAGTCTAGATGTTTTGGTCTGGTGGTTGAAAGAACCTGGATAGAGGAAAGAAGGGAAAGAAAAGAAAATAAAAAAGGAAAAAAAGTAGGAAAACATTTAAAATTTTAAAAAGATGTATACAATGAAATAGAATAAATTGTAATGAATAAAATAGACCAAAATTTTTAATAAATAAAAATATAATGGAAAAATTAAATAAAAATATTTTTTGTAAAAATGAAAAATAAAAATAAATTTTTCTCTTTTTGTATCCAAGAATAAGAATATTTTAAAAAATGAAGAGATGGACCAACAAACAGATTGAAATCTGAATGAAATTACATCCAGTTTCCCTTAGAAGTCAAACTATGAAGCACTTTATAGTCATAGTTAACAAGCAGGTAGAGAGATTTGTGGTGTTCCTCTAGGGCTTAGTTTGGGTAATTGGACGGAGGTTGGTGTAAGGGCTCCATTCTCCACTGGGTGGTGCTGGTTAGCTTACTAGGGTAGATTGATGTGGCGCGCATATAGGTGTATGGGCATGCATGGGAGAGGTGAAAGGGGTATCACCCAGCTTTTCAGACTCTAGCATCAGAATTCTGTGCTCTCACTAACCCACAATCAAGCACCCCTCCTTTGTCTCCAGCTTCTACCCACTCCCTGCTTCTACACTTTCTACCACCAAGCCATCAACCTGCCAGGGTGGCACCTCTTTCCCAAATTTTATCTCAGGTAGGTCTCACTTCTGAGGGCTCTGCAGCTTCGACCTGCTCAGACCCTCTGGGAGAGGGTCTTGCCAAGCAATGACTGGGTGCTTGCCCACCCCCCGGGAATGCTTATGCAACCACCTGCTGCAGAAGCCCAGAGACTGTGGCCAAGTGCCAGCCCACCCCAGAAAAATTTTGCATGATCTTGGAGCACCAACGGTTTAGGGACTATGGTAAATCACAACCTGCATCTGGTGCCAGGCCTCACTGCACCCCAGTGACATTGTTCTAACACCAGCAAACGTGGATATAATATAGGATCAGCTGGGACCTTTGCCCGTGGGGAGGCTGCACCTTCTCTACCAGATGTCCTCCTGTCAGGGAAACCACCTCTCCCCATGTGGCCTGAGGATCCCTCAGATGCCACTGTCCGCTCCTGGGGATTCGCCCTTCCCACCAGAGCACTGCCACACATCCAACCACATAGTTTCTGACTTTGCGTTCCCCTGTTTATAGAGTCTTAATGGTATTGAAACCCTCTCCTTTTTTCTTTCTCCTTTCTCCCATTCTTGTTCAGTTCTTTGTGGGTGTTTCCCCTCTTTCTCTCCAGCTGCTTTTCAGGGAAGTGCTTTTACTGTACTCTCCCCCCATCTCCATCCTCTCTCCACAAACAAAAACTGCTCATTGCCCTTTGTGGCTTCTCTCTCCCCCAGTTCACCTCTCTGCATCACTTATATGGTTTAGGTTGTGCAGATTGTTGTATTAATCCTCAATCCGTTTCTAGGTGTGTAAGATGGTTTGGTGCTGATCTAGCTGCATTTCAGGGACGAGAGCAGCAGCGAACTTCCATGCTGCTCTGCCATCTTGGCCTCTCTCTTACCAATAGCGCCCCAAGGAGAATTTATTTTTTAAAAAATTTATCAAGTTGCTCTGAAGGCTAATAGTGCTAATCTTTATGATGATAATTTAAAAAAAATAGTTATCTGGACTTTTCACGTTAAGGCAAAATCTTCCTGACATGAGTCATAATCAAGAAAATCTTAGATTTGTCTTTAGATAGAGAAAAATTTAAATATAAAACTTTAGGTGTTTATTTTGCACAATTCTTTTTTCCAGAATACTAACACTCATAAAAAAGTATGTTTTATTTGCCTTCCATATGAAGTAAGAGAAACAAATATATAGGCAGCTTGTTTTAATTTGTTCCATGAGGGCACAGAATAACATTTTTGGAGTATTGTAGTATATGAAGGTCTTAATAGGTTGGTCAGCTAATATATTTTTCACCTACTTTATTTAAAAAAAAAACCACCTTTTTAAAAAAAAAAAAAAAATCTCTTTCCCTAGTGTGGGGCTCCAACTCATTATGACCCTGAGATTAAACTCTTGATATACTGCAATTCCACTAACTGAGCCATCCAGGCACCCCTTAAGAAACTCTTAATGAGTAATAATTGTGTTCCAAAAACAATGCCAATACCACTATAATTATGAGACAACACAAATGCCTGATTGATATACTCTAGTTTGGAAAAGTCTTCTAGACTATGATCATCCTGTACTTCTATATGAAAGACTTATTTTTCACCGTTGCTTATATATCCTCTTCCAGATAATAGCTGGGTCTATTGTGACTCTTAGTGACTAAAATAGGAGCTTTTCCTGCTTACTTTAAACTGATGTGGCACATTTTCCTCCACTTTCATTCATTATATTTTATTTCTTGAGTTGAGTGAATTGCATTTCAAATAATCTCACACATATATGCATCTAAGTTTCCTTTTCCCACTGATACTTTCTCCCTGCGCTTGGCTTCTTTTTGCTGAGTGTGGAGAATCCTTTATCTTCTCTACAAAAGTCATTGATATATCCTCTATTTCCTCTAATTAAACAAGCTTTTTCCAACAAATATTCTTGAAATGTCATTAAAATAACTGTTATTGTTTAGTTTGATCCCTATTATTAAAACAATGTTATTTTCTATAACACGTTAAGCAGATTTTTATGAATTAGCCTTGTAAATTATATAAATTAAAAATAAGTTAATTTAAAAAATTTTTAAGAAACTTTTCTTTTTGTTTTTGATGAGCATATGTATGTGGATTGGAAACTGCTTGTATGAATGTTGGGTTGAAAAGTTTAGGGAAACCCTATGATAAAATTTTAAGTGAAACTCTTAAATATGAAAATATTTTCTGCTTTATATGGAGACATAGTGGAAGAGATCAAAACAAAACAAAACAAAAAACAAACCTCTGGATCCCAACCTATCAGTTATTCACATTCCTGTTTCTACTTTGTATATTTTATAATTTGGATGTGAAAAATCTAAAATAATAAAGTCTGAAGAGTAGAGAAATATTTTGGAAACAGAATCAGATCTTAAATGGGTCAGGACCTCAATGAGTCTCATTACAGTAAAACTCTCATATTTCCTGGTTTCACATTTGTGATAATTTTTTATGTGTTAACTTGACTGGGCCAACTGTTACCCAGAATGAATATAATTTCTGGTTGTTTCTTTGAGGGTATTTCCAAATGAAGTTAGTATTTGAATCAGTGGAGCCAGTACCTTAGAATGCCCTCCCCCAAGTGGATGGCATCATCTAGTCTGCTGAGGGCCAGAAAAGAACAAAAAGTTGGTGGAAGGAGGAATTCAGTCTTTTTGCTTCCTGTCTGCCTAGTTGTGCTGGGACGTTGGTGTTCTCCTGCCCTTGAACTGGGATTTACACCATCAGAGCCCCCTTAATTTTCAGAGGAGTTCAAACGTAGCCTGGAATCATACTGTTCTTGCCTATGTTTCCAGCTTGCAGAAGGCAGATTGTGGGGCATCTCAGCCTCCAAAATCACATAAGCTAATTCCTCATAATAAATGTCTTCATATAAATATATCCCATTAGCTCTCTTTCTCTGTAGAAACATGGCTAATATAACGTCCTAACTCCTTTCTCAACTTTGGTTTCCTTTAAATTAAAAGGAACACCTATATTCTCTCCTACCTACCTAGCAGGAAAATTATTATGGTACCCGGTTCTAGCCCATTAGACAGTGACTGTTGAACTTTGAATTTGGGGGAAATGATTCAAAGGAACAAGCAAGTTTCTGACAACTTTGTAGAGGCTGTGGTAGAGATGAAAGTAGCCCCAGTTACCCAGTATTGATGGCACAAGTGATAGCTTCCTGAGCAGAACTTGTTTGTTCTCTGTTAGTTTCTGCCTGAGTCTCTGTGAGTTTCCCAGTATTCTTCCTGGGCTGTTGAAGCTCCCCAAACTCCTCCAATAAATAGTTTTGTAATGAATTATTTTGTTGCAAGTTATTCTAGTTTCCACTCTTATGATAAAAAAAAAAACAAAAAAAAAACACCTTGACTGAATACTAATTTCTCATAAAATTTTAAAGGGGATGAACTCCATTTTAATGATGGCAACTTAAGTCCCATGTTTGTCATGACATTTCTGGTCTTGATCTCAGAATAAAAAAATAATTACCTTCTTATTCCTGGAAGAAGAGATATAATTTTGAAATGCTATTGGTATTATAGCATTATAATGTCATTTGTCTATAAAAGAAATAGACATTAATGAATATTGTGTCATTCAGTCTGCTTTGAACTTTTCATGAACACTTACTCAGCTTCTGCACTGAATTTAAAAATGATAAAGCCAAGTATTACACTTTTCCTCACAAAGTTTAGAGGCTGAATAGATACATACACTATAATAGTCATAATACAACATCAAAAGAGTTGTAATTGAGGTATTGTATAGCTTTTGGTGAGGGCATGAAGTTCAGGGATAGTGTAAAAGAAAGAAGAGAAATATTTTTTTCTTCCTAAGCCCAAGGCAGTGAAGAATGCTGGAAAAAGTGATAATAGCCTTAACACAAAGAGCCTAAAAGCAGAAGTAGTAAGATTATGGAACAGAAATAAAAGAATGAAAATATACGATAGCCTGTATCTGTATTTTTATAACTTCTTTATATTATGATATATGTCTATTATGATAAGTCAGCTTGTTCAGTATCTATCTAAGGTATATAAAATAGATCCAGATGGTAGTGGTCCATGGATAGGATTGGGCATAAAGGAGATCCCCCCCCCAAACAAAAAAGGCCACCAACATCACACTGAATGGTTTCTCAGTAGTGCCTTACTTCCCCTGATCATTTTTCTACTCAACCAGGAGCATCATTTCTCTAGTGCTATACTCTCAATTGGACGAACATTGCTCCTAGTTAGCACATGGAAAAGCAGCTGGTTGTAGCTCAGGGGTGACAGCCAGGCTTCCTGCTGTTTCGCCAGGCTAAAGAGAGCCTTTCTTGTTTGTTTGTTGGTTAGTCTACTGCAGACAGAGCTAACTGCCAAAGACATTGTAGAGATAAAATTTGAAACAGAAGAATATCAGCTCATGAGTTTATAAAACTGGTTGTTAAGTTTCTTAAAAGTGTGATCACACTCATAATCTCTATTGAGATCTTACTCACCTTTCTTTTCATGTCCAATAAATGTTTGCTATTTAAATAGTTTTTTCACATTTCAAAATCCTAGGCAACATTTGTGAAACTCTTTGAAGCCAGAAGAAAGAGTATTTACAAAAGTTTAATTTTGCAGTGGTGTACTGAAACCATCTTGCTTGGGATTCACTAATGGAATTTTCAGTCAACTGGCCTGGAATTGATCTGGGTTGTTTATTTCATTTTGATAGACAGAAAAAGTTAATAAGACTAGAGAATGAATTCTTAAAAGACATTATAAAGGAACTATTAGAAATCTTGTACAAATATCTACATAAAGATAGTAGTATCTAATTTATTAAAGGTCATGATATGTTCTTTCATATCATATTCTTTTATTAAAGTAAATGGCTTAAAGATTCCTATGATATTTTGTTAACTTGGTTTGAATTATAGCATATGCTCTATATGAACAAATTTGTACTCATTTTAAATTAGTGTATATTTTATTTCTAACAACCTTGGATAACCTTCAGGTAACAGAAACTAATGCTATTTCCTTCTAATTTCTATATTTATTTATTTTGTTTCCTGTTCCTTAAATATTTCCTAGAATATGCTCTGGCTATGAACCTCAAATCATCTGATTGCTACTGTTGTCACAGTGAAATTAGACTATCTATGAAAGAGACAAACAGAATCTTTTTAGTTGCATATGTAAACCAAGCTACCATGGCACATCTGAATTTTCTAAAATTTTTAGTGATCAGTAATAGTAGATGTGAAACAGAAAGAAGAGCTTGATTTTTAGAGTGAAGTTTGACTTCAGTGCTGTAAGAACAAAACAAATCTTGCTTTGACTTGTATGTGCACACATTTGCTATGTAAGACACAGGTGGAGAGAAAATAAATAGCAGAATGTCATCTTGAAAAGTCCTTTTTTGACTAAAGACAACATGGCAAACCTCTTTAGAGCATAGCTGTGATAATTAGGAAAAAAGTTTGTTGACTCTTGACAGAAGAGAAAATTAAAATTTAATTACCCTTACATATTTCCTTTTTTTTTTTTTTTTTGCTATTTCCATTTACACTTGTGGACACAGGTAGAGGCTCCAGCCTCCAACTAAATCATACAAGCATGTTACTCCAATATTGGGAATACTCTGGATATTTCCTTATTGTCTAAACATAGAAGAGGAAATTGAAGATAGGAAGAAATACTTAGCTAAATATTACAGATGAGTAGTAGTGGATGACATAGGGAGTTTAATTGTTTGATTCAAGTTCTCAGTCATTCTTCATCAGAAAATAAAGCAATTTTCCAATTCCCCAATGTTGAGCTTTCTATAGCCCCATAATAATTTTACTTTAAGATTTTACATTTTTCCTTTGTTTTTAGAAAACTACCAATGTTGTCTTACATCTAGCTTTCTAAATAATTTTTGATGGGGCTCCTGGGTGGCTCAGTTGGTTGGGCATTGACTTTGGCTCAGGTCACGATCTCACAGTCCACAGTCTGTGGGTTTGAGCCCTGTGTCCGGCTCTGTACTGACAGCTTCGAATTCTGTGTTTCCCTCTTTCTATGCCCCTCCCCCACTTGTACTCCCTCTCTCTCAAAAATAAATAAACATTTAAAAATTTGTAAATAAATAATTAATTAATGTTTGAGCCTCTATTAAAGTTTGTTCTTTCCTAAGTATAAATCTGCCTAACTTCTTAGACACTTGAAAATTTTGTAAACTCTGCATAAAAAACATTTTTAGAGGTTGCATTACAGACAAAATTGTTAATGTTCATAATCATGAGACTTCAACATTGTGGTCAGAAAGTTAATGTGAAAATTCCAAGCTTATAAAATAAACATATATGCAAATAAGGAGATAAGAATAGATTTTAAAAATGTTTCATCTGACTCATAGGAGCAAAGTGAACCATGAAATGTGAAAATATGAAACAAATGAAACTGAGGACCAAATTCAAACATGCTCTGGGCAACAAATAAAAGTTTTAGGGTTTTTTAATGTGCTGTGCTTGTTTGTCTTTTTCATTTCTGTCTAGAATGTATCTTCAGTGATAGATGACGTGACAAAATAACTCTTATCTCAATGGTCTGAATCTTGAATAAATTAGATGTGGATAGTTATATAAGCTTCATGAGATGTGCTACTGCCCTGCTTCTCTTTGGCCATTTCCTTGTCTGTCAGTTTTTAAATCTCTCTTGACCATTAGATGTGAAATTTTTAAAAGTAGATACTATGTCTTAATCCATCTTCACATTTCCAGGTACTTCTAGCAAATGTGGGCTCACAATTGTCAGCAAATTGCTGAATAATTAAGTGACTTGGGGGGAAAAAAGTAACTGGAAGATTTGAATGTTAATATATCTTTAAGAAAACTTACCTAACTTCAGATCTTGTCCTAGGAGTCTTCTCCATCTATCCTACCCCTCCTGTCCTTATTTTGATGAAATGGCATTTCCATTGGAATGGAAGAGGAGAGAATATACATTTTGGCTTTGAAATTAAAGCAATCAAAACATAAGTGTATCTTTGAGGTACAAGTGACATTTTGAAATGGAGCTTGAAAGATGAATAAAATCCTGAAAGTACTTAATTGGAAAAAAAAAACACAAGCAAAAACTTAATATCATAACATTAATGTGTGAAGCAATAGTAGCAGATGTGTTTAATTGGAGCCTGGGGTAGGTATATGGGAATACCTGTGTAAATTTACGTAACAGCCTTAAATGCAAGGCAGATTAATCTCTCCTAATTTGTTACAGACAAATTCAGCAAGTTTTTAAAGGTCATCTTGTGATATATACTAGTTTCTTTTTATTTGATTGGATTCAGTGTTCAGCCTATATATAAATATTCTGAACACAGACAGTTATTTCCTCGCTTACTATGAAGCTAACAGTACCTATTCTTAAGTTACCAGTGTATGCGTACTTTCCTGACTTTTGAATTTTGTTTATAAACCCCCCCAAAAGAAACAAATAATCCAGTGAAGAAACGGGCAGAAGACATGAATAGACACTTTTCCAAAGAAGACACCCATATGACAAACAGACACATGAAAAGATCCTCAAAATCACTCACCTTCAGAGAACTACAAAACAAAACCGCAATAAGGTTCCTGTCAGAATGGCTAAAATGAATTACTCAAGAAACAGCAGATGTTGATGAGGATGCGAGGAAAGGGAACACTCTTGTACTGTTGGTCGGAATGCAAACTGGTACAGCCACTCCAGAAAACAACATGAAGTTTCCTCAAAAATTAAAATAGAACTACCCTTCAATGCAGCAATTACACTATGAGGCTTCTTTCCAAAGGCTGAAAATATGCTGATTTGAGGGGCACATGCACTCCAATGTTTATAGCAGAACTATCAACAGTAGCCAGAGTATGGAAAAAGCCCATGTGTCTATCGACTGATGAATGGATAAAGATGTGATATCTATCCATCCATCTATCTATCTATCTATCTATCTATCTATCTATCTATCTATCTATCTATCTATCTATCTATCTATCTACCTATCTATCTACCTACCTACCTACCTACCTACCTATCTATCATCTATATCTATTGATCAATCGACCGATAGATACAGTGGAATATTACTCAGTGATTGAAAGAGTGAAATCTTGCCATTTGCAGCAAGGTGGACAGAACTAGAGTGTATTATGAAAAGCAGAATAAGTTAGAGAAAGACAAATATCATATGATTCCACTCATATGTAGAGTTTAAGAACCACAACAGATGAACATAGGGAAAGAAAAGTGAAAATAAGATAAAAACATAGAGGGAGGCAAGCCATAGGAGACTCTTAAATACAGAGAACAAACTGAGGCTTGCTGGAGGGGAGATGAGTGGAGAGATGGGCTAAATGGATGGTGGCATTATGGATGGTACTTATTGGAATGAACACTGAGTGTTATATGTAAGTAATGAATAACTGCGTTCTACTCCTGAAACAAATATTACACTACATGTTAACTAGAATTTAAATAAATAAATTTAAAAAAGAATCTTGTTTAAAAAAACACTGTTGGGGCACCTGGGTGGCTCAGTCGGTTGAGCTCCAGCTTCAGCTCAGGTCATGATATCACAGTTTGTGGGTTCGAGCCCTGCATCGGGCTCTGTGCTGACAGCTAGCTCAGAGCCTAGAGCCTGTCTTCAGATTCTGTGTCTCCCTCTCTCTCTGCCCCTCCCCTGCTCATTCTGTCTCTCTCAAATAAATAAATATAAATAAATAAATAAATAAATAGAATTTTAAAAATGAAAATAAAAAACACTGTTTATGAATGTATTTTTAAAGTTTCTTTGTTTATTTTGAGAGGGGGAGAGAGAGAGAGAGAGAGCGCTTGAGCAGGGAAGTGCAGAGAGAGAGGGAGAAAGAATACCAGGCAGGATCTGCACTAACAGTCCCCCAACACAGGACTTGATCCTATGAACTGTGAGTTATAGAAATTTGAGGACCCAGTACACTGAAGTATAGAGTGGTTCAAGTAGCTCTATAGACTCTTAGAATAATGCATAATATGTTCTTTTTAACACTGTAGGCTCAGGGAAGCTAAGATCCAACTCTTAGGAGTTAGCATAATCCCTTGGGTCATTATTTTATTTTACTTTGTTTTACTTTACTTATTTACTTATTTGGAGTGTCAAATCTTACTATGTGTTGCACCATTAACAAATCATCTTTTTTTTAGAATTTCTGTTTCTCCTTTTTTAAAAAATTTATTTATTGTTTAATTTACATCCAAGTTAGTTACCATATGGTGCAACAATGATTTGAAGTAGATTCCTTAATGCACCTTACCCATTTAGACCACTCCCCCTTCTCACAACCCCTCCAGCAACGCTCTATTTGTTCTCTGTATTTAAGAGTCTTTTATATTTTGTTCCCTCCCTGTTTTAATATTGTTTTTGCTTCCCTTCCTTTATGTTCATCTGTTTTGTATCTTAAACTCCTCAAATGAGTGAAGTTGTATATTTGTTTTTTTCTGACTAATTTTAGCTTTGATAATACCCTCCAGTTCCATCCATATTGTTGCAAATGGCAAGATTTCACTCTTTTTAATTGCTGAGTAATACTCCATTGTGTGTGTGTGTGTGTGTGTATGTGTGTGTGTATATATATATATATATATATATATATATATACACCACATCTACTTTATCCATTCATCCATTGATGGACATTTGTGCTTCTTCCATACTTTGGCTATTGTCGATAGCGCTGCTATCAACACTGGGTTCCATGTGCCCCTTCAAAACAGCACACCTGTATCCCTTGGATAACTACCTAGTAGTGTAATTGCTGGGTTGCAGGGTAGTTTCATTTTTAATTTTTTGAGGAACCTCCATACTGTTTTACAGAGTGGCTGCAGTAGTTTGAAATTCGACCAGCAGTGCAAAAGAGATGCTCTTTCTCCGCAACCTCGCCAAAATCTGTTGTTTCTTGAGTTGTTAATGTTAGCCATTCTGACAGGTGTGAGGTGGTATCTCATTGTGGTTTTCATTTGTATTTCCCTGATGATGAGCATTGTTGAACATGTTTCATGTGTCTGTTCACCGCTGATGATGAGTGTTGTTGAGCATTTTTCATGTGTCTGTTCGCTATCTGGATGTCTTCTTTGGAAACGTGTCTAATCATGTCTTCTGCTCATTTCTTCACTGGATTATTTGTTTATTGGGTTGATAAATTCTTTATAGATTATGCAAATATCTTCTCCCATTCCAATGGTTGCCTTTTAGTTTTGCTGACTGTTTCCTTCACTGTGTGGATTTTATTTTAATGAGGTCCCAATAATTCAGTTTTGCTTTTGTTTCCCTTGCTTCCAGAAACGCATTGAGTAAGAAGTTGCTGCAGACAAGGTCAAAGAGGTTTTTGCCTGCTTTCTCCTCTAGAATTCTGATGACTTTCAATCTTACATTTAGATCTTTCATCCCTTTTGAGTTTGTTTTTAATCTATGGTGTAGGAAAGTGGTCCAGATGTATTTTTCTGCATGTCTCTGTCCAGTTTTCCCAGCACCATTTGCTGGAGACTATCTTTATTCCATTGGCTATTCTTTTTTGCTTTGTCAAAGATTAATTGGCCATATGTTTGTGGGTCCATTTCTGGGTTCTCTATTCTGTCCCATTGATCTGAGTGTATGTTTTTGTGCCTGTACCATACTGTCTTGATGATTAAAGCTTTGTAATACATCTTGAAGTCCAGGAGTATGATGCCTCCAGCTTTGGTTTTCTTTTTCAAGATTGCTTTGGCTATTAGGAGTCTTTTCTGGTTCCATACAAATTTTAGGGTTGTTTGTTCTAGCTCTGTGAAGAATGCTGTAATTTTTTGATAGTGATTGCATTGAATATGTAGATTGCTTTGGGTAGTATCAACATTTTAACAATGTTTGTTCTTCCAATCCAGAAGCGTGGAATTTAAAAAAATTTTTTTTGGTGTCTTCTTCATTTATTTCATAGGTTCTCTACAGTTTTCAGTGTATAGATTTTTCACCTCTTTGGTTAGGTTTATTCCTAGGCATGGGTTTTGGTGCAATTGTAAATGGGATTGATTCCTTGATTTCTCTTTCTGGTGCTTCATTTTTGGTATATAGGAATGCAACCGATTTCTGTGCATTGATTTTATATCCTGCGACTTTCCTGAATTCATGGATCAGTTCTAGCAGTTTTTTGATGGAATATTTTGGATTTTCCATATAGAGTATCATGTCTTCTGCGAAGAGTGAAAATTTGACTTCCTTCTGGCTGATTTGGATACCTTTTATTCCTTTGTGTTGTCTGATTGCTGAGGCTAAGACTTCCAACACTGTGTTGAATCACAGTGGCAAGAGTGGGCATCCCTATCTTGTTCCTGACCTTAGGGGGAAAGGTCTCAGTTTTTCCCCAATAAGGATGATATTAGCAGTGGGTCTTTCATATGTGGCTTTTATGATCTCGAGATATGATCCTTCTATCCCTACTCTCTTGAAGGTTTTTATCAAGAAAGGATGCTGTATTTTGTCAAATGCTTTCTCCACATCTGTTGAGATCATGTGTTTCTTGTCCTTTCTTTTATTAATGTGATGTATCACACTGATTGTTATGCAGAATTTGTACCAGCCCTGAATCCCACTTGGTAATGGCAAATAATTTTTTTAATGCATTATTGGATCCAGTTGGCTAATATCTTGTTGAGGATTTTTGTATCCTCATCATTTTTCATCAGGGAAATTGGTCTGCAGTTCTTTTTAGTGGGGTCTTTTGTCTGGTTTTGGAATCAAGGTAATGCTAGCTTCATAGAAAGATTTTAGAAGTTTTCCTTCCATTTCTATATCTTGGAACAAGCTTCAAGAGAAGACATATTAACTCTTCTTTAAATGTTTGGTAGAATTTCCCTGGAAAGTCCTCTGAGCCTGAACTCTTGTTTTTTTGGGAGAGTTCAGATTGCTAATTCGATTTATTTACTGGTTATGAATCTGTTCAAATTTTCTATTTTTCCTGTTTCAATTTTGGTAGTTTATATGTTTCTAGAAATTTGTCCATTTCTTCCAGATGGCTCATTTTATTGACATATAATTGCTCATAATATTCTCTTATTATTATTTGTATTTCTGCAGTGTTGGTTGTGATCTCTCCTCCTTGTTTCTTAATTTTATTTAATTGGGTTCTTTCCTTTTTCTTTTTGATTAAACTGGCTAGGAGTTTATGAAATTTGTTAATTCTTTCAAAGAACCAGCTCCTGGTTTTATTGATCTGTTCTACTGTTTGGTTTGTTTGTTTGGTTGGTTGGTTGGTTTCAATAGCATTGATTTCTGCTCTAATCTTTATTATTTCCTGTATTCTTCTGTTCTTGGTTTTTGCTATTCTTTTTCCAGCTATTTAAGCTGTAAGATTATGTTGTGTTCCTGAAACCTTTCTTCCTTCTTTGGGAAGGCCTGGATTGCTATGTACTTCCCTCTTATGACTGCTTTTGCTGCGTCCCAGAGGTTTGGGGCTGTGGTGTTATCATTTTCATTGGAGTCCATGTACTTTTAATTTCCTCTTTTATTTTTTGGTTAACCCATTAATTCTTTGGTAGGATATTCTTTAGTCTCCAAGTATTTGCTATCTTTCCAAATTTTTCTAGCAGTTGATTTCGAGCTTCATAGCATTGTGGCCTGAAAATATGCACGGTATGATCTTGGTCTTTTTGTACTTGTTAAGGGCTTATTTGTGTCCCGGTATGTGATCTATTCTGGAGAATGTTCCATGTGCACTTGAGAAAAATGTGTTTTCTGCTGCTTTAGGATGGAATGTTCTGAATATATCTGTTAAGTCCATCTGGTCCAGTGTGTCATTCAAAGCCATTGTTTCCTTGTTGATTTTCTATTTAGATGATCTGTTCATTGCTGTAAGTGGGGTTTTGACATCCACTGCTATTATGGTATTATTATCAATGAGTTTCTTAATGTTTTTGATTAATTGATTTATATATTTCGATGCCTTCTCATTTGGAGCATACATGTTTATAATTTTTAGGTCTTCTTAGTGGACAGACCCTTTAATTATGATTTAATGCCCTTCTTCATCTCTTGTTACAGTCTTATTTTAAAGCCTAGATTTTCTGTTATACACATGGCTACTGTGGCTTTCTTTTGTTGACCATTAGCATGATAGATGGTTCTCCATCCCCTTATTTTCAATCTGAAGGTTTCTTTAGGTCTAAAATGGGTCTCTTGTAAACAGCATATAGATGGGTCTTATTTTCTTTTCATTCTGTTTCCATATGTCATTTGATTGGAACGTTTAGACCATTGATGTTTAGAGTGGTACTGAAAGATATGAAAATATTGGCATTATGTTGCCTGTAGAGTTGGAGTTTCTGGTCCTTTCAAGTCTTTGTTGCTCTTGGTCTTTTGGGTTTTTTTTTTTTCTTTTTTCTTTTTTTCCCTATATATTCTCCCCTCAGAGAATCCCTCTTAAAATTTCTTGCAGGCCTGGTTTAGTGGTCACAACACCTTTAATTTTTTTTGTCTGGGAAACTTTTTATCTCTCCTATTTTGAATAACAGCTTTGTTGGATAAAGAATTTTTGGCTGCATATTTTTTCTGATTCAGCAGATTGAATATTTCCTGCCACTCCTTTCTGGGCTGCCAAGTTTCTGTGGGTAGGTCTTCTGCGAACCTGATTTTCTTCCCTCGTAGGTTAAGGACTTTTTTTTCCCTTACTGCGTTCATGATTCTTTCCTTACCTGAGTATTTTGTGTATTTGACTATGATAAGCTTTGTAGATCATCATTTTTTGTTGAATCTAATGCTTCTTGGATATTGGTGTCTGTGTCTTTCCCCAGGTTAGGAAAGTTTTCCACTATGATTTGCTCATATAAATTTTCTACCCCTTTTTCTCTTTCTTTACCTTCTGGGACCCCTATAATTCTGATATTATTCATTTTTAATGAGTCACTGAGTTCTCTAGTTTTTATTTTGTGCTTTTGCCTTAGCTTCCCTCTTTTTTATGCTTTATCATTCTCCATAAGTTTGTTCTCTATATCACTGATTTGCTGCTCTGCCCTGTTCATCCTTGCCTCTGTGGCATCCATTCGAGATTATAGCTCAGTTATAATATTTTTTATTTCACCCCAACTAGCTTTTACTTATTTTTTTCTCTGCAGAAAGAAATTCTAATCTATTTTCAACCCCAGCTAATATTCTTATTACCCTAAATCTAAATTCTGGTTCAGACATTTACTTGTATCTGTGTTGATTAAGTCACTTCTTCCTGGTCTTTCTTTTGGGGTGAATTTCTTCCTTTCATCATTTTGGAGAAAGGAAAGGAATTGAAGTAAAAAAAAAAATAAAAAAAAACACAGAGAAATAAAATAAAGGATACTAGATCCTAGGTGTGTATTGGTCTCGTTGTTTAAAGAAGATTGATAAATTAGGGGAAAAAAGGAAAATGAAAGAAAAGGAAAAAGGGGAAAAAAGAAAATGTTTGAAAATTTGAAAAAAAAATGAATACAAAAAATAGAATATAATGAAATGATGAAAGTACAATAGAATCTAAATATTTACAAAACAATTAAAAAATGTAGTAGAAAAAACTGAAAATCTTTTTAATACAAATATATTTTTTTCTCTTGGTATTCAAGAATAAGAAAAGAAAAAGAAAAAAAATTAATAAAAGACCAGCAAACAGAGTGAAGTCCGATTGAAATTACATCTGGTTTCCCATAGAAGTCAAGGTATGAAGTACTTTATAGTTGGTAAACTAAGCAAGGGGAGACTTCCGTTTGTCCAGTGCTATTGGCCCCCTTGGGTGGGGGGGTGTAGTGTAACAACTCCATCCTCCACTAGACGGCGCTGCTTAGTTTACTGGGGCGGATTGCTGTGGCGCGTGTGTGCGCATGCGCTGGAGGGGGTGAAAATGGCGTCACCCAGGTATCCAGCGTCAAGTATCAGAACTCTGTGGTCTCCAAGACAGGCAATCAAGCACCCCTCCTTTGTCTCTGGCTTCCGTCCACTCCCTACTTTTACGTTGTCTGTTACCAAGCCTTTAGGCAATCAAGCAGAACCTCCCTTCTGAGTTTTATCTCAGATGAGGCTTTGTTTCCTAGGCCCTCACTTCTGAGAGCCTTTGGCTTTGACCTGCTCCAGATCCTCTAGAGGACGGTCTCACTGAGCAATGGCTGGGTGCCCGCCGCTCCCAAGAACGGACCTTGATGTTTACTCCTGAGGATTTGCCCTTCCCACCAGAGCACGGCCAGGTATCAAGCTGCAGTTTCAGACTCTGTCTCCCCTGTTTGTAGTCTTAATGGAATTTAAACCCTCTCCTTTCTCCCTTTTTAGTTCAGTCCCTGAGGCTGTTTCCACTTTTCAGCTTTCTCTCCCGCTTCTTTTTTGGGAGTGGGTGCTTGTCCCATACACTACCGACAACCACCACTCCCCCCACCCCCCGCCGCCCCCTCTCCATCCTCTCTCTGCAAGCAAAAACAACTCCCTGCCTTCAGCAGCTTCTCTCTCCCCCAGTTCGCCTATCCGCACTGCGTACCTGCTGAGTTCTGTGGTTCAGGTTGTGCAGATTGTTGTGTTAGTCCTTAAATCACTAGTGTTGATCTGGCTACATTTCAGGGATGAGAGACTAAAAAGAAAAAACAAAACAAAACAAACCCTTAAATGCTGTTCCACCATTTTGGCCCCCTACAGTTTCCCCCTAGGCTCATATTTTAAACAAATCCCATTCTTATATCTCTCCTCAAGATCATTAAATGAAGAACAAAAACTACTGGGTCAATTCCAAACCACTCTAAAATGGAAATGAATTTGGGCTTACTTCTCAAAAAATCAATGATCTAGAATAAGGTCTTCCTTAAAACTTCAGAGTTGGTACATTTGCAGAGTTTATATTTTTCCAGTCTCATGATCATATTGCTCTCTCATCATTTGTGTCTTTGTATCGAACTCTCCTCTTTCTTGGTCTGGTTGTTCTTTGCTCTTGGCTACTTGATGCTGATCCTCTGGCAAGGTTAGCTGCTGACCAGAGAGACTACATTAGCCATCGTCCCCACACTTTGACTACCACCTCCTTCCCTTCTTTGACATGTGAGCATCTACCCTGAAGCATGCATTTACCAGGCAGAAAAAAAGTGACTCCTCAGATATGACAGGCAAGGAAGCTGCCACTTACATTGAGTGCACTTTGAGTCCTTAGAGGAAAGCAAGGAGACTTAAAGTGAGGGGAAATCCTTCTTGCGGCTTTGCTGCTAACTTAGAATTCTGTTTATCCTTCATCTTCATGGCTATTGCCTTTCTTCAAATAAGCAGGTTTAAGAAAAATAGTGTGAACTAGATCCTGAAGGTTAAAATATGTTTTCCTCATCGTATTCTCTATTTTCTTTTCTCCCTGTCTGTTAAATGTAAAACAAATTTACTATGAAATGAAGTGGACCTCTGACAACACCCTGAAGTTTGAATTGTTTATTATTATTATTATATTTTCTTCTACATTAGGGCTAGCTCCTGTGTAACTGTGCCTGCAGGGAAAGAGATACTGCTCAAGCAGGTATTGTTATTATTTGGGGTTATAATATATCGCCTTTATGGGTTGTTTTGCATTTCTCTCCCAGATATAATAGCCATATAAGTTTGAAATATTTTTTAGAAGCTCCTATTTGCTATACATGATGAAAGAAAGAATTTTACTTGCACTGGTCACTCTATTATATTTGTGGTCACATTCACCCAGCAACTTTATTGGAAGTTTGGCTTAGTTTACTGATATTTTCTCTTAATGATTTAGATGAGAATAATGGTGAGCATTAAATATGGCAGGAAGGATGGTTTGCCCTTACTGAGAGGAGTGTGAAATTCTGTTGCATTTCTGTCTGATGTTTCCTTACCTGCTATAGCATAGAAGAATGCATACCAGACTAAAAGTGCAACAGGCCTGAGAATCACGAGATGGTTCTGACCCCGGTTTTCCTACTACCTTGCCCATGAGCATAGTCATCTCACTTCTTCACATTTAAGACTGCCTAGAACATAAATTAAGGGATCAGCTATTTCTAAAGCTTTTCTCAGAAATAAAAAAAATATTGGGGCATCCTGGTAGCTCAGTTGGTTAAGCATCTGACTCTTGGTTTTGGCTCAGGTTATGATCTCACAGTTCATGAGTTTACACCCGCCTTGGGGTCTGTGCTGACAGTGTGAAACTTGCTTAGGATTCTCTCTCTCTTCCCCTCTCTCTCTGCCCCTCCCCTACTCATGCTGTGTGTCTCTCTCTCTGTCTCTCTGTCTCTCTCTCATATAAATAAACTTTAAAAAAAAAGTTTAAAAAATAAACTCTAAAAAAAGAAATAAAAATGTTGCCTAGCAGTGTCAAACATTTAAATTGTGACAGATCCTTGCTTGGGAAAATGAATGTATGATTAAAAGGTTATCGGTTAAATAACTTTGACTATGATTTTCCATATCTCTGAAAGACAGAATCCTGTGTGAAAACATAAGTAAGATGAATCTGGCATAAATGTGTGAATCATAGCTCTGTCCATCAGAATCGTTTTTACATGAGATAGTTGAACTGAGTTGCCATCACCCAAAGTCAAGCCACCTGTCATTAGTTTGCTGATGGAGTGAAATATAGTGTACTAGGTGAAAATAAAGGGAATATAAACATTTGGAAAATAGATATTAAATGTCACTGTAACTGGGCCATGGGGTGCCCAGATATTTACAGATGTTATTCATGTATTTCTGTGAGGATGTTGTTGGATCAGTTTAACATTTAAATTGATTGAGCAGAGAGGCACCTAGGTGGCTCAATAGCTAAGTGTCTTACTCTTGATTTTGGCTCAGGTCATGAGCCTATGGTCATCGAATTGAGCCCTGCATTGGACTCTGCACACACAGTGCAAAGCCTTCTTGGATTCTCTCTCTCCTTTCTCTCTGGCCTTCCTACTTGCACACACTTTCTCAAAATAAATAAATAAACATTAACTTGATTGAGTATATTGCCCGCCCCTATGATGTAGGTGGGCTGCACCCAATCTATTATCTGAATAGAATAAAAAGATTGACCTCTCTCCAACTAAGAGAACATTCAGGCCTGACTGCCTTCAAAGTGGAACACCAGTTTTTTCCTGCCTTCAGACTCAAACTGAAACATTGTCTCTTTCAATGTCTTGAGCCAGCTCTTCAGTCTGGAATTACACAATGTGCTATATTGCTTCTCAGATCTTGTACTCAAGACTAGAATTCTATCACTGGCTCTCCTAAGTGTCCAGTTTACTGATTCATTCTGCAGATGTTGGGACTTGACAGACATAATCATGTGAGTCAATTCCTTATAATAAATCTCTATTCTAATATATTCCATATTTTAGAATATATTATGCATATTATATATGCATATATGTATGTGTATATTGTATGTGTACGTATATTTAGATCCCATTGGTTCTGTTTCTCTGGAGAATCCTAATATAATGTTTGAAGATCATATACACAGATAAAAAAGAAGACCTTCATATATTTTCAAAACTCCTCTAGGGTCTTAAGCACAAAAAGGACAGTGAATTGGTACTATTGATTGTGGTTTTCCCTTGATTCCTCATGAGAAATTTTAGGCTTGCCCGATTTCTTCATAACCCAGAGATCGAATATCTAAGAAAGATAGCAAATTAGTCTTTTACACAGGCAATGTTGAGCCATTGTGTAGTCACTTTTCAGCTTAGCTATTGTGTTATGACAAAAGGACAATGCAGATTGATTATGCCATTATTCTTCATTGTGTGCCTTCAAGCTGAATGGCAATTTGGTACAACTCTGCAGCTTGTCTGTAGAGTTTAGTATCTGTTATATGGTCTTACTGGGAAACACAACTGTGCATGTGAATGAAACTGAGTCAGAGGATGTGAGTGGGAATATGTTTGTCGCTTCACTTTTAGAAATCCTGGAAGGTATCGTAAATTTATTGACTCTTCTCTGCCTTTTTCTGAAAGATATGAATAAATCAAGATAGGGGATTAAGGGATAAGGAAAGAGTAGTCAGAAAAAAAGATATTTTGCTACCTCTACTACAAAAAAAAAGTTGTGGAGTCCTTTTTAAATTGTTGAATAAATAACACTGAACTATTCTTCATTGCTCCTATACAGGAGGCTGAAAGGGCTGCAGTGTGAAAGGGAACAGGTTGTAGTACAGTAATACCCTATATTCATTGCAAAGATGTTCTCAAATTGCTATCAGTCGAACCCCTAACTTTTTTGAAGACGAAAAAGTCATATTTTATCATGTTAAATGGGTGGCTCTAGAGTATAATCTAATCAGCAAATCACATCAACTAGAGGTTGTAGGTTTTACATCAAGAATGAAATTCTGAATACCTGTAATGTTTTGCTGTCACAACATTGACACACAACAGTAGGGAATGAGCTCCTGACTTTAAATACAGAAGTAGTTAGTCTGGCATACTGATCTTTTACAAGGGGATCCTAAACCACTGATGAATTAGAGATAAGAATTAACCCTTGTAAAACAGACAGACATATATTTATTAAAATTTCAGGACTGTTATGCACCAAGGACTAACCACAACTATAGCAGCAGCAGTACATGCAGTAGAATGAGAAAAGCAGTGGAAAGCCATGGGTCCTCAGCACAAACTCTAGTTCCCCTAGTGTGAAGCAGTCACATCTAGAATAGCTCCTGCACGTGGCCAAGAGAGTGGTAACAAAAACCCCCTGGGAATCTAGGTCCAGAAGGTCAAACTTCTTTTTATTAATAAAAATAAATAAATAAGTCAATCAATCAATTTGTTCTTCACTAAAGGGACTCTCCAGCCAGGCAAGTGGGGTGTGATGCACCATTCCGGCAAACGTGACCCCAGCTGTCATGACAGCCCTTGGGCAGCTGGTGCACTTTGGAAAACATGCTGTGACACTGTCACCAGGAATTCAGTAAGTAAGGAATTCACTGGAAAATGTGGATGCACACAATTAAATGTAAAGGAGCAGATTCAGCCCGAGAGCAAGGTGCAAACCTGGAACTAATGACCATTTAGGTTAAAACGCTGGACATAATGGCCAGTGTTACACGGGCCTCATGGTATGGCTCATCAGCGGTGGCAGATGCTGGCACAGGATCCCATACACCCAGTCAGTAAATCCCAATGCTTCTGAGACTGGGCTCTCAGTGCTCCTGAGCTCCTCTATTTTATTTCAGGACATCATGCATGGTCCCATTTTATAATCTGGGTTTCTGAAACTCCTTTCCTGTCCAGCTTGTTAAAGAAGCAGTTAGGCATTTGCTAAAATCTTCTCAAAAATCAGTGAAAGTATGTTCACATGGTTGCAAGGTATCACCACACAAATTATTCATCACAAAAGGGAAAACTCAGATGTCATTCATGTAAATAATAGTGACACAATTTTACATAGTCTTACAAGCGCTAAGACAATCAGCACACTGAATTCTTATCATCATCTATGTGTCTTCTTACTAAAAGGTTTAAAATTGAATTTAAACATGAGAAAACAGTTAGACAAATACAGATTGCTAAATATCTTACAGTTGTTCTAAGTGATCGGACAAATCTAGAACGTAGGATATCCTACATTGTAATTGGCCAAGACTTTTCAAAAATATCTATGTCATGAAAGAAAATAAAAAGTGGAAGAATTCTTGCAGATTAAGCGAACATAAAGAGACATGAAAGTCAGGTAAAATGCATAAACTTACTGACCAGGATGGAAGAAAACAAAAGCTATAAAGGTATTTGGGGGGATGATTGGATATATTTGACTGTAGAAATTAGAAAATGATTTGAACAATGTTAAATTTATGGACTGTGAAACTAAATAATATGAAAAGACCCAGAGGCAGTGCATGCAGAAGACCACCATGAGAGTGAAGACCTTAATGGCCACAGACTTTTCTCATGTGAGAGCACTCTGATCAGTCTCTGCTATTGTTAGAATAGTTTCTCTTGCCACCATGTAAAGGGATCATCTGGGTGCAGTTTTCTCCTCCAAAGAGAGAAGGACCAGATTCAGGCTATTTAGACCCTGCAGCTTACACAATTTTGAGAGCCCTTTTAAGCATAAGGATACAAAACTATGAACACAAACTTAGGTAAAATATTAAATATTTACTTAAGGGTCCTGAGTGTCTCGGTCAGTTAAGCATCTGACTCTTGATTTTGGTTCAGGTAATGATCTCAGGGTTCGTGAGTTCAAGCCCCGAGTCAGGCTCTGCACTGACAGTGTGGAGCCTGCTTGGAATTCTCTCTCTCCTTTGCTTTCCCCCTCCCTGCTCACTCTCTCTTTTAAAGCAAATAAATTAAAAAATAATAATAATATTTATGTAGAATGAGAAACAAAATCTTTAAATTACAAACTAAAATAAAATATGCCCATTTTCTTAACTTTATTTCCTTGAAATGGAAGACGAAAGAAAATTTTTCATAAGTGCTCTAAGGAACAACACCTAAGAGAGGGAGGGCTGCAGGAAGAGAGGGAGACGGTCTGGAGTGTGGTTCAGCTCTAACAGAGGCCACAGCGGGCACCACCAGGAGCTCTGGAACTGGTGTGCTCTTTCAGCATTGTCCCCATGTCCGGCAAGGGGCAGAGAAGACAGGCCTTTGTACCCTACTGGTTTTGAATATTGGAGGCCCCTTGGACAGGGCAGCTCCCTTCAGACACAGCAATTCTAGGAGATGCTGCATCTGTGAGGAATCAGCAACGACTAACCCCAGCAGCGGGAAATAGGAGAGCTTTCATTCCTAAAGAGGGATCTGGGGATTGTACCTCCATATAGTCTACAACCCAAAACAATGCAAAATTCAGAGCAGAAACCAAAAAAAAAAAGAAAAAATATATATATATATAATTAATTGTCTAGATTTTATAATACAATATCTTCCATTATTTTTAGGTTACACAATGTTTGATTTTTTCTTTATTTGCCAACAATGTGTAATCCTTTTTTTTCCCCTTAGAAGAAGAAAATAAATTTGTCTTACTATTAGGACGGCTGTTCAACATTATAGCTTCACTACTTAAATATTTTTTTTTTATAATTTGGAAACTTATTTGAGAATTTGGAGACATCTATCAAGTTTCTTTCATATATAAACTTAAAGATTACAGATCTTCAGAAATCAAGATGTCTTGGACAATGACTAGGATTAAATGGTGTTTTTAATAATGATGCTTATTCATCAGTCAGTATTCAAATATTACTTTTAGTGAGGGTTATGAATTTTTTAAAATATTGACTTATTTTGAGAGAGAGAGACAGTGTGAGTGGGGAGGGGCAGAGAGAGAGAGAGAGAGAGAGAGAGAATCCCCAGCAGGCTCCATGCTGCCAGCACAAAACCTGACATGGGACAAAACTGTGAGATCACAGCTGAGTGGAAGCCAAGAGTCAGATGCTTAACTGACTGAGCCACCCAGGTGAACTGAGGGTTATGAATTTTATGTTGGGCCCTATACCTGCATTCAGAACACAAAGGAATAGGCACAGTCGTGGTAGGAATATTCTGGAAATGATTTGACACTGTGATGAGCAATAACTATAGATGGAAAGGACTGCAAAGCACAACTATAGCCATCTCACTAAACACAAATTAAATTTACCTTAATTCCATCTCCATAATGCCTGTGGTTACTCAGAGGTGGCCCATGCAGAGGGGTTGGTGCAAGTGATGGCTCCAAAGCTGAAACCTCATTAGTTTCAAGGTAAATTGGCTTCCACCCCAGGCTCATAACTTTCTGAGATCTCTGTCTCTTCATTATTCCTCCACCCCATGATGTCCGCCACTGCCCTCACACACAATCAGCCTACACAATAAACTACCAAAGTGCAACAAAACCTTGTCATTACAAACTTAGTAATGATAAATGAAATATGAGGATGTAATGCTTCCCAGATTCCTATGACCCTAGCTAAGGCATTACACAGATTCCATTAGGTACTTCCTTGGCCATTTGCCCAGCCCCTCTTATAAATCCAAGTTCCTTTCATGTGCCCTTTTCATTTAGGTCACAATTACACTTTCCCTCCAGGGCTATTGTTATTTCTCTGGATTCAGCTCTTATCTAAGAAAGCACAGCGTATTCTGCCTATCTCGTTTCTCTATAAGTTCCTCTGGGATTTCCAGTGAAATTGTTTTCTCAGAGTCACCTGAACTCTCACTCCATACCATCTTCTTGCTACACTTGTGGCAGAATTCTCCAAACTACCTGTTCTACCTTTCAGGGTACACCGAATCTACTGCTGGACCCCCTTCAGTGTTACCTGCATACACACATGATCTTTCTCTTTAGTCAGTTTTCCTAAAAGTCCCAAACACTTTTAGAACTTAGGTCTCTAATATCCATTAAATACAAATTTAATAAAACTCAAGAATCAGTCACCAAGATTCCAAGGGGGAATCAAAAGTTGCTAAAAGCAAAGAGATCTGACTGTATATGCTTTTAAGTTTTTGTTGATATCACTTTTAGAATTACAGTTAAAATCATAAATTAATAAATTTAATAAATTACATCTCTGATAGTAGAGAATAAAAAAATGACTTTATTCAAGATTCATCAAACTTGAATTCTATATCAGACACTCAATATAATGACAGTTTCAGTGGTGATGTTTACCAGGGTGCAGGTGTTTGATGCATTTCTTTTGCTCATTTATAGTAGGATCTCATATGACTTTTTTTTAATGTTTATTTATTTTTGAGAAAGAGAGACAGAGTGTGAGCAGCAGAAGAGTAGAGGCAGAGGGAGATACAGATTCTAAAGCAGGCTCCAGGCTCTGAGCTGTCAGCACAGAGCCTGACACGAGGCTCAAACCCATGAACCATGAGATCATGACCTTAGCTGAAGTCAGATGTTTAATCGACTGAGCCACCCATATGCCCCGGCAAGTTTTTAACATATCTTTCCTTTTGAGTCAACAAATATGGTTAGGACAATATATATATTATTATAATTTTATTGAAGTTTATTTATTTTGAGAGTTGGGGAGGTAGGGAGAGAGAGAGGGAGAGAAAGAATCCCAAGCAGGCTCTGCAGTGTCAGCACAGAGCCTGACATGGGGCTCAAACTCACGAACCTCAAGATCATGACCTGAGCCAAAATCAAGAGTTGGATCTTTAACCGACTGAGCCACCCAGGGGACCCTAGGGTGAGACTGTTAATGGACAAGGTTAATTGATTCATTTCTTCCTCTTATTGTATTCTCTTTGGTTGCTTATTTCTTACATAATTCCATTTCACAGCCTTCTCACATCCCTCAAATGTAAGCATCAGAAAACTGGATATAAGTTGTTTTCAATGAAGGGCCTTTAGACCTGAAATTTCTTTCCTGCTGTGACAAAGTGAGGTCTCCCAATTTGCCCAGCTTTCTTAAGGGTACATTCAATGACTATACTTTTTATTTGGCCACCAGATACAAGTATGCAACTGAAAGAATAAAGTTTTATAAAAATGTGTTTTATGCTATTTTAATCAGAATTGTAATTTTCTGAATTAATTTTAACCTTAAGACTGTTATGCTGGGTCAATTTTTGGGAGAGATGAAAATCTGAAAATCAAAAAAATGTATAATCTGGTCATCTTGCTATTTTGAATCCTTCCATCACGTATCAGCATCATTGGTATAAGATATTTCTTCAGCCCTGTGTTTTATTTTTTTTATTGGTGATAGGTACTTTATTTTATTATTAAAGTTTTAATTAATTTAAAATTAATTTAATTATAGTTAAAGTACAGTCTAAATTAGTTTCATGTGTACAATGTAGTGATTTTTCATCCCTGTACTTAAAGAAAAAGTTCTCAATCATATATTTGGAGGGGAGAGGTTGGTTTAGCAAGTTTAATACTATATTCATATAAAAGACTGTTAGAATTGTAGTTGCTGCAATGATAAGCCCTATAGCAAACTGAAAAGTCCTTCAAAAGTCAAGTAACTTAGGTACTAAGTTACTAAGTTAATCAATTAATAATTAATTAAAGTCAGGTGATTTCTGTTTCCTCTATTCTCTCTTTACCTTACCCCAGATCTCCATATGGTGACAACTAAGCTGCTGCATTTAAAATCCTTAGATAATCCCAGGGGCGCCTGGGTGGCTTAGTCAGTTAAGCGTCCGACTTTCGCTTAGGTCATGATCTCGCGGTTCGTGGGTTCGAGCTCCGCGTCGGGCTCTGTGCTGACTGCCAGCTCAGAGCCTGGAGCCTGTTTCAGAGTCTGTGACTCCCTCTCTCTCTGACCCTCCCCTGCTCGCGCTGTCTCTCTCTCTCTCCTAGAAATAAATAGAACATTAAAAAAAAAATCCTTAGATAATCCCAAAGTGGCAGGAAAATTGCTATTAGGCTATGTTTACCCAAGGGGAGGAGAAGAGAGAGAAGAGGGAACTGCTAGACCCAGTGCCTCTCACTGATTAAGATTCATCAAGGGCAAGACATTTAATGGACACCAGTGTTTACTCTGTCTCTTTCTCAGAATTCAGTCTACTGAGCCTCCTATCTCTTAGCTTCAGAGGGAAAGTAGAGTCTTCCTTTTGAGAGCTTTGCAGTTAAAAGGTTACTTTATGGAGAGGCTATTGAGTAGGAGATTTTAGTTTTAAAGGCAGAAAAAGTGTGTCTTTGTTCATTAGTATCTTTAATATTGGATCACTTTTCCTTGTAACCAGAGTTTACATGATTTGGCTAATGGTAGGCTGGTAAGTTGTGCCAACTGGCCTTCTTCCCCAGTAGAATCCCTTTCTCTTTCCAGCAAAACATCCTAATAAGTAGTGTTTATAGATTTCTATAGTATAAATACTCCAACTGTGGCTGATTTAGAGCTATCATGTGATACTGCAAATGAGTTAGGAAGAGGTGGACACAGTCAGCTCTCCCCTGGCAATGTAAGTTATACAGACAGGTTTAGCCCTTGAGGAGAAAGAATAGATGCCCTGTAGATCTTCCTACAGCTTAGACCAAAGGAATCTTTCTACTATGTAGTCTTGTGATGCTAATTGAGTCTTTTACTATAGACATCTTATTAGAAATTGACATCCTTACAAGCAAAGGAAATGAACATTCTAATAAGTTAAACCATGAGTTTCAGTTAAATCACTTCATGAATGTGTCTATTTAGTAGTCTTTTCAAATTCTCATTGTGGTTCTATAGAAAGAATGTATTGTTTATTTGAAAGCGGAGAT
The DNA here is from genome assembly GCF_008692635.1 of Crocuta crocuta. Classification (NCBI taxonomy): domain Eukaryota; kingdom Metazoa; phylum Chordata; class Mammalia; order Carnivora; family Hyaenidae; genus Crocuta; species Crocuta crocuta. Next base: position 1,468,807 of record NW_027531581.1, read on the forward strand.
CTGTTTGTTATGATTTGGGAAAAGTTTCACTGCCACGTGAGAAGATGCATTCCAAAAGAAGGTATTTCTTTTCTTCCTTCCCAATTTCTTCAACTGTTTCACTATTAGTTAATTATAGTCACCTAGCTTAAAGCTTTATGTCATAGACCAAAAGAGATGGAAAAGATGATGAGGCAATGTTCAGTGAAATTTCAAAAATCCTACAACTATTATATTTCTATTTTGTTTTATTCATGACCACCATAATATATTGTTCTGCCTAGTAATTTCACAGAGGTGTTAAATGACTTCCCTCAAATCACACAATATTGTTAAAGATTAGGGATAGAACACAGATCTTTGGACTTCCATCTTAGGTTGCCTGTCTTGCTTAACACTTTCTTTTTAAAATATTGAAATAAAATTTTAAGTTTCTGTATATTTCAGTGCTTTATAAACTGAACTTCTCTAATTTACCTGGGGCCTTAAGTCACTACTGGATTTTGGGCCTATCTACTATGTCACTGCCTATTAGAAATTTTACACTAATTTTGGTGTGGCATATAGCTAGATGATTATAAAGCACATCAAGGAATATGGTAGATGTAATTTGCTTTCATTAAGAAGAAAACCAAAAGCATTTTTTTCTTATTAAAATGAAAATAAATATTATAGTTATGTGTATATGGTCAATTCCTTTCTTTCCAGACTTTTAAGCACTATTGCTTTCATATTTAGCAATTTCTACTAATGATTAGGGTAGCAAAAATCAATAGATTAGCTGTATTTGATTTACCTTTATTTTTGCAAGTATCCTGATAGGCTTCATGGCTTGGGTGATTACAAACTTTAAAAATTACTCAATAGCTTCTAATGATGTCTTTAGTGCTATTATAATCAACACAATCATATCGTTGGTGACTTTAATCTTAGGGTTGCTATTTCACAATTTCTTAGATTACTTTACAAAAAATAGTTGTAAATTTCTAGCAGAGTGTTTTGAAAATAATATTAAAAATTTGAAAAACAAAAATCACTGCTAAAGTCATATCATAATTACAATATTTGATTCTCAAAACTATATTTATATATTTTCCAAAGATTTGAGTTTCTCTTTCTTCCTTTCTGTTTCTGTATCTCTTTCTTTCTCTCTCTCTCACTCTCTCAATCATGAAACAGATATCAGATTATAAAAGATGTTGAAATCTTAAGTTTTTTATGGCATTAAATAATATTTTAGTGATTATAAAGATTTGAGAGTATATTATAAATTCTTTTCCCTTTTCTAGTTTTTGTTTCTTCTTTCCAATTCTAAGACACGCTTCCTTAGGCATTATTTCCATGGCATATGTGTCCAAAGAATTTTCTTTTCTGAATTGTGACAATTAAAATATAGCTAAAGCGAAGACCATTTTAGCATGACATCTGGACATCATAGTACTTTTCAGAAGAGTGCTCTTTGATATGTAATGCTCATGTCCAGTAGAAAAGACTTTGAGTCTATTAATAGCAACACCTTATATATCATAGTACATTTACATTTTCCAGTGAGCTTCATATCCTGTATTAAGAAATTTAAGATAGAGAAAATAAATATTTTTGAGAATATTTTATAAGGACACTGAGCAAAAAAAGTTAAAACTGAACTATAGAAAACGACAAGGAATCCCAAAAATAACTAGGCAAAAAGGTACAAACTCTTAGCTAAATGCGTGAATACATTTTTAGAATTTTTAGGGTATTTAAAATATTTTTATTTCAATTTTTAATTTTTTAAATTTGAGTATAGTTGATACACAGTGTTACATTAGTTTCAGGTGTGCAATATAGTGATCCAGCTTTTTATACATTATGCTCTGTTCTCAACAAGTGTAGTTACCATCTGTCACCGTACAACTCTATTACAATATCATTGACTATATTTCCTGTGTTGTGCTTTTTACACCTGTGACTTATCATTGCATAACTGGGAGCCTAGATCTCCCATCCCTTTTAGTCATTTTGCCCATACTCTTACCCTGGCTTCCTTCTGGCAACCATTTGTACCCCATATTTACAGGTCTCACTCTGCTTTTTGTTTGTTAGTTTATTCATTTGTTTTGTTTGTGAGAGTCCACATACAATGTGAAATCATACGATATTTGTCTTTCTTGGTCTGACTTACTTCACTTAGCATAATACCCTCCATGTCCATCCATGTTGTCACAATTGGCCGAATCCTTTTTTATGGTTGCATTCTATTTGTGTGTGTGTGTGTTTGTGTGCTCATGCGCGCGTGTGCATTTGTGTGTATGTGTGTGTGTGTACTATTTGTTACTTATCCATTCACCTATTGATGATACTTAAGTTGCTTTGTATCTTGGTTCTTGTAAATAATGCCATAATAAACATAGGGGCATATATATCTTTTTGATTTAGTGTTTTTATTTTCTTTGGGTAAATACCCAGTAGTAGAATTATAGATCTATGATATTTCTATTTTTAATTTTGGAGGAAGCATCAATACTCTTTTCCACAGTGGCTATAATGTGTTACTAACAGCACCCAAGGATTCCTTTTCCTCCACATCATCACCATCATTTGTTATTTCTTGTCTTACTGATTTTAGCCATTCTGACAGGTATAAAGTGTCATGGTTTTGATTTGCATTTCCTTGATGGTTAGGAATGTTGAGCTTCTTTTCATGTGTCTGTTGGCCATCTGTATGTCTTCTTTGGAAAAAATGTCTATTCAGGTCCTGTGCCTATATTTTAAATAGGATTGTTTGGCTTTTTGGTGATGAGTTGTATAATTTCTTTATGTGTTTTGGATACTAACCCCTTATCAGATGTATCATTTTAAAATCTCTTCTTCAATAGGTTGCCCTCTTCTTTTGTTGATAATTTTCCTCACTGTTTCTTTTTGTTTTGATGTAGCCCCAATAGTTTGTTTTTGCTTATGTTTCCTTTGCCTTAGATATATCTAGATATATCTAGGAAAATGTTATATGGACAGTGTCAGAGAAATGATTGCCTAGACTCTTTTCTAGAATTTTTATGGTTTGCAGTCTTATATTTAGGTCTTCAATCTAGAAGTTGGTAGTGTTTCTATACAGTAATAATGAAGCAGCAGAGAGAATAAGACAACAATTCCATTTATAATTGCACTAGAAAGAAAAAAGAAAGTACCTCTGAATAAACTTAACTAAGGAGGCAAAAGACTTGTAGAAGACTCTGAAAACTATAAACTTTATGAAAGAAACTGAAGGTGACATAAAGAGATAGGAAGATATTTCATGTTCATGAACTGGAAGAATTAATATTGTTAAAATGTCCATACTACCCAAAGCAATCTACAGGTTTAATGATATTCCTATCAAAATATCAACAGTATTTTTCATAAAACTAGAAGAAACAATCCTAAAATGTGTATGAAGCTACAGAAAACAATTTGAATAGCCAAAGCAATCTTGAGAAAGAAAAACACAGTTGTAGGTATCAAAATTCCAGATTTTAGGGTATACTACAAAGCTAAGTAATCAAAACAATATGATATTGGGCACAAAAATAAACATATAGTTCAATGGAACAAAATAGAAATCCCAGAAACAAACCCATGCTTATATGGCCAAATAATCTATGACAAAGGAGGCAAAAATTCACAAAGGGCAAAATTTATTCTCTTCAATAAATGGTGTTGGGAAAGCTGGACAGACAACTATATGCAAAAGCCACATACAGCTGGACCACTTTCTCACACCATACACAAAAATAAACTCAAAACAACATTTAAAATGTTTAAATCACTATTCTATTGATTTCCTTAGATAAAATCTATATTTGTAAGATTGATTTTAAATTGTATTGAAGGAGTCATCTGTGAAAATACTGGAGTAAGACACTCTGAAAGTTGTCTCTTCTGTGAAAGTAATGTGGAAACTGGCAAAATTGTGAGAATCATTTTTGTTTTCAGAAATTTGGTTATTTACTGAAAGTTTATTTTTTTGAACTCTATTCTGTTTCTTTGAACTTTCTTTCCTGAGCTGGTAGCCTACAGTTTAGTTATTGTAGTGCCAAGGGTACATTTTAGTTAACTAGATTGGCATATCTCACTTTTATTATTATTATTTTCCAAATGTTTTTGGATTTTTATCATCATGACTTTATATTTATTTTGGTCTTTCATACCCTTCTGGAATGGTTTATGACATTTTCATATAGTTTTTCATATTTCTTATTAAGTTTACTATTTTGTATATTCTGTTATGTAAAAGGAGATTCCTTCCTTTTATTAAATTGTACATTTGTTATTTGTAATATATGGAAAACTCTTATTTGCTTATTTACTTTATTGACCTATCACATGTAGATTATGTATCTTTTTTCTTGACTTTCTATTTAGGTAAACATATCACCTGACAATATTTATTTTTATTTTGTCCTGTTTAAATTTCATAGTTTTCATTTCCTTTTCTTTTTTTAAAATTTTTTTAATGTTTTACTTATTTCTGAGAGAGCGAGAGGGTCTCGCTCAGCATGAGCAGGGAAGGGTCAGAGAGAGAGGGAGATACAGAATCCGAAGCAGGCGCCAGGCTCTGAGCGAGCTGTCAGCACACAGCAGACGCAAGGCTCGAACCCACAAACTGAGATCATGACCTGAGCCGAGGTCGGACGCTTAACCGACTAGCCACCCAGGCGCCCCTTCATCTCCTTTTCTCATGTTACCATCCTAGATAATAAAATCCTAATAACTGTAGAAACTGAATAATTCTTATTTTATGCATTTGATGCTATTTACTCACAGGATGATAAAATGGAATAATTTTTTGCATATCACAGAAAACATCTGACACAGTCCTTTAAATTGAAATATGTAAGAATAGGGAATGGAAAAATAAGACAACTTACTTAAATTTACATAGTTCATTAATGACATAACTTTTATTAGAATTCTCCCTTTGGCTTTCATTCCAGCTCTTTAGTCCTCTAGCCTGCTTTTCTTCACAGGACAAAATGCTGTTAGTCGAAATACTGTTATTTAGTTGACACTCTACTCAGGCCTGCCAGGAAATAGGTGAAGCCTCCCTCTCCACTACCAAACTGGATGCTCTTTAGGGCTAGAAAAAATAAATGAATAAATCAAGATGGCATACTCTTCTCTCTGACCTGGTAGTCAGTACATGTATTTATTCATTATACATACTAGGCTATATACATAGTCTTTAGTTCAGATTTTCAGAAGCATGTAAAATTATTAGAGCAAGACTCTTTTTCTACCAGATTTTAAATAAAAAGCTTAAATTAAAATTATTTTGATTTTCATTAGTATAGTTTTTGGGGGAGTCTGGGTTGGTCAATATGACATCACCTATACTTTCAAGGAAACAGGTTAATTGCTTGCAAGAATTCTTTTTTTGAAGATGTATCTTATATTTGAAATTCCAAAGACAATATTCTGCCTGCACCTGTGTGAATATTTTGTCAGAATTAATTTAGAATATGTAATTGTATGGATGTTGACTAATTATTGCAAAACCCACTGGAGCTACCAGAGAGTTAAATAAGTTTTTCTAGTACATAAGGATGGCTGCTCTGGTAGGTCAGGTTTCATTAAACTAATGATGTCAATCACATGAAGGATGTTAGGTAAATTTGAGTGATATTTCCACATTATGGACCATGATTCAAACATCATTCCATATCATCAAATCCACATTTCACTGTGGCAGAAAACATGAATTGCAAGCTACTCAGCAATTCTTTCAGTACAATTTTGCAACCTGATGGGACCCAGCAGTCAAGGTAGCTATGTGTTTATTTAACTGAGTGTCTTTATTGAAAGGGCTTATTCTCATGGTCATGATTCACTGGTGTAAACAAACTCTAATAAAGACAACTATAGTCTATTTGTTCCCCATATCGGAGACCATGTTAGTGTCTATTAGGGTGGAGTTGAGAAGCACAGACAGAAGAGTGATGAGTATCAGTCTTTTCTGTTTCTCTTCATGTATATCATTTTCTAATCAGTTAAGCCAGAATAATTGTGATGCTGCCTCACTGACTAAATTCCATGGCAATAGAGACATTTTTTACGTATGCCATTCATGACTCTGTCACCATGACTCTTCCTATAGTCTGTCAGGTAAGAAGCAAGTGCTCATATTACACAACTTCCAAAAAAAGCCAGAAAACAGTATTGTCATGAGTGTTAGGCTGGGATATAGTCCCAAAACCATGTCTTTATAGAAAATTTTCCCTTTATATCTCTAAAAGAAATAGTGACAGAAGAAAAACCAGGCTATCAAGAATTTGTGCTTTCCCCAGATCAGTACATGATGCCTGACCTCTGTGTAGAACATATGGGATATAGAATGATTCATTTTGCCTACCTAAACCATGTCAGCCTTTGTGATTTATACAAAAACATGTCTTTTTGGCACATTGCAAGGCCCTTAAGAGAGGCTTGGAAACGTGGACTCAAGAAGATGGTCACTGAGACTCACTTATATTCTTTCTAGATTCTAAATTTATGATTCTATAAAAGCTGTGTAAAGTTCCAAGAGTAAAAGAAGGCCAAAGAGAAACCAGACAAGAGTCATTATTATAGAAAATATTTTAGTTCTCTGTATAAGCAATTAAAAATAATTTGCTTGTCCTTGTGATTGTTTCTCCAAGAGTTACATCATCCATAAATTTTGGCCTGCGTTCTTACCTATCCCATCACCCCTTCAGTGGAATTTAGTAACAGGAACTAGACCTTGAGAATGGAATACATCAGTGGCTTGACTATGACAGTAAAATTTAACAGTGACCAAATTCCCAAGAATAAGCCAGAGAGGCTGGCTACTTCAAGGCAGATAAATTACTAAGGAATTCCTACTCTTTCTTTGCTCAGTTCTTCATATATTTCTTTTTAGCAACATTCTTTTTAGCAACATTTCTTTTTAGCAACATTCATCCATAAAATGCTATAAAAAAAGTGTTATTTCCTCTGGAGGAGTAGGGAAAAATATTTCTTAGCCTTTTCCACTTTTCATGTGCATAACCACAAAGACATTTATGTAGCTTTCTACACATCCTAAACCTAGATGAACTGTTAAGAATAGAAAACCATGGGGTACCTGGGTGGCTTACTTGTTTGAGTCCAACTCTTGGTTTCAGTTCAGGTCACGATCTCACCGTTTTGTGAATTTGAGCCCTATGTCATGCTATGTACTGGCAACATGGAGCCTGCTTAGAATTCTCACTCTCTCTCCCTTTCTTTCTGCCTCTCTCCCATTCTTGCTGTCTCTTTCTCTCTCAAAGAAATAAACTTAAAAAAAAAAAAAGAATAGAAGATCACTGTAAGACCACAATGATAATCATGTTCTTTTAGGAGTGTTGTTTTTGATGAATAAGTTTTATTTGGTATCATTTTATCAATGTTTACTTCCCTTCTATCTGCCTATAAATATTTCTTCAATCATACTTCAAACTTCTATTGTGATTGTAATGGCCAACTACAACTAGGCTAATTTTTATTACAGTGCTATAAAATTAGGTGAAATTTTGCTGCCTATAGGAAATACAGTGAATTAGCATAATGAAATGCACATCTGGATGTTAAAGCTCAATTAAAAAGTACCAATTTCTTAAAAATATACTTTATTCATATTTTCGCATTTTACCAAGTAAAATAAGGACAAAGGGTCATTTCTTTATCCCACCTCCTAAGGATACCACTAGAAGACATATCTTCAATTAACCTTCTCTATTAAGCACCTCACAGTTATACATTTCTTCCTCTTCTCACTTCTTCTCAGGCACAGACTCATAGTATTTTGACCAGTCAACAATCTGAGATTTACTAATTACTCACCTATTTAATTTTATAGCTAGGACACTTTAAGGTTAAAGAAGGTTAATCTTAGTTTCCAGAAATTTAGATCTGTTTTGCTCATTGTTTTATCGTTTTTGCCCATACAGTCCCAGGCATATAGATGATCCTCAATTAATATTTGCGAAATGAATAAGGAAATGAATAAAGATATGTTAAATAAAGACATTGGAAGAAAGGAAAATTTTCTGGCTTTTTTGCTCTAAATTTAAATAGGATCAGTGAGCCAGAGGTTGTTATTCATAAAAAGCGTTGCTGCCAATATTCTGGATGTTAGAACTTCTGTCAGTGCTGTGTCTTTCTCAGCATTATTACCTGATAGCCTTAATGATTTTCCCTGGGAAAACATCTTTTAGCACCATTGAATTGTACTATATAAAGTGCAAAGATTGTCATTGATTAGAATAATTATTATCTATTAAAAGCATTAGGTCAGCTAGACCTGTAGAAAGAAACCCTGCTCTGCTTTTATTCACACCAGGTTAGTAATCATGGTACATTATTTGATATTAAATGGATTTTTTAGGTTTCTCCAAAATTATTGCATTGAATACTTACACAGGTACCTATTTAGCACACATCATATGTCAGAACAATTCTTGTCTGATATAAATTTAAGTATTATGGAACAGTTTTTATTACAACTGTACTAGTCGCAGTAGAGTTTTCTCAAACTTATTGAGTAATGTTCATTTTCTCAGTTCAATCGAAGACATGAGGACAAAAGCCAAAAGTATTCTTCAAAGTTCCAAGCCTAAGATAAGACCATGAGAGAGTAATGGCAATAAAATGCAATCTTTGGGAAGGTTTATATCCATTGGACCATTTTGCATACACACATTTAACTGCCTTTTGGGTGTTTATTTAGGATGGTGACACAAATAACACTCAACCTCTGAAGTTTGCTAATCTCTAGTTACCTTATTAATTTGTCATTTTAACCTTAAAGACATTTAAGCTAATGTCTTTAGCTATTTTACAGAATTCACAAGACTACAGTATTGGAAGCTAAGAGGGAAGAAACCTCTCTACTGACTGTACAGAAAAGCTTATCACTCACGAGCCCTGCATCTGTGGATCAGTAGATCCTAGTCTACTTTCTATCAGTGCAGGATGTGAAATCTGAAAGACAAACTTCTGCTGTTTCAGAAGTTTATAGCAGTACTTTATATTGAAGTCTACTAAGAGCAACCATTTATGTTCATGTATGTTATGGATAGAAGGCTGCCACAAATGGCTTCCCTAGCATTACGCAGTACACAGCTTACACCATCCTACAAAGCAGTCATGCATCCAATCTACTCTGTCCTTTACTTCAAAGATATTTGTTTCTTATGAAGATAACAGTCATTCAAAAAGTATGGTCCTTTATGTTCTGTGTTCACAATTATAGATAAAGTGAGCTCTGCATTTCTGTACTTAGATCGGCTAGCTCAGATACAAACTTTTTTTGTGCATAGCTTTTTGATGCAAGTGAGAAGCATCTCATTTCCATTTTCACCTTTCCCTAAGTCTCTTATTTATGGAAACTTAAAAATTAATTTATGGACTTTCATAAAAACCTAGACCAAGACCTAAAATCTAGCTGGACAACTCTGTATGGTGACATGAGTTTTAATGACAGAAATTTCCTTATTTTTTCCTTAAATAGTTTATTGTCAAGTTGGTTTACATGTAGCACCCAGTGCTCATCCCAACAAGTGCCCTCCTCCATTCCCATCATTCCCCTTCCCTTCTCCCCTACCTCATCAGCCCTCAATTTGTTCTCAGCATTGAAGAGTCTCTCATGGTTTGCCTCCCTCCCTCTCCTGAATATTTTCCCCCTTCTTCTCCCACATCGTCCTCCGTTAACTTCCTCCTAAGCCACCTATGTGTGCAAACATATGGTATGTGTCCTTTCTGCCTGACTTGTTTCACTCAGCATAACACCGTCTAGTTCTATCCATTTTGCTACAAATGGCCAGATTTCATTCTTTCTCATTGCCATGTAGTATTCTATTGTATAAATATGCAGCTTCTTGATCCATTCATCAGTTGATGGACACTTAGGTTCTTTCCATGTTTCGGCTATTGTTGTAGTGCTGCTATGAACATTGGGGTACATGTGCCCCTATGCATCAGCACTCCTGTATCTTGGGTAAATTCCAGCAGTGCTACTGCTGGGTCATAGGGGAGTTCTACTGTTAATTTTTTGAGGAACCTCCATACTGTTTTCCAGAGGGTTTGCACCAGCTTACATTCCCACCAACAGTGTATGAGGGTGCCCATTTATCCACATCCTCTCCAGTGTCTAGAGTCCTCTTATTTATTCATTTTAGCCACTCTGACAGGCGTGAGGTGGTATCTCAGTGTGGTTTTGATTTGTATTTCCCTGATGATGAGGGACGCTGAGCATCATTTCATGTGTCTGTTGGCCATCTGGATGTCCTCTTTGGAGAAGTGTCTGTTCATGTCTTCTGCCCATTTCTTCACTGGATTATTTGCTTTTTGGGTGTGGAGTTTGATGAGTTCCTTATAGATATTGGATACTAGCCCTTTATCTGATATGCCATTTGCAACTATCTTTTCCCATTCCGTTGGTTGCTTATTAGTTTTATTGATTGTTTCCTTTGCCGTGCAGAAGCTTTATATCTTGATGAGGTCCCAATAGTTCATTTTTGCTCTTGATTCCCTTGCCTTTGGGGATGTGTATGACAGAAATTTCAAGGAAGATAATTGCTTCACTTATTACACACTTTTAAAATTAGTTTGTAAATGTTTGTCTGCCACAAGACTGAAGTACTAAGTAGTTAGGAACTGTGTCTCTTTTGCTCACCATATCCCTAAAATTTCTCACAAAGAACTTGATTAAAATGTATTTGAATAATTTTTTTAAAAAATACTTTAAAGATACATAAGTTGTAAGTAAAACAATATTAATCCTTTACCAGAACATGTAGTAAGTCATGACATCTAGAACCTGAAAACATACTGACATCATTAAATTTAAAAAGATGAAAAGAAATTCACTTTTGTTGTGTACTTTCTTTTTGCATAGATCATGCAATTATTTTTACAACTGTATTAAAGAGTCACTCTCTCTCTATGGGGCACCTGGGTGGCTTAGTCGGTTAAGCGTCCGACTTTCGCTTAGGTCATGATCTCGCGGTTCGTGGGTTCGGGCCCCGCATCGGGCTCTGTGCTGACTGCCAGCTCAGAGCCTGGAGCCTGTTTCGGTCTATGACTCCCTCTCTCTCTGACCCTCCCCTGCTCACGCTGTCTCTCTCTCTCTCTCTCTCTCTCTCTCTCTCTCTCTCTCCTAGAAATAAATTAAAAAAAAAAAAAAGAGTCACTCTCATTGGAGCATCATTAAAATCTCTGACTATTGTTTTGGGTTTGTCTCGTTTTCCTTGTAGTTCTATCATTTTTGATTCATGTATTTAAAAGTTCTTTTGTTAGTTGCATAATTATTTAGAATTATTTCATTCTCTTGATGGATGACTCCTTTATCATTATGACTTTTTTCTTTCCTTGAATTAATCTTTTGCTCTAAAATCTACTTTTTTTGTAACATTAATGTAGCCACTTTAGCCTTCTTTTTATTTAGTGTTAGCATGTTATATCTTTTTCCACTCCTTTTAATCTATTTGCATCTTTAGATTTAAAGAATGTTTCTTATAGGCAGCATAGAATTAGCTCTTGTTTCTGTATACACATGGACAATCTCTAATGTTTAATTGAGTTAGGTCATTTATATTTAGTATGATAATTGATAAAAATTGGCTAAAGTTTATCATCTTTCAATCTGTTTTCTCTTGGTCCCATTTTTTCCATTTTTATGTTATTCCTATTTTTTGCCTTCATTTGCATTTTTTATGATTCCGTTTTATCCTTTTGTTGGCTATTTATTTTTATTACTATTATTTGTTAACTCCTTTTTAGTGGTTGCTTTAGGGTTCATAGTATACACATTTGTGATAGCCTGCCTTCATCTACATTTCATCTACACTTCATCTAATGAAATTATACCAATTTAACTACACTTAAAGAGATTTATAATAATAACCTTCACTTCTCCCATTCTCACCTTTGTATATTTTTTGTCATAATTTTACAGTATAGTATAAAGTCTCTAATATACCATTATTATTATTATTATTTAGTAAATTATCCATTAAAGCTATTTAAATAATAGTAACAATTTCTCACATATTTACACTTCCTAGACCCCTTCATTCCTTGGGTTGATCCATATTTTTGACCTGGTATCATTTTCCTTCTGCTTAAGGACATTCCTTAATACTTATTTTGATTCAAGTTTTTAAGAATTAATTCTTTCTGCTCTCTCATGTCTAGCAAATGCCCTATTTGATTTTTGTTTTGAAAAGTAATTGCAAGGACACCTGGGTGGCTCAGTTGGGTAAGCATCCAATTCCTGGTTTCTGTTCAGTTCATGATTTCACGGTTTTGTGGGTTCAAGCCACACATCAGGCTCTGTACTGGCAGCAGAACCTGCTTGGGATTGTCTCTCTCTCCCTCTCTCTGCCCCTCTCCTACTCATGCTGTCTCTGTCTCTCTTAAAATAAATAAATAAACTTTTTTTAAAAAAAGAAAAGTAATTGCAGTGAGTATAGAAATGTAGGTTAATAGGTTTGTTTGTCTTTTCCTTTAGTACTTTGAAGATGTTCTACTGTCTTCTGGTTTTTATTGCTTTTAAGAAGAAATTTGTTAATGTTCTTATATTTTTCTTCTCTTTGTAGTGTATCTTTTTTCCTGGGTTCTGTAAAGACTTTCCATTTATCTCTTTGAGAAATTTGATTACTATTTTACTTTTCTATTGTGACTCTAACAGATTACAACCAACTTAGTGATTAAGGAAACATGATTTTATTGTCTTACAGTTTTATAGGTCAGTATTCAGCACAGATCTCATTGGACTAAATCACAGAGTTGACAGATAGTATCCCTCTCTAGGAGAAAATCCATTTCTTGTTCATTCATGTTGTTGGCATAATTCAATAAGTGGAGGTGTAGACCAAGGTCCCCACTTTTCTGATGGCTATAAATTGAGGGCTGTTTTCAGCATCTAGAGGCCACCACATTCTTTGATTCATGGCCTTCTTTATTTTTGTATTTCTTTAAATATTCCTGAGCTTTGTTCTGGGACATCATTAAACAGCTGGTAATAATTTGGTCTTTTCAGGTTTTGCTTTAAAATTTGTTTAGGCCAGACCAAAAAATGTTTAATATGTTTAATCATTCTAATATTGAGGCATAATATTTCTGGATATGCTACTCAATGCTCTATAAATTATGTGTGTTTATTCTGGCTAGTGGGAGTAGGCACTATTCCCAGCTCTATGTGAGCTCAGGCAGTATTACTTCTCATCCTTTTTGTGAATGTTTCCTCAATCTCAGGTAATTTTGTAATATGCATTTGTTAATAATACTCTGCTGAATATTCAAGGACAGCCTTCAGAAGGCAAATGGAGCTCTCTGTTTATATAGTGTTTTCCTGTCCGGTACTCCAACATGTGAATTCTAGCCACTCTGGTTTCCCCTAGACCTTCAGTTCTGCTTCCTTAACTGGGAGTGCCCTGGGTTTCAGCTGGTATCCTCTCCCTGTGGTTTTTGCTTATAAACTCTAAGCACTAAGCTGGAAAATTATAAGGTCTCTCTCATTTGTTTCCTCTGTCCATTGTATAGAACATCATTATTTCATACATTTTGTCCAGGTTTTTTATTGCTAAAGACAGAAGAATCAATCAGTGTTCACTTCTCCTTTGTTACAGAAATCTTCATCGGAATCTGTTTAGAACTGCTGATAACAACTGAAAGGCTAAAGTATCATGTCCTTACTTTTTGACTTGAATAATGTATTTTCATTTTATTATTTTATTTTAAATCCTCTTGTCCCAGTCATTTTTTAAAAAGAGAGGAGAAACCCTGCTAAAGAAATAGAATATGTGCATGAGGAAAAAAAATCATACTTCAGTAGCAAAGAAGACACAAAATCTCAATCTGACACAATGCTGAGTGACTGTATCTATGGTGGATGTAGTTGGACATAGTACTAACAATAATAATCTGAGATAGCACAAAAAGTTTCAATTATAGTCAGTACCCTCTTTTTAGAAAATTGAAAATATGAGATAATGTAATGTGTTTTTTGAAGATTTTAAAATAAGAATGACTAAATACAGGCTTATTTTACTTTTCTTATCATGATAGTATATGCTTCACTTACCTGAAGAGTTTTTCTGTGGACTGAGTCATTCTGTGTGATGCAGTGGCAGTAAAATTATGCCTGGTCTCTCTGAGGCACCAGCAGCCTCTCCATTTGTATCTATGAAGCAGATATTCCCCTTTGGTCTTTCACTGACATACACAAGACAACTTTAGTGGCTTATATTTTACTCATCATTTTGGCATATTATTCTTTAATCAGGGCTTCTGACCACAGGACCCCAGGCGGGATGTGCAACATGTTCCTTCAGAAAATAAATAAGAAAACTTGCCTAAAAGGAATGTCATGCTGTGATCACTCATTCCTCAATCAGCACACACCAGAATCTCTTTTACAATGTCCAATAATTAGTATGGTTAAATTACTTTCTCAAGGCCATACATCAATTTAGGGGAATATTATAATTGCCTCTCAGATTGTCCAAGAACTCTAATAATAAAAAGTGACTGTGGAAGTAATTTGTAGTCCTCATTAAAAAAAGAGCTGTACAGAAACAAATTTAGAGGTACAGATGCAAACAAAGAATCTTATTTTCTTTTTCCAAAAATTCTAATTTGACAGTGAAAAGTGTCAATCTTGTTTTCCAATCTTTTCCATCACTCCAGTGAAGAAGTACACTGTGAAGAACAAAAGTTCATGTAAAATGTTCTACCAGGCCAGTAAGAGGTGGACTTTTATTCTTTGAGGTTAAATTGAGATTAAAACAATTAGTCATCAGAATTGAACTTAAATGATACCAAAAATTGAGATATTAAGCAGAATTATCCTACCCATAGGAAACTGCTCTGACTGCAAATGGTATCATCTTTACTTTAGGTTCATTTTTTATCTTTAGTTTATTGCCATGTAATAACCCAGAAATGAACGTATGCTAATTAACTTCACTATTTGAAGCATACATGAAATATGCAAAGGTTGTCACTGCCATGTCACTTGTTCACCCATCCATTTTCAGTAGCTGGAATAAGTATACCTGTTTTATCATGTTCTTAGACATTGTTTATTCTTCATCAGAACCATATTATATGGTGAAATTATTTTAAGTAATTAGAGAAGATCATTTAACCCATGTGTGTCACAGAAAAAAAAAAACAACACCATAACCAACAGTTAACAAAGAACTATTCTCCTTACAGTAGAGGGGAGATGATTAATTAGAAAAGAGTATTAATGAAATCATCCAGCTAAGCCCCTGGTGAGAAGTTTTAAAGAGGGTGGATTCACAGCTTAAATATATTGTCTTGAACTGGAGCAATTATAAGCAATTAGATAGAAAAAGAAATAATTGAGATCTAAGATCAAACAATAGTCTTTTTATGATGCTGCAAAGTATACACCCAGAACTGTTAACTACAACAGTGATAATAGTATGAATCTGGCATTAAATTATACTAGTTGCTAGTATTTCTCATCTCTTAAAAGATTTGTGGCAACACATATTGGGGCCATTTTTCTCTCTTTGAAATTGCCTTTATGCTTAGCCAGTGAATAAATGAGGCTGAAAATTAATTCACATAGCATTTTAACCAGTAGTCAGTAATTTCTGTTCTGCAAGCAAGAAACAGCCCAATGTACTTAGGAATGATTTCTCCAGAAGCCACTCTTGTAGCTGCCACCTGGAGGGAGAAACCCATTTCATTGTCATACCTTTTCACCAGATGAAACTCATGTTTTTATTAAGATGCCAGTATCTATGTTTTATTCAGCGTAGAGGTCATTTGTCTTTTATTTCTTGACCAAACTGCATGTGAACGTCTTCCAATATTTAAGGATCTTTTCACTTTATGGCTCTTGTTAGTTAGCAGACTTCTTTATGAAATAGAAAAGGTCAAATGCTTTCTTGGCCCTCTTACCAGCTCGGGCAGGAGACTGGTTTTACCCATCAAGTGCACCCAGCCCGAACGTTCAAGGCCTCCCGTGAACTGTAATGTTTGTAGTAGTAGTAATTGAAAGGTGAAAGGAAGTAACCAGAGCAAACTTCAGGGTCTAGTGTGTCTCATTAGTAGAGATATACCTGGCATATCAGTTTTGTGGTATGATTTTTGTCATTGTTCTTTGTTATCTCATCCCTCCTCAAACAAAATAAAACTCTCTAGTTCATTGTAACACTCTCTTTCCAAAAGAACCTTCTTGTATTCCACCAGATTAGTCTGGTGAAAAGAACCTGGCCTTTGCTGACAGATACACAGGTTCTGACTTCATCCTGCTCAGCTCCCCAAATTCTATTATTAGGCTCTAGTCAATCTGAGGCCAACTTTTCTGTTTGGAAAACTGGATTACTATGCATATCAGATGAATGAACATGTGTAAAACACCTAGCATATTTCAGGATAATTTACTGAGATATTAATTGCTATTTTGTTTTTTATTGCAGTTAAAGAATTAAAATAAACTGGCAATAATATTTTGTTCTCGGAAATTTCTCCCCTCTCAATTTCTGTGATGTTATCAAGGCCTCTGTGCTTTTTCATCTAAAAACAGTTCAGGCTAAGAGATTACCTAAAGTTATTTCCCAACTGCTTTAGAGACATAGGAAAAATCATTAGAGATAATATTGTCAATTATATATGGATTAGGTGTTATCCTAAGCATTTTTCATTTAGCAGATCATAAATTTTTACCTAAGTTATTAAATATATCTTATTTTTGTTCATTTAACAAATAAAGAAAATGATACTGAGATGCTGAGATTTATCCACAGTTACTCAGCAGTAATAGTCAAGGTTTTAACCCAGCAATTTGACGTGAGATTCCACATATCCACCATGTTGTATTGATTTCTGTATTTTTTTTTTTTTTGGTAGTAGAATGGCATTTATTTATTCAGCATTCCACAAATATTTATTAGGCACCTTGCATGAGTCTTACACTGTCTTTGGACCTTGAAATACATCAGTGAGCTAAACAACAATGTTTTCTGCCCAGGAGAACTTACATTTTATTTTATTTTATTTTATTTTTTTAATATTTTATTTATTTCTGAGAGAGAGAGAGAGAGAGACAGCATGAACAGGGGAGGGTCAGAGAGAGAGGGATACACAGAATCTGAAACAGGCTTCAGGCTCTGAGCTAGCTGTCAGCACAGAGCCCGACATGGGGCTTGAACCCACAAACTGTAAGATCGTGACCTGAGCCGAAGTCGTTCAACCGACTTAGCCACCCAGGTGCCCCAGAACTTACATTTTAGTAGCTGGAGGCAGACAGTGAGTAATAAACAAACATACATAATAACTAAGCAAATTACATAATGTTTTAGAGGTTATTAGGTACTACACAAAAGTAGGTTAGTAGTGAGTACCATTAAGGATATGTATCACCTTGAAATAGTGTGTTCAAAAGAACTCACTAGAAGATGAGATCTGACCAAAGATTACCAGGAGAGAGAAAATTTGCCATACCTAAAGCAAAGGGCACAAGGTGATACACCTACAAAGAAGCCAATGTGGCTGGAAAAAAAATACAAGAGCAGGTGAGACGATCACAGAACTTAGTAAACACAGAGAGATAATGCATAGCTATACAGGTCAGCTTACACACTTTGGTATATTTCTGCAAGTGAAGCTAGGAGTCTTCAAAAATAGATGCAGAGGACCGACATGATGTTACATAATTTCACATTGTTGAGCAACTATTACTACCTTCCATCTCTGGGACTTTAGTCATCTTCCCGAACTGAAACTGTGTCCATTAAACAAGAACTGTGCATTCTCTTCTTCCTTCCAGCCCCTGACAATCACCATTCTACTTTCTGTCTCCATAAATTTGACTATTATATGTATGTCATGTAAGAGAAATCACACAATATTTGTGTTTTGTGACTGGTTAATTTCACTCAGCATAAGTCTTCAAGGTTCATCTGTATTGTAACATATAATAGAATTTCCTTATTTTAAAGCTGAATAATGTTGCTTAACATTTTATTTTATTTTTGTTTTTTATTTTAAAAAAAATTTTAATAGTATATTGTCAAGTTGGTTTCCATATAACACCCAGTGATCATCCCCACAAGTGCCCTCTTCCATGCCCATCACCCCTTTCCCCTCCCCCCAACCCCCATCAGTCCTCAGTTTGTTCTCAGCATTCAAGAGCCTCTCATGGTTTGCCTCTCTCACTCTCCCCCACTATTTTCCCCCCTTCTTCTCCCCCATGGTCTTCTGTTAAGTTCCTCCTAATCCTCCTATACGAGCAAACTATCCTAAAATTGTATAGAACCACAAAAGACCCTGAATAACCAAAGTAATATTGAAGAAGAAANGCACATACCCAAAGGCAAGGGAGTCAAGAGCAAAAATGAACTACTGGGACCTCATCAAGATATGAAGCTTCTGCACAACAAAGGAAACAATCCATAAAACTAATAGGCAACCAACGGAATGGGAAAAGATAGTTGCAAATGACATATCAGATAAAGGGGTATTATCCAATATCTATAAGGAACTCGTCAAACTCCACACCCGAGAAACAAATAATCCAGTGAAGAAATGGGCAGAAGATATGAACAGACACTTTTCCAGAGAGGACATCCAGATGGCCAACAGACACATGAAATGATGCTCAGCGTCCCTCATCTTCAGGGAAATACAAATCAAAACCACACTGAGATACCACCTCATGCCAGTCAGAGTGGCTAAAATGAACAAATCAGGAGACTCTAGATGTTGATGAGGATGTGGAGAAACGGGCACCCTCCTACACTGTTGGTGGGAATGTAAACTGGTATAGCCCCTCTGGAAAACAGTGTGGAGGTTCCTCAAAAAATTAACAATAGACTGCTAGGAATTTACCTAAGGGATACAGGAGTTCTGATGATTTCTGTAGTTTTAAAAAATATGTCAACATTTGGGATGCTAAAAAAAGTGGTCCTGAGAGGAAAGATTGTACAATATAAACCTACCTCCAGAAGCAATAAAAATCTCAAACAACCTAGTATTACCCCTAAAGCAGCTAGAAAAAGAAGAACAACACAACCTAACCATCAAAATGAAGGACATAATAAAGATTGGAGTAGAAATAAATAATATAGAAACAAACAAAAAACAAACAACATCAGCACAAACCAATAGAACAGATTGATGAAGCCTGAAGTTGGTTCTTTGAAAATATCTACAAAATGGATAAACTTCTAGCAAGACGAAGGAGGGAGGGAGGGTGGGAGGGAGAGAGGGAGGGAAGGAAGGAAGGAAGGAAGGAAGGAAGGACCCAAATAAAATCACAAATGAAAGAACACATAGCAAGCAACAGTATAGAAATTCAAAATGTTATAACAGAATATTATGAAAACCTATATACCAACAAATTGGACAATTTAGAAGAAATGGATAAATTCCTAGAAACATATAAACTACCAAAACTAAAGCAGGAATAAATAGAAAATTTGATCAGACCAATTACCAGCAATGAAATTGAATAACTAATCATAAATTTCCCAGAAGACAAAAGCCCAGGACAAGATAGGGTCACAGACAAATTCTACCAAACCTTTAAAGAAGAGTTAATACCTATTATTTTCAAATCTTTTAAAAAAAATAGAAGGAAAACTTCCAAACTCATTCTATGAGGGAAGTATCACCCTGATATCAAAACCACATAAAGATGCCATGGGAGAAAGAAAGAAAGAGAGGGAGGGAGGGAGGGAGGGAGGAAGGAAAAGATACAAACCATTTCAATGGATACAGAAAAAGCATTTGACAAAGTATATTTATTTATGATAAACCCTCTGCAAAGTAGATCTAGAGGGAACATACCTCAACATAATAAAAGCCTTATATGAAAAACCCCCAACCAACATCATACTCAATGGTGAAAAACTGAAAGCTGTCCCCCTAAGGTTAGGACCAAGACAAGGATGTCCGTTGTCACCAATTTTATTCAACATAGTAGTGAAAGTTATAGCCACAGCAATTAGAAACATAAATGAATAAAAGACATCCAAATTTGTAATGAAGAAGTAAAACTTCCACTATTGGCAGATGACATGATACTCTATGTAGAAAACCCTGAAGACTCCACAAAAATACTTTCAAAACTGTTAAATTCGGGTACGTCAGAGGATACAAAATCATTGTACACAAATCTGCATTCCTATAATAAAGAAGCACAGGAAGTGAAATTAAGAAAACAATCCTATTTACAATTGCACCAAAAATAATAAAATTGCTAGGAATAAATTTAACCAAAGAGACTTGTAGTCTGAAAACTATAAAACACTGATGAAAGAAATTAAAGACAATGAAATGGAAAGACATTCCATGCCTATGGGTTGGAAGAACAAATATTGTTAAAATGTATGTAGTACCCAAAGCAACCTGTAGATATCATGCAATTCCTATCAAAATATCAACAGCTTTTGTCTCAGAACTAGAACAATCAATACTAAAATTTATATGGAACCACAAAAGACTATTGCTTTGAATAGCCAAGCCAATCTTGAAAAACAAAACTGGAGGTATCACAATTCCAGTGCTGTCAGCATGGAGTGGAGCCCAGCACAGTGCCCCATCTGGGGCTTGAACTCACAAACCATGGTATCATGACCTGAAACAAAACCAAGAGTTGGATGCTTAACCGACTAAGCCACTCAGGTACCTGAAGAAATAATGTTCTTATATCTTAGACTTCTGTAATGCCCAAGTGTTCTTACATTCAGGAAATAACAATGCCAAATTCTCAGCAATGAAGATTCATAGTAAAGTCTTTTGTTATGCCTTGAGACCTGTGCTCATTATACCTTAGCAGGATTTGTTTGGCTCCGTTATGAAATTGGATAAAAGAAGGAAGTTAGAGCACTTGTGTGGTAAATGGCTGCCCAGTTGTAGATGGCAACCTATATATATCCATAAAAGTTTTGAAATATATTTGCAATTGATGTAACATCTGTGTCCATAGCTAGGAAACCCATAATAGTAGCATGGAGAGCCCCACAATTAGACATGCAGCAAAACAAAAATGGAGAAAGGATGGTGCAAGCAAATGAGGAGCTACAAACAGTAGCCAGCCTGGTGATGGAAAGGATTTCCACATTACAGAGGACACATTTGTATTGTTTCACTCATTTAAGCATGGCTCAGCATGTGGCTGACTGCTGTGAAATCTGTAACTTAGTTTTCAGAATGTCCTTGAGTGTCGTATTATTTAGTTTAATCAGTAGTGGAAGTAATTATGTTGTAAAAGCATACGCTAAAATAGTTTATCAAGATGTTTCTACATATGAACCAGAGTCAAAATTTTAAGGCAATTAAAATAAATGGTGGTTTCACTTTTATATTTAATATGTTCCTGGATGCCTGGATGGCTCAGTCAGTTGAGCATCTGACTCTTGATTTCAGCTCAGGTCAGGTCACAATCCCAGGGACGTGGGATCGAGCACTGTGTCAGACTTCATGGTGAGCGTGGAGCCTGCTTGAGATTCTCTCCCTCTCTGCCTCTACTCCTCTACCCACTCATACTCTCATATTCTCTCTTTCTCCTAAATAATAATAATAATAATATGTTCCTAATGTTTTCCTTTCAGTATATCTTACCTTTAAAAAAATATGGACATCTTGTGTAATAAACATTCATAATTAACTCTAGGACACAAATAATTCCAACAGACCCCCCCCCATCTTTCTTTTTGTGCCACTAAGCATTTATACTCTTATATGAGTCATAAAATTTAGAGGTTGACTTAGATGTTACCTAAAAGGAAAGTAGAAAATATTAATTCAGTTAAAGTTAGTGTTTTGGATATTGATATTTTTAGAAAAGCTATTGTAAATTAACCTAAGTGTGTTCTGACATCACTATTAAGCCAAATTTAAAAGAAACATAATTGATGATAATAAAGTTTTGACATCATTCAACTCTCCCTATTGTCACTATTTAACTTGTGAGTGCTTGGGCTAACTATATAACTTCTCTTAGCCTTAGTTTCCTGGAAAAAAAAATGGTGAAATTTTAACTACCTCACAGGAATTTTATAAGAATTAAGTGATGTGATTTACTGTAGAACATCACTTATCTGACTTTATTGTGACAGGTAGATTATTGGTTCGTTAAAAATGGGTTAAATTAGGAATGTATAGTATTCCAAATGCCCTGGAAATTGATCAATATGATTAACACAGCAAATGGAGAGCAATGTGTACTTCTTGTATTTATCTCCATGGAGGTCAGTCAAGAGAGCTTCTTCTTTATAAGAAAACGCCTGACTCAGAGCCTAGAACTTAACATATATTTGTCCTCTCTTCTTTTCTCTCACTGGAAATTCAGTGGAATCATTTAGAAGTCCAAAGAGCAACTGTTTTCTTGTGATTGTTTCAAAGGAAATATTTTTCCTGACTTAAAAAATACATATTTATAATAATAAGTAGCAAATAGAATTTAGCTTTAAAAGGCAAACAAAACTTGGACCTGGGTGGGTCAGTCATTTAAGCCTCTGACTCTTGATTTTGGCTCAGAGACTGCTTGGGATTCTCTCTCCTCCTCTCTCTTTGCCCCCCACCCCCATCCCACTCATACATGCATTCTCTCTCTCTCAAAATAAATTTAAAAAGTATAAAAAATAATAAAAAGAAAACAAAACTCATAGTTTCATAACATGTTCGACAGACCATATAGATCCATATCAGAAAAAAATAGACTCCTATCTCATATCTTTTTACCTCTAGGATATGGAATAACTTATTGATGAAACTATATAATTATAAAGAAAATTACATTTTAAGAAAAAATAACACATTTTATTTCATTAAAGTTTAAATTTATGTCCAGTAGTAGAAGACATTCTTCCACTGTAAATCAGAAAATCACTTTGGAGAATGCTTTGGCAAGATGTAGTAAAGTTCAGCATGTGTGTCTCCTATGACCCAGGAATTCCACATCACAACACACACCTTGGAGAAATTACTGAACAAGACACATCTTCAAGGATGTGCTCTAAGTGGTAGACTGCAACACAATGTACAGTGGTAAAAAAATTTAGAAATATCTAACCAACAAATTTTAACGGGTATATTTCATGAAATGGAATATAATACACATCATATAATTAACAAATTATTGTTTGTCATATTGCTCTAGGTGATTTACAGACATTGGCACATTAATCCTTATCATAAGCCTGTGAAATAAAAGCTGTTAAATATTGCCATTTGTGAGAGGGAAATGAGATCCAATGAGGTTAAGTACCTTACCCAGGGTAGCACACACTAGTAAGTATTGACACTAGAATTCTAATCTAGTTTGGTGTAATAGTCTTTAATATTAACCACTTTGCTTTTTGGCTTCTTCAATCTTGAATGAACTAAAGGCCCATGATGAAAGTCCATATATGTCAAAACCATAACGTTGAATGGGAAGTTCATGATGAGAATAATAAATTCAATTTGATACCAAGCATTGAATCATTAAAAGCTAGCAAAAATATTATGTATTGTTAATATGTATATATAAAGGTATTTAATTTATTTAAAATAATGCAAAAAATAAAATCAGGTTCAGAATAGGGATGACGTGTAGGTAAGAAAGAGAAAAGGGAATAAAATAAAGGAGGCTTTGTTTCCCTTCTCTTTCTTCCCCCCATTCTGTGTGTTCATCCGTTTTGTTCTTAAATTCCACTGAATTCTACTTTGAAAACCAATATTGCACTGTATATTAACAAACTGAAATTTAAATTAAAAAAAAAATGACGCATACTCCAGGGTTAAACAGTAGTTTACCTACAAAAGCAAAATAGATCCAAAACCAATATGTAGTAGCATATTCAATAGGGTAAAGCTGAGTTGTGGATACAAAGTTGTTTATTGTAGTATGTTTTAAATTATTTTAAATATATAGTACTAATATACATGTATATATTTTTTCTACCAGAGAACATTAATCTTTTTATCTGAATTTTCTGTTGTGTTTTTACAAATACACAAATCCACACTTTCTAGACACACACACATTGCACACACACACGCGTGCGCACATACATACATACAAACCAGTATGTAACTGACTTTAGAAAATTTAATGGTTTGTTGTGCAGTTTGTTCCAAAGTCAAAAGTACAAGTGTGTAGCATGAGTTTAAGTATTTGCATTGAATGCTCTTATATACTACAATCACTTTTTGACAGGCAGTATGTTATTTCATATTTTTTCACTGTGATAGGCAATGTTCCAATGCATATGATTTCATAGGCATCAGAATGAGTTCAAAAAAATTTTTAACAAAAGGATAAGGTTCACAGATACATTTTGTTATTGAGTACAAGGGTTGAAACAAATGCTATGTTTTAATTTTTTTCCCAACTATGTTGGCAAAAGGTAAAAGGAACCAAATAACATCTAAATAAAACGTTTCTTACTTTTATAATATTATTGGTGTTGTGGAAAGGAGAAGAGTCAGGTCTTGTAAGATTGTTTAAAGTAGTTATTACACTGTTACTGCAATACACAGTGTTCTTACAGATGGAATTCCTTGGGGATATATGTATACACACATGCATTATATATATTTTTAATGTTTTATTTATTTTTGAGAGAGAGACAGAGTGAGGGGGTGGGGAGGGAGAGAGAGAGGGAGACACAGAATCACAAGCAGGCTCCTAGTTCTGACATGTCAGCACAGAGCCCAATGCGGGGCTTATACCCAGGAACTGTGAGATCATGACCTGATCTGAAGTCAGACGCTTAACTGTTTGGGCCACCCAGGTTCTCCATACATTCTATATCTTTTTAAAATATCTCTAAAGAATTTAAAGCACATTTCAGACTTTGGAATTAATTCTCACAACATAATCATTTGAGCTGGTTCCATGATGACTTGGGTCCTTATTGTCCCTCTCACTTATATGGCAGTGCAGGTTAGGTGTACTTTTGGAAATGGAAAGAAAATGTGCTTTCCTCTTTCTTGAAGGAAATCTTGATCCATATCTTTCTTGAAGATGATAGTATTGGAGAAGGCCTCAGTAGGGATACTGCTTCTTTTAACCTATAATTCATCTGTGAACTACATGAACCAACTTAGACAAATCATCTCCAAATTTATTCCAATTAAATGTTTTAGTCTAGTCACTGAACTCACTTTTTTTTTTTTTACCTTCTTTTGTTCACTTGCATTTCACATCAAAAATTGGCCAAGGAAACCAGTCAGTACAGGATTTTACCCTGTTGAGAATATCACTGTAAAATTATAAAAAGTGCCCATGTACACTGCTTAGAATCAGTGGTCTGTATTCTAATGAAAGCTCCTGAGGTCTTCACAGAATGGTTGTCCTCTTTACTCCTTGCTACTCATTGTCTTTCAAACTTTTGAGCACTTACTGGGACCCACCAATCTTACTTAGTTGACCAAGTAACCAACTCTTTGTGGATAAAGATTTCCTAGTTCTACTCTCTTTCAGGGAAGGTAATTTTATATCTTTTCTCCCCCTTTCTACACTCTAGGTCTTCCTCTTGAAAGCTTTTTCTTATTTTAATCTGTTTTCTGATATTCCAATCCTATGTATTTTCTTATTTTGACATTTCCTTGGGAGTGCTGGCCTCACTTTTTTGTGGTTTTGCATATCTAGACATTCAGAGATGAAAACTATAAACATTAGATCACTCTCAGGGAGGAAAAGTGCACATGATAAAACTTGCAATTTTATATCTTTACACCTTTGCTGAAACACTTTACCTCTCAAGTCTGATTCTGCCTCTATTCCTGCCAAAACTAATTATGATTCACATTCTGTTTGAAATGCATTTTTCATTTGTGTGCTTTTTGAGATCTTTTCTGCTAGATTCAGAAGTGATCATCTCTCCTTACCTTAAGTGAGTTCATATTTATGGAGCACATATTATATGTGAATATTTTGTTAGATACATTACACACCATCTCATTTTTCTTTCATTAACATCCGAGTTAATGGATTTCAATCCTTTCAAATGCCGCCTTTTATAACAAATGTTTTATTACCTCTTCACCATTCTGAAATTTAATTCTCAGAAAAAGCAACATGCTTATGTACCTAATTTCAAAAAAAAAGGATGTAATTTTATCTTGGTAAAAATAAATTTAAATAAATATATACAATGACATATCTTTTAATATGTAGATGCTTAGGCATGACCACAATAGATGGCTTGGTTAAAGTGGTCAGATTCTTTCAACTTTTTAGAGAAATAAGGATCAGAAACCATTCTGTATATGAGCTAAAGGAAAACTAAAGAGATATTATTAGAAGGCAATACAAAAATAAGTGTTAAGATAAATATTCAGAGACAAGATATTAGTGTATGCTAAGAAACAAGATATAATCAAAGGGTAAACAAAACAAGACAAACTACAAACTGAAAGGATGATATAATCTCACAAAACTTCATAAAACTGTCCTTTAATTTTGGCATTTTTTGTCTGGTTTTTCTTTTTTACTTCATTTGGAAAACAAAAATCTTGACAGAAGAGGCAGAAAATTTAATTTATGTACAGCAGAACAGAAAACAGTATTCACATAACAATAGTTGAATTTTTCATACTATAGGCTGCTTTACACAGGGTATTAACGTGTGGGTCTCTATCTCTCTGTTTCTTTTTTAATGAAACAGACACAAACACAATCTGATGTAAGTGTATGATTTGGGCTGCTCAAATACTATATTGCCCTAGGGGTTGTTATTTTTGAAATGATGAACCATTCCTGGTAAACTTCAGGAAATAAAAGTACAGTCTTTCCTTGACTTGCATATTAAAATAGAAAATTCAATATAAAAACCAAATCTGGGCAAAGGTACTTGGTGTATATATGTAAACAAACATTTAGGCTGTTATAATTGTAAACAGAGTTTTACACTACATTTCCAGGCAAACATTTAAAAATATGTAGAGACGTAGAATCTGCTTCACACCGAAAAGACATGGACAGCACCCACCTCCTCTCAAATGCTAGCAGTGCCTAGCACTTGAGGCAATTGTTGTTAATATTTGCAATGTCCAGGCCTTGCTTACTAACTAGAATACAAATTTAGAGCTATGCTAGTTTTTAATTATCTTTGTATGCCCTAAAAGCCTCTAGCATAATATCTTGCATGGAATAGGGGATATAAAAATAATTTTCCAATTAATTGACTTAGACTGTAATTAATCTCTTCATTGGGTATCTTGATACATTGGAAAAGAGGGTTTAAGTAAGTCGAACAATATGCTTATGACATAACCCTATTTCAATTGTAGACCCCTAGTCCTATCCTAAATTGATAAACGATCAGATCATGTTAACTCTCTGCTAATAGTATAAAGTGTGAGACACCAAAGATATTTCAAAAAATTTACCTTCTCTCCAGATAGTGTGACAAAATGGAATGTTTCCAATATATTTGATCAATCCCAAGAAAGCAAAAAAGCATATATCTGCCAAACGTTCCAGCCAACTAGGACCCTCCTTGATCTAGTGGTGTGTATATTTTTTGTTCGTAAACCTTTGGTAGCCCCCCTCCCATTTTGCTCCTGAATTAGAAATGCAGTTACACTAGTTCTGAGATGATTGTATTTTCTATAATTCAGGACCATTAATATTTTTAGAAGCTCTATGCATTTGTTTTTTATTAGAAGCGACTCTATGAGCTATTTATTTTAATTTATTTTAATATGTATTTATTTTTGAGAGACAGAGAGACACAGGGCACAAGAAGGGGAGGAGCAGAGAGAGAGAGAGAGAGAGAGAGAGAGAGAGTCTGAAGCAGGCTCCAGGCTCTGAGCTGTCTGCACAGAGCCTGATGTGGGGCTCAAACCCTATGATCATGACCTGAGCAGAAGTCAGACATTCAACCAACTGAGTCACACAGGCACTCTTCTAAGAGCTATTTATGCTGGTGGTGGGACAACATGTAAGATTAGTAGAAATGGAATTAGTAGGGAATGAAGTCATGGCTGAAGAATGAGGAGGCAAGGGCTTCTCTTGTTTCTACAGGTACACACAAGTGATTTTCAATCCACTAGACTGTGGTATTGCTGAGACATTGACAACAACACTGCTACAGATTTTTTCCTGAGGTTCCTGTGGTAACTGTTGCTTAGTTTACTCTCCAATGTGGGCTGGAACATGTTAACGAGAGTCATGTTTTTTCTTTCCAGCATTTGACCAAATAAGTACCGCTTGACTCTGCCCTCTCTCCCTCTAAGTACACTAACATTATGTCACCAATCTGTAATTGTGGGCACGATGACTAGCATTTTCTTTTTACTCTTTTTCTCAAATTTAAGTTACCATCATGGACTCCACAAAGCATATCCTGTTGAGATGTTTAAGCATTTGCAGTAGTTTTCATTTGAAATGTGCAGGAGATTTATAGGTTTTCATTAATGTGAATGTTTCATCTGAGTGGAAACTGTGTTCAAACAAGTACTCCTTTGGATGTGATTTTCAGATCTTGTTCATACATGGTTGATTTCAGGGCAGAGTAAGGCAAAGATTATTTCTGCCTAAGTACATATATTTCATATAAGTGAAGGCGGGGCTCTTGAAGCACTAACACATTTTCTAAAATCTAGACATACTACTTTTTTTGTTTTTGTGCAAGTAGTAATTGGTAGACTAAAAATGATGGAGAACTATTCAGTCATCTTTCTTCCTTCTGGCTTGGCACTCACTGTAGTAGCTAATGAGTGCAATGGTGAGAATTTATCTGTCATCTTGCGGCTACTGGGGCTACTTGGCATCAGTTCTCATAGATACCTAGTTGTTGTTGCAGTTCTGTCTCCAGGGCCAAATGGGATCTCAGCAGCTCATTTAGAGACAATATTAGTCCAGTGAAGTACTTTTATGGCATTTGGATCAGTTCGGCTTGACAGATTATAAATTCATTTTATTTCTGGATATGATATCAGTTACTAATGTTCCTGATGCTGAAGGTTAGAAGCCATGGTAATGAAGAAACCTAATGTATTTTTAGCTCTCATAAAAAAATCATATGTTCTGTTTGCAGCCAGTGTGAATTGGGACTCTTAAAGTTGCAAGTTCAAAAATATGTTCCCAACCTGTCTTAAGCACAGAGGAAACATACTGCTTTATATAACATAAAAGTCCAAAGAATGAATTGGGTCTCATCTGAAGATTAAAACTGGGACTGTGGATGATATGAGGATCCAGAAACACTTCAGGAAGCCATTTTGTATTCTCAGGAGTCATAAATTCCAAACTCCTCTTGTTTTCCAGTTCCATATAGTGAAACCATGGGATCTGTGTATAGAACTGGAAAAGCCCCATGTGAGAAGCTCTCATTCTATTTACTGTCCCTTCAGAAGATCCCTAGGATCCAGGGTCTCCAGGGCCATCCCAAAGTTTAAGCCTTAGACAGGAGCTTCTCTGTGGCTTTGCCCCATTTGTGGAAATAGCATAAGCCTTGAGATAAGTCACTATAACTAAGAAGCAAGATACCCATAGGAAAGGATAAATAAATAAATAAATAAATAAATAAATATCACTAAGACTAACATAAGGAATATTCTTTTCATATAACTCTGGATCAATAAAAAGTTATATGGTTTTACAGATATTATTCTTGTAGGAATAGCTAACAGTAGGGCATGGCAACCATATATCATGGAACTGAGATATTATATGAATAATTTTTGTTTAATTCAGAAAGAACATGAAGGGTGCAGAATTCACTCCTGATGACTCTAAAATTCTTGCTGAAGGTGCACACAGAGGCAGCTATAGGCTATAAGAGAAGAGTCCCCAACAGCCAATTACCTATCATTTATGACCAATCTAACAACTAGGAGCTTAGCATCTAGACATATCATGAGAATGGTTTTGAAACTTGCCATGGTATCTAAGAGAATCAGCTTAGGGAAATGTATTGTGGAGCAAAATTTTAGGCCTATTTCTTTTCTACATCAAAAATCCTACAGATTAATCTATCACACTAATTGATCAAGTACTGAAGATTCTCATAGGAATTAAATTTTACTCTAAGAATATAGACAACTAATAAAATTACTTTGGAAATAATAAGATATGAAAGGATATTTTAAATCCAATAATTTGAACATAAGAGCTATTGATTATTTTTTCTTCATTAAAAATTCAAAAAAAATCATATTTTTTTCTTCTGATGTAGGATTTTTATTTTGAACACTGTATTGTTTCATACTAAACAAGCTATCTGAGCTCAAGATGGACATTATTTTCAACTCTGTAGGAAGTCATAGTTGCCAAGCAAAGATTTCAAACTGGCAGGTCAATTAGGAGTACAGAAGCCCTGCTTTGAGGCAAATTTCCATGCTGACTCAGAGCAGCATGTCAGTGGCTCCTCTCTGCTGGCAAGGTGTATGACCTTACCAAATTTACATTTTCTTTTCAGGAAAAAAAAAAAGAGTACTGAAGAATTTTATAACTCACTTTCAGAATATAATTGTGGCCTTATCGGTCAAAATGGAACTAAAATTTAAAAGCTGGATTAAATTTTAAAATAATAATCACTTGGATATTGCTTCACAATTATTTTCTACTAAGTGTGTTTTATATATTAGAAATAAAGAGTATTTCTTCACCTGGGTAAGCAGATAAAACATACTGTCTAATATGTTGGAAATAGTCATTTCAACTTTCTCTTATTTAACCAGAGAGAAAAATCAGTATGTGTTTAAGAGTCATGGATCTTCAGCCCACAGTTACCTCCAGCCTAGGGCTGTTGCTGTCTAGCTTGTATTAGCAATAGAAGAGTAGATATTGGTAGTGGGACTGCATTTTTTACTCTTCAAAATTTTGGTAGGTAATTAAAGAATACATTTTGGGAAAAAAATTTATTATGGTACATCTCATGTTTTTAAAGTTTATTATTTTGAGATAGGGAGAGAGCTTGCACGCACATGAAAGAGATCAGGGGAGGGACAGAGAGAGACAGAGAAATGTAGGAAGAGAGAATTCCTATGCTGTCACTGTAGAGCCCTACAAGGGGCTCAAACTCACAACCTGTGAGATCATGACCTGAGCCAAAATCTTAACCGACTGAGCTACTCAGACACCCCTATGGTATATCTCATTTTAAGCACTTGTTCCCAGACCTATCAAGTCAAATTTTAAGGTGTATTTAAATATAACAGGAGTGTATTTTTTTTCAAAGAATGCTTATAGTAAATTATTTGGTTAGCAAAGAATCCTTTAGTAATATGTACTTCAGTTTGCTTCTATTGTTCATATTCATAAGGAAAAGAAAAATAATTAAAAACACCAATGTAAGGAGTATGTGTTTCTGAAAAAACATAAGAGCAACAATAGTAGAGATTTCAAAAAAAGAAGTCTAGTTGATCTCATAGATACTGGAACCAAAAACCTTCAGGAATGGAGATAGTGCAGATGTGGCTGCTCTTTATGCCTCTTTCACTGTGTGTTTGTTTTTCCTCTTGTATCTTCTTATCTCCTCTCACGAAGGCCCTTTCTAATCTTCATGAACTCTGCCTCATAGCTTCTTATTACTCACAACTTTTGTTTCCCATGAGACCTAAGAGCTCCAACTCTAGCTCATTTGTATCCTTCCATTCTCAATTCCAACAAACTGTGTACCTCAAGTCAAGACAGAATCTGATGATGCTTTTCAGCTTTTCATCTTCTGTAGCCTATGAGTTTGCTGCTTTAGGGCAAGAGGCCCACCCTAAGACCAATCAGCTGTANTTTATATATATATGTGTATATATATATATATATATATATAACAAAATGGATCTAATTAAGAACTATCCTTTCAGCATCTCCTGAGTGTGAAACAGATAACCTTAAAAGGGAACTCTGTGAGAGTCATTCTGAGATATTCAGAAGCTTGGCTTATCTGGTAAAATTTGTATCATTCTCTTAACTTTATTTGTTTTTATTTTTCATAAAATATGGATTTTTAGGTTTGCATATGTGTATGAGAGACACAGACATAGTTGACATTGTGGTTACTTCTGAAGCTTCTATTCCCCTTCACTCATCCTAAGGAAGCCAGTCATGTGATTTGAATGACTTTAACCTCATCTTCATTTCCAGTGGTAGACCTGTTCCAACCCATCAGCCTAACTACTTGTTAGTAGTAATTGGTAATCTGAGATTTGAGACCTAAGACATTTAGTATTTCAATTTTCTTGGGTAAGTAAATAACCTCATTGAACCAATCAAAATAAAGCCTGAGACCATTGTCTGATCTTCAGGAAGGTTGAGGTTCTTACTCTTCCTGCTTGGTATGAATGATGAAGATGTGGTGTCTGAAGCTTGATCAAAGAATAGGCCATCAGTTACCATGAGGTGAATCAATTTTATGATGGAACGCATACCACTTAAGTTTGAGCCTCTGAATTACAGCTCACAGCATATTTCTCTAAATGTTTCAGTTCTATGAGCTGATATATTTCCTTTAATATTTCACTAAATTATTTAAAGTGGAAGAAGATTACCAACTAATAGAGCCTAGTGTATTTTTCTTAGGTAAAATTTTATTGAATGAGAATCTTAGATTTTTAGTTAACTACTCTAAATAAAATAGTTTCATGTAGTTAATATCTAGTAAACTGTATTTCCTGGAAGAGTAAAGGTAAGTGAGAAGGGAACCCAGGAAAGTTGGGAAAACAGTAAGACAGGTGAGAAAATAAAGTCAGCTCGCATGAGTTCTGTGCAGTCTGGGACAGAGTGTAACTGTCATAGAAGAGAGATTTTTTTTTTTTTTACCCTGTGATATAATGGATTCTTTAGTAGCTATTATAATTTGAGGGGATTTATTATGTGTTGCCTTTTTACTTTTAATTCCTTTTGAATCTGTTCTGCTTGTTCCAGCTTAACTATCATGAACCTGTGGAAAGTTTGTCGAAAAGCTGGCTTTTTAAATCCTCTTAGAGTGGAATGTTCTCTCCCTGTCACAGCTCAAAGTCAGAATTGCTAGAGAGGGTAGTGGTAGTGCAGTGAGGTCCCCAGACTTTGGGCTCCTAATCGGATCCTGAGTAGAACTGTAGGCTGATGTGATGTGAACTGTGAGAGAATGAGCTGGACTGAGACATGGGTATGAGCACTGAGCAAGGACAGGGAGCATACTTTGGGGAGATGACCAAAGCAGAGGCCAAGAAGATTATTATGTGGGTGGCTTACACCTCTGCACGACTGGAGCAACTCCAAGGCAGTAACTGCTTCCGTGCTTGCAAAACTGGAGAGGGGAGTGCCACTTAGGAAGAAATTCTTCATCCAGGAGCTGTAAGATCAGGAAACACACTCTTGGAGAAGGTAGAGCTTTCTGGGAACCATACTATATATTAAAACTAGAGGAAACTTAGCAATATCACCCATTGTGTGTCTCTTGGAATAGTATTCCTTTGATATATTAATAGATGTGTAATGAAAGGAGAGTTTGGAGGGAATTTTCTGATTCCTGATTTCTAATTTCTGATTACTCAGAAAAGAATTTTCAAAACAATTTAAGACATTTATTTACTGCCAGGATACTCAGGGTCTCATTGATATGCTCTGTGAATCTACTGATTTAGTGTACACTCTTTCTATATTTCTTAGATCCCTCTCCTTTCTTTTTTCTTTCTTTCTTTCTTTCTTTCTTTCTTTCTTTCTTTCTTTCTTTCTTTCTTTCTTTCTTTCTTTCTTCTTTCTTTCTTTCTTTCTTTCTTTCTTTCTTTCTTTCTTTCTTTCTTTCTTTCTTTCTTTCTTTCTTTCTTTCTTTCTTTCTCAAAATCATTTCTTGGCTGTAGAGCTCATGGTATATATTTTAGAATATTATTTGAATTTAATACAGAATGTTACAGACAAGGAAACTGAGGCCTACACAGATAACTCAGCTCAATTGGCCTTCATCAGAGTGTGAATAAGTGGCTCTGTTAAAATTCTAATCTATACTCCCAAGCTCTATTTTCTCTCTGTTCTATGATAATTTCCCTCTTCTATAAGACCTTATATGCATTGTTTTTCATTTCTTTTAAGAAATATTCCCTCTCATTCATGTTGCCTGGTGAATTTTTAAATGTAATTGTAAACTGTTAATCATGCAGACATTCTTCAACTTTCTAAGTGATGGGCCCAAGTCAGTGGATGCTTGATCCCTTGAAAACCATGTCGCTTTGTTTTTGTGTGTGTCACAGAAACCTCTAACACAGTGGTTATAAATGCTTTATAAGGATTTAAAAGGATAACATCTTCACTAAATACACTGAATATTATATAAACAGGAGTTTGTGAAGACATCTATTGTATAGGATTTCTCACTAAAATGGAAGTATCTATATTTATATATGTTAGCCATTGTTAGGAAGAAGTGTTAGTTGGGACTTGAAAATTGGTTTCTTACATAAGACTGATTCAACTTTCATATTTTTCTAAATATCATCTTGACTATAGAAAAAATATTGGAATTATGTGAGCAGACTGCCTTATATTGCATTTTTAGGAAAGAGTTGTGTAAAACATTCCATATATGTTGTATAGCTATATATCTTCTTATCTTTCGGAAACACTTAAAGTGAGCTCATGGTGCACTGGAAGATTAGAATCTCAGATTATATCTTAGTAAATATTGCAAAATCCATTTCAAATAGTTGAGTAGGTTTTCATAGTTCAGTGAAGTGTGAGGCAAAAATGATGGAATATATAGGAAAAGTTGTTTAGTCAGTCAGTAGGAGAATATAAGAACTTGTCATTTTTTCATCCAAAATTATAAACCGTAATTCAAAAAAACCAATTAAATGGAAACTAACTAAGGAAAATGCCAAGCCTGATTTTTAGTAGGAGTATTTTTTATAATTGGTTGAATGTAGAATAACAGTGCCAAATTCTAATAAAATCTTGACATATTATAAAGTATTAAGACACACATAGAATCAAGTTTGACTAGGTAAACTCTTGTATTGTATATGATAAGGGAAAACAAGTGATTCGAGTAAATGGTGGATAATGGTTGTGAATTATTAGATCACAGTAGACCAGAATCAGAGAAGTTGTTTCATTATAGGTTTATCTAAAACAATGTAATCTTTCTGCAGGACTGACAAAGGCAGTCTAATACCAGATTACCCTGTTTCATTGTAGAGACTAGACATCAACATTCAGCATGTTAACCTCAGCTCATAAGCAAAGGTTGTTGTAAACACAGTTTGGCCACTAGGACCATGAAAGATGGGACATGGTTTGAGGAAGAGGGAATCAAATATGGTCTCACCAAAGTAGAACAAGAAACCTTAATATTCTACTAGGTCTTGATAATCAAAGGGAAAGGTGAAGAGGTGAGGAGAAATCTGGAATTCACACCGCAGACTGTCTCATTGAGGTGACATAGTTTTACTTTTGAGAATGTTGGAGAAAGGTAACTGGATGGAGACTTGTCCATGGTGCTTCCTCTCCACTCTCTGTGAGCTGCAGGAAACTCTCCAGCCTCTCTCACTTGGAACCTTCAGCCATCCATTTTATAAGGCTTTGCTGCCAGCATTTAATACTTCCATATTCAAGGCTTTTAAAAGCATACTTAAAACAGTTTCCAATCAAGATCTGTAAAATGATCATTTTTATTTGGACTCAGAGAATTAAATGAGTAGACTTTTCCCACTGCAGAATCATGCTCTGTTCTAAATACCTTAATGCCTTCCTTGTGTCATCCACTAGATGGACATACCCCTTAACCCATTATAGAAAAATTTCTATAGAAAGAGAGCAAGGAATAATGATGGCCCCCTTATTAACAAACTCTCATCTGTAATATGCTGCATCAAAGGCAGGTTCACTGTGAAGTTACTGGTGCTCAAGTTTCAGGTCCCTACCTTAGATAAGCCCCTTCATAGATTCTGGAAGGAGCCTTTGCAAAGTGTTCACATGATCATATGCTTATGGAGTATTTGTAAAAGTAATATACTTTCTCTTAAACAGCCTCCATATAATCTTGAACTGTCCCTTACCGCTTCTCTGATATGCTAAGAAAACTTGACTTTTCGTAATGTATGTATCTGATCTAATCTTAGTCATTGGGTAACAGTTTTGTTTTGTTGGTTCTGTTTTATTTTGAGTTTCTAAACTGCAGTATCTCAGTATCTTCTGTACCCTCTGATATTTGCATCTCCTTTTCTGATAACTTTTTTGCTCTTGTCTCTTTTGAGTATATATTCCATTTTCACTGTCCTGTTCCCAACTCCAACAATTCTACATTCCAAGATAGAAATCTTTTTTCTCCCTGGTATATTAGGTAGTATACTTGACCTTGTGGTGTGTTGTAAGGAAAAGAGAACAATAGACTCTGTGTGCTATCTCTTCTGTTTTGTTAGGTTCCATTTCATTGTTTTAGCTGGGCTAGAGCTAGAAAGCATATAAATTGGTGTGTGTGTGTGTGTGTGTGTGTGTGTGTGTGTGTGTGTGTGTTTAAACCCAGTCAGGGCCTGATTGTTCTTTTTTTGACTTTGTTTTTATGTTTCAAATTTTTATTTAATTTCTAGTTAGTTAAAACATAGTGTAATATTAGTTTCAGGAGTAGAATTTAGTGATTTATCACACATTTAACAGTGCTCATCACAACAAGTGCCCTTCTTAATGGCTCATCATCCATCTAGCCTATCTCCTGCCCACGTCCTTCTAGCAACTCTCAGTTTGTTCTCTATAGTTAAGAGTCTGTTTTATGGTTTACCTCACTCTCTCCTTTTTTTTCTTTCCTATGTTCATCTGTTTGGTTCTTAAATTCCACATATGAGTGAAATCATATGGTATATGGTATTTGTCTTTCTCTGACTGACTTACTTTGCTTAACATAATACACTCTAACACCATCCACATCATTGCAAGTGGTGAGATTTCAATCTTTTTGATAGCTGGTAATATTCCATTGCACGCGCGCGCGCACACACACACACACACACACACATATATACCAAATCTTCTTTATTCTTTTCTGAATTGATGGATATTTGGGCTCTTTCCATAATTTGGCTATTGTTGATAATGTTTCAATAAACTTCGAGGTGCATGTGCCCCTTTAAATCAGTATTTTTGTATCCTTTGGCTACATACTTAGTAGTACAATTACTGGGTGGTGGTTCTTGTTTCACTTATTATCAGTGTTCCAGAGCTTGGTGTGTATAAGCAACATTATCTATATGATTCTTATATATATTTTTTTAACCTAGCTTCTGTATGTTGACCCTTGTTATGTGATTACATAGTGAATCTTAACTTTCAACTTAGTTCTCACTTCTTTGTCTCCTATAGGACATGCAAAAATTTCTAATTACATTCACCATAGCATGTGGGAGCAAAAGGAGGGATGAATATTTTAATCAAGGCTCCTCTTCCAACTTTCTGCTGGACATTGGAACCCTGTAGCTATCACTCTCCACAATACCAAATGAGATTGAGGCCCAGCCCTCTTGGCTTTTGACTTTTCTGTCACCATACCTAATACTGCTATTATAGGATTTTGCCATCCATGAGTATTTAGACTACATAAATGTTCCCAATTCTCTATACCTTCATGTATTCATGTCCATTGCAATGTAAATTTGCTGTTTGCCAAGAGGAGATAGAGTCTGTTTCTCCACTCTGAATTTGGGCTGGTCCAGTGATTTACTTTGACCAATAGAATGTTGTGGCAGAAGTGATGCTGTGCAAATTCCCAAGCCTAGGCTTTAAGACGTGTTTCATAGTTTAGTTCTATCTGTTTAGTCTTCTTCCTTCACCATGATAGCAAGTTTGAGATAAAATGCTGAATGATGAAAAGTCATGTGGAGCAAAAGTGATTTATAGCAGTCAAGATCACCCTGTATCAACAGCCACTAAAGACCTCCTTGCTAACTGCAGACACATATGCATGAGCAACTCAGATCAGCATAACTGCATATTCAACCCATAAAATCATAATAATAATTTGTAAGCGACCTAAGTTTTGGTATGGTTTGTTATTCAACAATA
The DNA here is from genome assembly GCF_008692635.1 of Crocuta crocuta. NCBI lineage: Eukaryota > Metazoa > Chordata > Mammalia > Carnivora > Hyaenidae > Crocuta > Crocuta crocuta. Next base: position 1,506,728 of record NW_027531581.1, read on the forward strand.
ACAAACTGATAGGTCGTTTCCTGAATCATTTTCCTTATTCTCATGAAACTAAAATCTTTTATTAAATTTTATTTCCTCTACAGAATATCTTGAGTTTTCTATACCTGTAGATGGGTTTGATGTTAATATTTGGTGTGCTGATGCTGGAACTTTGTTTTTACTGAAAATTTGTAGCATTTGGAAGCCCATTTAATCCTTTTTACAAATTCTTCCTTTAAACATTTTTTTCTCTAAGATCTCAAAAACTACTCTTTGAAATTAAAGCAGAACAATGAATGATCCATTTGTGCCAGTTGAACCTGTCTTCTCTTTCAGGAATTTATGGCATTCATAGATTGTGTGGTGAGCCACAGGCAACCTGATTTATAACACATGAAAGAATAATTGATAATCTTTGAGTATGATTATTTCTGTTACATATTTATTCAGGATTGTATTAAATAAATTACTAACTCCAAGTATAGCCAATACTGAGTGAAATTTTTGCAAAGTTTGTAGTTTAATGGCCAATAATAACGTCATATGTACGAAGCTTTCTATATGTACAGATACTCTGGTCAACATAGCTCGTTTAGATACTTTAAAAAACTCTATAAAGCCGTCAAGACACATATTATGATCTCAGCTTCTCTGGCTTCCAATATTTTATTCTTTGCATTATGAGGAAAAATGAAGTAGAAGAGACAAAATGCACATATGTAGATATAAAATAAGGTAGAATGTGCTAAAGTATATAGAAAGGTAAATATAGTGCTGCTGTAATTTTAGGGAGAAAGACATTACTTTTGGCTGACAGATCAGAAGTGGCATTTGAACTGGGATTTACAGAAAAGGAGATTAGCTCAGGAATACAACAATGAATCAAAATCATAGACATCTATTCATGTAACATACTATACTGATAATAATGGATTTTTTAAATAAACGAGTTTTTAACAAAAAAATGAGCATTTCCTGGTAGTGCTATGGGTTGTAGGGTAATTCTATTTTTAAAGTTTTTGAGGAACCTCTACACTGTTTTCCAGAGTGGCTACACCAGTAAGTATTCCCACCAACAGTGTAAGAGGGTTCCCCTTTCTCCACATCCTCACCAACATCTGTTGTTTCCTGAGTTGTTAATTTTACCCACTCTGATCTGTGTGAAGTGGTTTCTCATTGTGGTTTTGATTTGTATTTCCTTGATGATGAGTGCTGTTGAGCATCATTTCAGGTGTCTGTTAGCCATCTGGATGCTCATTCAAGGGGCACATGTACCCCAATGTTTATAGCAGTGCTATCAACAATTGCCAAATAATGGAAATACCCCAAATGTCCATCAACTGATGAATGGATAAAGAAGATTTGGTTTGGGGGTGCCTGGATGACTCAGTGAGTTAAGTGTCCACCTTCACCTCAGGTCATGATCACACGGTTCATGGGTTCGAGCCTCACATGGAGCTCTGTGCTAACAGCTAGCTCAGAGCCTGGTGCCTGTCTTCAGATTCTGTATCTCTCTCTCTCTCTCTGACTGTCCCCTGCTCATGCTGTCTCTACTCTCTCTCTCTCTCTCTCTCTCTCTCTCTCTCAGAAATAAATAAAACATTTAGAAGGAGAAGGAGATTTGATTTATATATACAATGGCATACTATTTGGTGATCAAAAAGAATGAAATTTTGCCATTTGCAACAACATGGATAGAACTGTAGAACATAATGCTAAGTGAAATAAGCCAGTCAGAAAAAGACAGATATCATATGTTTTCACTAGTATGTGGTATTTTAGAAACTTAACAGGAGATCATGGGGGAAGAGAAAGAAAAAAATAGTTACAAACAGTGAGGGAGGCAAACCAATAAGAGACTTAAAAACAGAGAATAAACTGAGGGTTGATGGGAGTTGGGGGCATGGGGGAAATGGGAGATGGGCATCAAGGAGAGTTAGGATGAGCACTGGGTGTTGTATGTAAGTGATGAATCATGGGAATCTATTCCAGAAGCCAAGATTATACTGTATACACTGTATGTTAGCTAACTTGACAATAAATTATAAAAAGAAACAAAAAATAAAAAATACGAGCATTTCAAATAATATAGAAACGGCAATTGTTTAAATTCAGTATCAATTTAAAAATCTAATAGCAAATAAAATGCAAGATACTTTTCTTGATTAAATAATGAGTTCCTTTCAAACACCTATAGCCAACATCATACTTAAAGGTAAAATTTCAAAAGCATTCCAGTTAAATCAGGAGCATGGCAAGGATGTCTTCCGGGGCTGGGACTAGGGAGAAGCCAGTAAAGACATGGTCGACATTTGCATTATTCTCTGAGTGAGTGGCCTCTTAAAATTCACACCCTAGGCTTCACACTACATATTCTAGGCAATAGAACTAAAGACATGTAATCAATGATGACTTGAATAAGGCACAGGCATAGAAAAGGAGAAAAAGCTGTTTTTGTTAAACTAAGTAATGTTCATTCCACAAATATCAAATATGTATCAGGCTGTGTTCTGAGAGGCACCATTATGAACCCCAGACCCATCATCTTTCATTTGCAAAACTGAAAATCATTGAAGATTTTTGGTATTATAGTCACACTTGCATAATTTGCATAGGAAAGCTCTTATATTTTTTTGATCTAAATAACAAAAACAAGCCATATTTCATGGTCTTAAAACTCCCAACTTTTATCATATCAGCACATTAGCCCTGTTCAAAACATCTTTTAGTTTGAGGGAAAGTCTCTGGTTAGGGGTAGGGTTACCACATGAATTAGGAACAGTTTTTCATCACCCACAGTAGTATCTAACTGTTTCCTCTCCTACCCTTCATCTCTGACCCTGTTTAATAAAACTCACTACATATATTCAGTGAGTGTCTCACAGGTGCCACAGTTGAGAGTATCACCTGTAAGTGTTCTGCTTTCTATGTCAAAGGGTCCAATGATTTTCCAAAGTAGGTGGTACCACTTGTCACCACAACCATTAATCTCTACTGTTATCCTGTAACAGGCATCAGACACCACTACTCTTGAGGTCCCCTTCATCAAGTAGGTATCTATCCCTACAACTGAGCATTGGGTCCTGTTGCTGTCTCCACATGTATATCCCCTCAGTATGTCAAAATGACTCTATACACCTGAACATAAGTTGGAGGAGTCAGTCTACTCTTCATTGTCTATATGTCTTGTATCCTCAATATCTTACTCAGGTTTTAGGGAAAATATTTTTCTAGACTTAGACTTCACCCGTACTATTTCTGGGATTCAGTCCTGGCCCCATACCAGAGAGTAAATTTGAATGACAGGATATCAGGCTGTACTTTGAATTGCTCATCTCTCTCTCTTTTTTTTTTTTTTTTAATGTTTTATTTATTTCTAGGAGAGAGAGAGAGACAGCATGAGCAGGGAAGAGTCAGAGAGAGGGAGTGACAGACTCTGAAACAGGCTCCAGGCTCTGAGCTGGCAGTCAGCACAGAGCCTGACACAGGGCTCGAACCCACGAGCCGCGAGATCATGACCTAAGCGAAAGTCAGACGCTTAACCGACTAAGCCACCCAGGCGCCCCTGCTCATCTCTCTTTTAGCTTAGGAAAGGCTTTCTCATTGTGTAGAATTATGTGTTGTCCCTCTAAGGTATATTATTTCCCTGAAGGGTTCTTTCTACCCCATGCAAAAAATACTTCTGGCCTGTCCTCTATCAGTCTGCCAGACGTACCCAGTTACACCACAGCTGATCATAGCTTAGGCTCAATTGAGAAACTGTGTAAATTCTGATTTTACAGAAAATCCTTTTGTCAGTTATTCAGCTTGACAGTGAAGGTATGTAACAGTGAAAGTTAATAAAATACAGGATAAATTTGCAAGCTCTTAAAAATGAATGAAGTACAAAAAGGTTTTTGGCCTTTCTATTACTCAGTCATCTATCGTTAGAATGTAAATATCTAACAATATCAATTAGAAAGAGAAGGAAGAGCAGGAGGGGAAGAGGACAATGATTCATTAATTAAACTTCATAAAAAAAAAGAAACTACAGTGTCTGGAATATCAAATACTTTGTACCAGGGTTTCATTTCAAAAGCTTAGACTTAGCTAAAGAAATAGTATCAGAAAATTCCCCAAACGAGAATCTTTTTGGGAAAATCCTCTTGGAAAGAGCATTCTGCAGCCTAAGTTTTAGGTTAACAGCATGAGTTTTGGGGGAAAGACTTGACATTGATGACTTCTTATTATTACTACTAACTCTGTCATAGGTAATTATTTAAATTCTTTCTCAGTTGACTTTTCTATAAAATAGGGGTTATAATTTCACAGAAGCTTTTTAATCAAGCTTTAGTAGGACAGTGTCTTTATGTGGTTAGCATAGTCACTGACATTTAGCAATTAATTAATGCTCACTGTTTTTGGTTTTAAGGTTTTTCAGATCTTCGTAATATCCTTGGAACTTTCATTGAGTTTTACCATGTTGCCTCTAAAAGACAAGATGTATAATTCCTTAAAATCTTTAAGTACCACCCATTCTTCTTCTGGTCCTGAAAGTTGTTGTGGGCATCCCAAAGTAATATGTAATATTTGCAAGCTTTCTTGAAGGATTCTTTAGACTATATATGCTCAAACATGCATTTCAAATATGTAAGATGAAGTGAACAAACTGATGCCTTAATCAATGAGAAGTATAAAGAAGACATAAATTTTAAAAGTGTAGCACAAATATCCCCTTATTTTGGATCTTTCAGCTCTGAGTATAATGCTAGTTTTAACACTTTCCAAGTCAGCCAAGAACATGGGAATTATAATTACATAATAAAATGAGAGTAGTATCAAATTTTTTCACTTTTTATGTGCCCAACAATCATACAAAGAGCAAGTGTCTCTCAAGACACTTGACATGGATGGCTTGACTTGGCAACCACAGGAGCATGAAGAATGTGCCTTGAAGAGCAATTGAAATCAACCTCTCTTCTCAGCACCCATCCCATGGAAACATGGTCTCTGGAGCTTGGATTCCCTGGCTCAGAGATTGCTTCAGCTATATTCAAAATAAAGACTGAGATCATGCACATCAATTTCACTTAATTAGCTTTTTACATGACTTTCATTTCTGTTATGTTAGCTAATTAACAGCATGCTTCCAAATCAACTCTTACTTTTCTCTCTTGAGTTCACGGGCTTCTTCACTCTCATAGTCCCTAAAATCAGCTCTGTTAATCTCTTCTTCAGCAATGATTCAGGCTTGAGGGTAGTTCCCCATTGAGATACAGTAGCAGTAGTATTAATTTTGTTCTATACTTTTCTCTCTCCAGGAAAGGCTATTTAATTTGTGAGATCACTCTGAGGCAGTGTGTTTATGTTGTTGAGCAGATTTATGTAGTGTCTGCATTGAACAGCTGAGTATGCTAACTGCAAATTACTATACTTGCCACAGATATGAATTTTAAATAAAATTTTTCCAGTGCCTATTTAAGCAAATGAAGAGACCCCTCTCTATTACCAAATGGATGGTATCTTGTTTCCGTATTTCTTTCTTTAAAAAGAGGTGTGACTATATCTTCATTACAGACCTCCTGTCATTGTTGAATGCATTGTTAAATTAAATACATTTTGTTTGATCAGGATATTTGTATAAAATGATTGATAACATTAGAATACCTAACTCCTTCTAAACAAGCATATCGAATAACTTCTAAATGACTCCCATACTGTATCCGAGCTTGTAATCATTTGACTAAGCCAAATTGATTAATTCTTCATGGAAGGAAAGGTACATTTCTCCCTCAGTTAACCCATTAGTTTGATTTTTTTTATATTTACATAGGAAATTTTAATTAGTTCAAACTTATTCTGGTATATTGTGTGAGGGAATTTGTATGTTAATTTTTATTTCCAAAAGTTGGCAAATTATGTAAGTCATCAACTGACAAGTCTGCCTTTCCTAAAGTGATGGCATACTATCATTATACAAATTGATGTTTAGTTCTACATAAACTAGCATTAGAACTTGTGTCTCCTTTTGAGCATAAGTGAGAATTACTCAACTTACCCATTTTGGAGAAGAATGGAGAATGTAAACTTCAAATATCTGGAACCAGTGTTCTTTTAACTTAGTTTTACTATATTCAGTTTGGAAGGGTTTAGTAAATGGTATTTTATCACAATGCAATAGGTTTGCCCTACACAGCATACAATGTCAAGTATGTAGCATTAGCATTGGTAAGTAAATGCCAAACATAGTCAGGATACCCACTACTTTAAGGTTACTGGAATAGGCACAATAAAATATTTATTGTGATTTACCCAAAACTTTGTGTATCTTATATTCATACAGTTTAAAAGTCCTTTCAAAGAATTACTTTAGCAAAAGACTGCAAATGATACCATATTGAATAACAATTAAATGCCCTTATTTTTGATAGATCCTCTATATATAGTTCATCAGAAAAAAAAATCGTTTAAAAAAAGAATCATCAAGTTGACAGTAGGAAATTTGTCAATTTGTGGCAAATTTATAATTCTATATATATTAACTTATTTAAAATATGCAGATTATTTTCTCATGGATGAAATTTAAGACTCTCAACAAGTGGTATATTAAATAACCTTAGTGGTGACAATTTTGTAGGGTAGTGATGGATGTTGGAAACAATTTTGGCCAAAGCTTTGGTTTATAGCAAACAATAGCCTTCACAACTTAGGAGAAAAAAAAAAAAAAAAAGAGTTGGATGCCAAGTCAGAGAGTATAATAAAAACTCAGTGTGCAAATATATGGAGTTTGCCAATTTGGTCTAAATAAGATTTTTATTATTTGAGATTCAGTAAGCATATGTCTCTAACCAGCAGAAAGAAAATGGTCTCAAATGTTTGTATTTTTAGCAGAGCAGAAATACTGGTAAAGACCAGCATTAAGCAATAACTCATGGTAGAATCCTTTCTGAATTATCTGGATAAAACAGTTTAGCAATGTTAAAACCTCTGATTCCAGAATCTAATAAGAGTTCCAAATCCCAGCTCTGCCACTTACTAAATATATCACAACTTAACATCTTGGAAAGTGGTGGCCTCATTTGTAAAATAGGGATAATGACATGTATTTCAAGGCATTATTAATGATTAAGTGAAGTTATCATTTCAAACAGTTTAGCTCAGCTCCAGCAAGAAAGGAAGCATTCAATAAATTCATATCATCTCAGATGAATTGTAATCCCACAGAAGGCAGGAGTTGGGCCTTCTATTTCTTCTCTGTCCTTCTTAGGGTTTGGCCTTTCTCTGCAGACTTAGGAATTTTTTTCTGTACTGACAGATTTCCAATATGCTGTTGGAATGTGCCTTTACATAAAGTACTGACTACATTGCAAATGCAGATTTATCATTTAGAAAATTAGGTTTGTGCCTGTTTTTTCCCTACAGAATTAAACATGTTTGACTTATAGACAACCCAAGAAGGAGATTGAGAAGATTCTCTGTCTTCTCCATTTAAGGAAGGCCAACTGCCCAATGAAAAACAGAATTGGATTCCATGTAAGCTACTCAGAGGCTACTGATACTTCCTTTTCTTGAGGATAATATCTATTCAAACCTGATGGCTTTTAAGAGTATAAGCTGTTACCCAATTTCCTTTTTACTTTAGCAGGTTTGTAAGTCAACTAGCTGTAGAAAACACTGTGAAGACTTTACTCTCAAATGTTCTCATACCTCACATGGCCATTTAATAAAACACATCCTGCCCACAATTAAGAGAGCACTGGAACTTTTATTAAAAGCTGAATTCTAGAAGGTTATATATTATATTTTTGTAAGATGTTCATACATAGTGTTTATCTCCATGCTTATGGCAATTTTTGTTTTCTTCAAAGTAGGTCAAGTTGTACAGACAAGAGAAAGAGGGCTATATTTTTCTCCTTTTTAAATTATTTTTTATTATAGTTTATTGTCAAGTTGGTTTCCATATAACACCCAGTACTCATCCCAAAAAGTGAAGAGGTCTATTTTACTATGTACCATCTTATTGGCAAGTAGTTAGGAATTTGATGACATTTCTAATCCTGATGAGCAATGTTATTGTTGTCATGCTTTCTAGAGAAGAAACTTAGAGCAGATTTATGACAGCTAAATCATTGGTGCCTCTTTTTAACTAATGATAAACTAGTGGTAACAGTAACATATAAAGATAATTAAAATTCTTCAAGTGACTTAAAACCCAGTTCTCCAAGTACTTCTGTGTCACTTATGTCTACACGTATTATTGAAATAGCATATTTGTGTCGTTAAAGAACACAAACATGGTGTTCTTATAAGATTAATCATTTTAGAAATAAGACGTTTTATTAATACTATTTCAGTATTTCTCTGATTATAAGATTACTTCATGTTTGCTGTGACAACATAGAGAAATATTGAAAAGTATGGAGAAAATTAATATTACTCAGATGCCTACTCTTAGAGACAGCTACTGTTAAAATTGTTACAGTTTCTTCCACTGGTGAGTCAGTAAGTCTGAGTGTATATATTTATTTTCTTCTCAAAATATGGCTACACTGTACCTACCATTTGGATTTTTCTCCAAATAATAATATTGTGCAACTTTTAAAGTATTTTATTTTCACCTGTTAAATGATTGATTGGTTTCTAAGACATTATGAAATCTTGTCAGTAGGTTTATAGAGATTACGGAGAATTACTGCCTATGGATATGCAACAAATATTTTAACTTTCTGCTTTTCTTTGTTCACTTAGATTATTTTCATTGTATGTTCTCTTCCCTTGTTTATACTATCATGAACAGTGCAAAAGTCATTTTATTTGTATTCAGTCAGAGCATATTTCAGATTACTTCATTAGGACAAATTAGTTAAAGTGGAATCACTGGGTAACTCTGATGTAAATACTTCAAACATTTGATTATGTATTACCTAACTGGCTTTCAGAGAGACATGACTGTACTCGATACTAAGGGTTACTCCTAAGGGTTACATCTGTAAGAGATATTTCACTCATTTCGTGACACTCCTTCATAAGATCTTAAAACAGCAAAAGCAATATTTGCCTTAATTTTCATATTTTATAGCTTCTAGTGAGGCTAAATATCTATACAATAGTATTGGCCATTTTCTGTCCTTAATTTAAAAAATATTTCTAATGGAATATGTATCTCTTATATACTAATGTGTGAGAACTTTTATATGCAAAAGATAATGACTTTAGTAATTAAACACAAATAATTTTTCCAGTTTCTTATCTTCATTTTAGGAATTTTTTAATATTCTTTTTTATCTTATATATCAGTCATCTCTTCACTGTTATATTTTTAAAAATAGTCTCAGTTTTAGTCACATCAATATTCACCTTGATTATCTAACTCCAGTTTTGTAGAGATTTAATTCAACAGACCATATTGAGAATCAGTTATTGTTTTGAAGACTATTAGAACTAGGTTTAAATTCTGTTCTGCCATTTTGGTTTTGTTGAAAATTAGAAATAGCAAAACAGTAGATTTGTAGTTTTTTTAAATCTAATTTTAAATTAAATTGTGTATACAAAGCTCTTGGCTTGTGCCTCACACATTTAAACACTACATTACTGATGTCACTTATGGTGATGATAATTTATATAACCTCTTTAAACTCCTGTGCTCATGTAGGTGTTCTAGTTTTGTGGATTGTGAGTGGAATGTATGTGAGTGGGTCACTATTTTGTATTGTTTTTTAGTTTGTAATTAATTTGCATTATATCATTTCTTTAACATTGAAAAAATGCTATTTCTTTGTTCTATCAATATAATTAATAAATTAAAAATTATTTTTGTTTTTATTATTACATTTCAAAAAGACACTTTACATGCTTTCATGAATTCTTATTTAACATATTTTTAGATTATAATGTTTCCTATACAAATTTTAAAATCTTTACTTTTAATAGTAATAAGTTTGTATTTATCCCTTTTAGGGCATTTTTTTGTTCATGTTTTGTTATCAGAATTTAGGATAATTTTATGTAATAAATTGGTTTTAAAAAATCTTTATTATGTACATTATATTTAATTACATATATTTATTATTATATCTTTGTTTTTCTAATTTGTAAAAAAACTGATTTCTGCATTTAGGTATATTATACCGTGTAAGATTTGCTCCATTTTTATTAAAAGATAAAAAATAGTGGCCCGTGTCTCTGAGATTCTCACATCAGATTATCTCAGTACTATCTGAGAAGCATTTTTCTAGGCAAACTACCCAAGAATTTGCATTTTTCCAAGTTTTCTGGTTTATTATTATGTATTCTATCTCTTAGAACCTGAGCTTATGAGCCATCAAGCAGTTTCTCTTAGTGTTTTTTATCCAGTTTCCTGTGTTTACGGTATGCATGCTTACATATGTGTGTGTGTATGGAAATTGTTGTTAGAAAATCCTTATATCTTCTCAGGATTTTTTTTACCTATTAGGGGAACAAAAACAATTACTAATTGAATCTTTTTTTTCCCTGTTTTGACTTTTGGAAGCCCAAAGACAAGCCTAAGTATTAATCGCAGAAAGTTTTTATATACTGACTGCCTATGTGATCTCTTTTTGTCTGACCTTGACCCTGTGCTTTTTTCTTATATTGATTCTGTCTTCACATACATAGAATGCTACCACTTAACTTTAGCTATTTTCATAATTTATTCTTAAAATAAAAGTATTCAAATATTAGCAAGGTCTATAAAGACAGATTTTTTTCCTGTTTTTTTTCCCACTATATCCCCAATACTTTGAACAAAGCAGTGCCTTAGTATGTAGTGGCACTCAGGATATATTTGTTGAATGAATACGTAAGACAACAAATCAGTGATTGTGAAATGAGACGGGAAGAATGCTATCTTAAAAATCAGTAACAACAAAAATTCGTATTGCTTTGGCATTCAATACTGTGCAGTTACCTCTTCCTTTCTGTTTTTTATTTCTAGAACTCTTGTAAATATGGACTATTGTTTGTATCCATCTTTTTCTCTTGAAACCATCAAGAATGAGGCTATATTATTTAAATCAGCTTTAAATTATGTGTTTAAATAGTCCATTGAAATTATTTTTACTCAAATCGCAGTTGCTTTAAGACTAATAATTTCCTCCTTGAATATTATCTTCCTCATTGCTTACTTATATTTAAAATGATATGGGCTTATGTAAACATAACACACAGTGATATGTTTCAGTGAATATCAAGGATAAAATATGAGTGTAAAGAAGGGCTAATGGTATAATATATTGTTCTAACAAGCATAATTCAGAGCATAAACCAGTGAGCTATTAAAACTTTAAACTGGAAAAATAGGCATAAGCTAGGATGACCCAGGGCAAACTGAAATGTGAGGTCACTGTAGTCCAAAGCAGGCTAAATCACTGAGGTCTTGCTTTTGTAGAAAAGCTTTTGGCTGTGTCCCCAGATCCCTTAGGTATGAATTAATGGTCATCTGCAGAAAGAGGCATCAGTGGAAACATTTGTCAATCTGTTGTGATCACAGTGTTTCTAAAAAGCAAAATGGAGTATTTTTCTTCTTTTTGCCTAATTCACTCATATATGTCATTTAAGCTCAACATCTGAACTCAAGTCTTCCTGTTATAGGCACTTCTAAGAACTCCACAACACTGGATGGAGCTGAATTTTTGTGTTTATTATTTAATTAACTGTTCCTGTTATATGTACTGTGAAGACAGACACTGTCATTTTTTCTTTGTTTATCTGCTGACTGTTGTATCCTCTGCAGACACTCTAGTTCCTTATACAAATAGATATTAAAAAATGTTTAACAAATAAGGGAGTAAGCAAAACCCTTATGTTTTACCCATTCTCATTACATTTGCTCTGAGAAGCCTTCATTTTATGGCATTTAATATACTCTGTAATCCATCTTTCATTTTTTTCTCTGTCATAGTCCCTCAGAATAAATATACACGATATATTATAAGTATATGTGTGTGTGTGTGTGTATACACACACACACACACATATATACACTTAGCTATGTTTAATTATTGTATTATCATTATTTTAATCTATGTAGCCGTGGTAAATAGGTGTCTTGGAACAATTCTCAAAATCTGAACATCTCACTCTAGAATATATCATATTCTCCCAAGTTCATGAAATGAAAGTGATCAGCAGTGATGTCTTTTTTGCTTGATTCTTTTATTTTGTTTTGTTTGTGTTTCCATCAGGTTTTTATTTAAATTCTACTTAATTAGCAAAGAGTGTAATATTAGTTTCAGGAGTAGAATTTAGTGATTTCTCATTTAAATAAAACACCCAGTGCTCATCACAATAAGTGCCCCCCAGCCCACTTCCCCTCTAGCAACCCTCAGTTGGTTCTCTATAGTTAAGAGTCCGATTGATGATTTGCCTTTCTCTCTTTTTTTCTCCTGTGTTTTTAAGTTTTGTTTCTTAGATTCAAGATAGGAGTTAAATCATATGGTGTTTGTCTTTCTCTGGCTGACTTATTTCACTTAGCATAATATGCTCTAGCTCCATCCACGTCAAATGGCAAGATGTTATTCTTTTTTAAAATTGTTTTAAGTTTATTTATTTATTTGGAGAGGAAGAGGGAGAGGGAGAATCCCAAGCAGGCTTTATGCTATCAGCACAGAGCCTAAGGTGGGCTTGAATTCAAAAACCATGAGATCATGACCTGAGCTAAAATCAAAAGTAAGACCCTTAACCAGTTGAGCCACCCAGGCACCTGGTAAAACTTCATTCTTTTTGATGGTGAGGTATTATGCCATTATCTATATCATCTATATCTATATCCATATACCCATCACATCTTATTTATCTATTCATTAGTCAGTGAACATTTGGGCTCTTTCCATACTTTGGCTATTGTTGATAGTGCTGCTGTAAACATTGGCATGCATGTGCCTCTATGAGTCAGCACCCCTGTATCTTTTGGATAATGCCTAGTAGTGCATTTGCTGGATCCTAAGATGGTTCTATTTTAACTTTTTGAGTAACCTTCATACTGTTTTTCAGAGTTGCTGTACCAGTTTGCATTCCTCCCAACATTGTAAGAGGGGTCCCCTTACTCTACATCCTTGCCAACACCTGTTGTTTCTTGTGTTGTTACTTTTAGCCATACTGACAGGTGTGAGTTGATATCTCATTGTAGTTTTGATATCTATTACCCTGATGATGAGTGATGTTGAGCATCTTTTCATGTATCTGTTAGCTATCTGAATGTCTTCTTTGGAAAATGTCTATTCATGTCTTCTGCTCATTTCTTCACTGGATTATTTGTTTTGGATATTGAGTTTAAGTAGTTCTTTATAGATTCTGGATACTAACCCTTTGTCAAATATGTCTTTTGAAAATACTTTTCCCATCCTGAAGGTCACGTTTTAGTTGTGTAGCAATGATGTCTTTTAACTGCATCAATAATGTACAGACTTGGACATAAGAAATGAGCCAAGAAAGAACCATCTTCTGACTAAGTTTTGACTTCTTACCACATTATAAGTAGAGTTTACAATAGAGATCATATCTCGTAAGCTCCAAAATAATTTAGACTCTAGTAATTTTTGGAGGTGCCTCGGTGGCTCAGTTGGTTAAGCGACTGATTCTGTATTTGGGCTCAGGTCATGATCTCATGGTTCGTGAAATGTAGTCCCACATCAGGCCCCATGCTGACAGCGTGAGGCCTGCTTAAGATTCTCTCTCTTCCTCTCTATCCTTACCCAGCTTATGTGCACATGCTGTCTCTATCTCTCAAAATAAATAAACATTTTTTTAAAAAATCTAGTAATTATTAGTTTGACACCTCATTGGTTCTAAGATATTTATAATCAGGGGTTACTAGTTACTTAATATTTTTTCAACTTCAATTTATCAAAAATTCTCTTAAATGAAGGCAGTCATAATAAAGTTAACTTGTTTTAGGACAGTACATTGAAAATTCAGTTGGATGTGTTAAAGAACTAGGGCACTTGAGTTCAGTCAATTGAGCATCCAACTCTTGGTTTCTCAGGTCATGGTCTTGTGTTTCATAAGTTTGAGCTGCTCATTGGGTTCTGCACTGACAGTGCAGAGCCTACTTGGGATTCTCCACTCTATCCCTTTCTCACTGCCCTCCTCCACTCACTATTTCTGTCTCTCTCAAAGTGAATAAACTTAAATAAAAGAAAATGATAAAGAACTGAGAAATTTTTAAGTACTGTTATTTGGCAATAGGTTTATATACGTACACATACAACCTGTTGTCCTTAAATATGTTTATTTTGCAAATTTTTTCTTTACAAACAGGTCTCTTAGTTGTTAATACAAATAATGCTTAATTCTACCTGTAAAAGCAATACTATAGGTCAGAGACTAATTCACAAAACTTGATTTTCTTTTAATTTTAACAGAGAAGTATCTGGTCTTCTGGCAGAGAATTCAATCTATTTTGTTGACGACTACAAGATTATCCCTTGGTGAGTCTGTTAATGGGATGTTTGAATTTATGTGTACCCGCTTTTTAAATTCTTTTAAAATACTCTTTTTTTTTTTTTTTTGAGAGAGACAGAGCTCAAGTGGGGGGGGGGCAGAAAAAGAGGGAGACAGAGNCTCCAGACTCCGAGCTGTCAGCACAGAGCCCTACAGGAGCTTGAATAGGAACTTGAACTTAGGAACCATGAAATCGTGAACTGAGCCAAAGCCGGATGCTTAACTGACTGAGCCACTCAGATGCCCCTGAGCTTGTATGTACTCTTAACCCCCATTACCCTCTGGTATATGTTCTTAAATGTAAGTATTTTATATGTTGGCTATACATATTGGATTTTTAAAATTAGTTTTACTAGTTAAAAAAAAAAAAACTAAGGAATCATATTTTATTGTTTGCTAATGCAACTTATTTTATCAAGTTATATATACCCCATTATCTTAGCATTGACTTTTTTGATCTTCTGCAGTTTTCACTTCCATTTCTTCTCATAATACCATTTAGCCTTTCCCTGTTGGTTATGGTTCTTAATTTTTCTTTACCTACTATTTGCAATTTAACTGTATAAAGCAATTCTCCATGGGATTTTCCAAAAAATATTAAGAAAAAGTTTTAAACAGGGATAATATGTTCTCTTGTGAAGGATTGTGTTCTAGATTATTATTGTTATTATCATACACATTAATTTCATCTATATCAAAGAAATGAAATGATTTTTAATAAAAGGTCTTATAGGAAGGTACAGAAAGTACTTTCTATGAAAGTACAGTAAGTCAGCATGGGGGAAAGAAATGAAAACTAGCAAGTTCCTAAACTTGAACTGAGGCCTTTAAGAAAAGGGCATGTAAATAAGATTTATTAGAGTCTTTATTGATTTATTAGAGTCTTGTTGTGGACCCAATTCCATGTTTGAATGTTTTGAGGCCTTCTATTACAATTTTTACTAGTCCTATTCACACTAATTGTACTGGTGGATATGATTATGAATCATATATATGAGAGCTAAGTAGAATAAAATATACAACTACAGTACTATTTTTAAAACTTGTTTAACAATAACAATAATACACCTATTAATTCACATCAAACTGTTAGGAGATAATCCTTTTTTTAAAACATTTTAATTAATTAATTTATTTAGAGAGAGAGAGAACTGGAGAGGGGCAAAGAAAGAGGTGGATAGAGGGAATGAAGTGGGCTCTGTACTGATAGCAGCTAGCCCAATGTGGGGCTTGATCTCCTGAACAGCAAGATCATGACCTGAGCTTGAAATCAGAGACTTAACCTACTGAGCCACCCAGGCATCCCAGGAGATAATTCTTTATGTGTCTCTTGCATTTCCTTTCCTTTTTTTTTTTTTAAAGCAAAGGATATAATTAGTTTTTGTTCTTGATTACCTTCTAAAAATTTTTGTGTATGAAAAAATACCTTGGAAGATAGATACTGTGTCTCTCTCCTGCACAATGAGCTAGCTTGTGTTTTGTCCAGTACAATAAAGATCATATTTCCATACAGGACAAAGATTGGGTTTTTTTGCAGTGGGTTAAAAAATATTGGAGTTTCTTATGTTTGAGGACTTCCAGCTGTAACACAAATCCACTATATGTGGAGCATCTACCTGGGCCTCTCCATGTCACCTGATGAAACTTTATTGGAAAGAAAAAATAGCATGTGCTATGGATAATTAAGTTCTTTATCTCTGACCCAGGAGTTTCTTCTCTTACATCAGCATCCATAAAACAGGCAGGATAATTTGTTATCTTACAAGTCCATTAAACTTCCACAGTTTTTGACACACCCTGTAACATAAAATAGGTTCTACGATTACATACATTTTTAAATGAGCAAACTAAGGCACAGCGAGCATAAATAGCTAGCTCAAGTGTATACATGTAGCAAAGAGAATAGCTAGGATTCAAATCTAGATAGTTGGCTCCAGAACCCATGGTTTCCAACATGTCACTACACTGCTGGTCACATTAACTTCTAGTGTCTCGAGGGCTGCATGGTTCTAGATGACCCAACTACATATTTATTTAACAAAGAGTAGTGACAATGACATGAATTTTGATCTGAAGCTTCATTACACAGATGTCTTAAAATATTCTTCCCAGGGAATGACAAAGCTCAATTTTCAACTATGTTTTCTTAAATGTTTTTAAATCAATTCTACTCTTGAGGCATCTTCTCAAACATCTTGCAAATAACAGACTGACAGTAACTATTCTGCAATGATGCAGTATCCAAAATTATCAGTTTTAAGGAGGATTTGAGGATTTAATGCCCTGCTGTGAATAATAACACTTTCTTATCATTCCTTATTTTCATGGCTCCCCTTCTGTGAAACACTTCCCTCCATTCTCTGAAATTTCTCTTCCTGCTTTACCATGTTCTGCAATGGACATTTATTAATTTTGCCTTCCCAAAATTGGTTATCCCTTCTTTGTATAACTGTCCATTACCTTGACTTCCTGGTCATGTAATTTGGATTAACCTTACTCTACCCTCGTCCTTCAGAGCAGGGCATACATCATACACAATTGTCAGTGACACTCTCATATAGCCAGCCGTCTCCACAGTGACTGGTTCAGATGTACCAGTGTGAATGGAGCTTCATTAGTCAAAGTTAATGGGCATCAACTTTGAGGTTTTGCTTGAATTTCTGGCAAAAAAAACCCTAACAAACTATGACTGAGTTTGCTATATTTTGAAAATAATAATATATTTTGAAAATAAGCCAGTATCTGTCAGTGGCCATTTTGGTGCTGAGGAAATTTCCTTCCTGAGAATTAAGCCAACACAGATCAAAGCAGGACCAAGAAACAGAGTAAAAATTTTCTGACAATAGTATTTGAACACCTGGATCCATGTAGGCTATTCTTTAACCTAGAAATATCCGTGGACATTTAGTTTTCTCATGCATTAATGCTCTCTCCCTCTCCATACTTTTATTTTTCCCATTAAGCCACTTTGATTTGGAAGTTAACAATAATCTTCAGATTTTTGTGCAATCCTAGTTTCCTTATTTGTAAAATTATATATTTTTACTTGATTTCTAATTTCTCTCACTTTATTATTTTTTAAAATAGTTTTGCATATGTTTATTTTTGAGAGTGAAAGAGAGAGAATGACACTGCAAGCAGGGGAGGGGCAGAGAGGGAGAGATGGACAGAGGACCTGAAGCAGGCTCCATGCTGACAGCAGAGAGCCTGATATGGGGCTGGAACTAACAAACCATGATATCATGACCGGGGCTGAAGTCACATGCTTGATCGATTGAGCAACCCAGGCACCACTAATTTCTCTAACTTTAGAATTGTTACAGTTCTGTGATATTTCTGAGTTTTTGATTTTTAAATACCTTTAATGATCCTGTCCTCTTGGAATAAGAAAACAGCAGAAAAAAAATTTATGTATAATTATTTAATATTCAAACTTATGTGGGTTAGAATAATTACAATATTTTACTAATAAACAAATGATATAAAATAATTATGCTGAATACTAAACTGATGGAAGAATAGTACCTTCTGAAATAGTGAATATAGTAAAATTCCATATTAATTCAGCATTTAACACTTTGCTTTAAATAATACAGTCTTCATCTTACTGTTTTGAAAACAATATATTAGGTAAATTTATTGTACATTCAGTTTTACATTAACAAATATGCTGTACAACATATCAATATATTGTTTATAGGCTTGTTTCTTTATTTCAATTCCACATGAAAGATTAATATTGTAGTACTTTTCTGTTTATCAGTTCATATATATATTCCCTACCCTCCACCCCCATGGTGATCAGATGTACTGATGCAGGTGATGTGCTTCTCATTTATCCTAAAAAATTATCTCTCACATTTAGATAGCATAACATCCCTGCATGCTTCACAGAGTAGCAAAGAGTTTCAAAAAGACTGTATATATTCTGTCTTTTGGCTTATATGACTATTCTGTAAGATCAATGTGACAGACACTAAGACCAACAATTTCCATCCAAGATTAATGAATCAAATATTTCAAAGAAGTCTAAAATACACATCTTTAGTTGCTTAGTCCAACAACACAAATAGGAAAATAGTTTGAAGTTGGTAGATCAAATAGAAATATTCCTTAAACTTAAATCTAACGCATTTTGTGTATATTATAGTATCTCTAAGGTATACAGCCTAGGACAGGGTCAGAACTGTCATATTGTATGACGTGGTAGGAAATAAAAATGCAGAAGACTCATTCATTTATTGAATCTTCAGATATAGGGAGCATATTGCAGCATGCCAGACACTGTCTGGGGATGAATTCTCAGTGGTAAACAAGTCTGACTCTGTTTTGAAAGATAATCTTCTTTTATATTTTTCTACTTTTATAATATCAGCTAGAAAAGGATCTATTCTCTTATTCAAGTATTCCTGGTATGTAAGACTAACTCAAAGGCCTAGTTTACTAGGAAATCAAAGGGACCCTATAGAGTCTTGGATGTGCACATTAATAAGTCCTAGAGTAAAAACTAAAAAGTAATGTGTAATATTGTTTGAGTACGAAATCATATCAGAAACAAACAAACATACTTACAAACACATAAAACAGCATTTTCAGCTCTGGCATCTGCCCCGATGAGCACACAGTTAATCTCTCAGATGACAGAATATTCACCCTTGCCTTTGAAGATTCAAGGCTGGTTTTTGAAAGTGTGGTAGGCATAGTCTGTTCATGCTTAATACATGAATAGGAACAGAATATACATAAGAATAGCAACATAGTTAACCAAAATATCAGTTTTCTAGTACAAAGACTTCCTGCAACCTTAGGCACCCAACCTTCCAAATGGTGCCAGTTATGTTCCCCTTCCCTGCTGTGCTCTGAAAAGGAGAAGCACCATAGGGATCAAAATTAAAACACTTAATTACTTTATGCTTTACATGCAAACTATCTGTGGAAAACAGCAGGTCAATCCTTTTTCCTATCCACTCAACAGAAGGCTCTTTGGTCCCTGGACAACTCCACTAATCATTTGTGTTTAAATACTTTTCCACCAGCTTGCATTCTCCCTACAAACATCTTTACCCTCTCTTGGAAAAGCCTGTACACTTGGTTACTATTTAACCACTTATCTATTGAAGTAAATGCCTGAGAATTAAAGCTCCCTAGAGCTGGCTGATGAGCTTTCACATGGAGTAAGTATTGTAATACATCTGGAAATAAAGGCTAAGGGGAAAAGGAGGCTAGAATGAGTTTCCAAAGGCACTTCTTGGGATTTGCAGAATTGCCATTCTATAATGAAGTGTTTTCAGTGGAATCAAATTTATATTTCATTAATAACATTAAAATCCTCAGGAAATCTTGATCATCTATTCCAATGTCATTAGCAGAGACTGACATTGGGATAGACATCCTAAAGGCTTAAAATAGACCATGATAACTGTAGAAGAATAACTGAGAAAATCATCCAAATATTTTTATACATTTTAAATTTGCATATTTCATTTCCTCCTTATTCTTTTATCTTTTTTGGTTTAAAGTTAGACAGCATACACTTTGTTTTCTGAGCATTTCAACACTTATTTTGTAAGTTCTTTTATACTTATTACAATGATTTGAGTTAGGAAGTAGCAGTTATCTCAGTTTAGCAAATAAGGAAGTTATCCTGGCCTTCAGTTGAGGTCAAACAATTAGTGCAGAACTGAAACTAGAACACAAAATTTTAAAAGCCCTAGACTAAGACTTTTCCATTAGAGTATGCAACTTCTTATCCATTTATTTATATAGCAATTATAAAAATATATATTAAGTGCAAATATGTAAAAGTGACTTCTCTTGCTGGGGTTGGGAAAAGACTCTTAGGTAATAATCTTAAAAGAGTGTTGCAGTAAGGAAATTTGTTCAGATTAGGAAAAAAAAGTATAGTGTGTAAACTGAAACACATTAACTACATATCATAATCTCAAATTAAACACAGTATGTAGGTGGGAGAAGTCCAGGGTAGTTGAAAAGGCAAG
The DNA here is from genome assembly GCF_008692635.1 of Crocuta crocuta. Lineage (NCBI taxonomy): Eukaryota > Metazoa > Chordata > Mammalia > Carnivora > Hyaenidae > Crocuta > Crocuta crocuta. The sequence goes on from NW_027531581.1 coordinate 1,527,142, forward strand.
ACAAAAATGGAATGTTATGGAAATGTGGCAGACAGTGTGCTCCTTCAAAACTCCTGAACTTAACTTTCTTTTCCAAATTGTCTCTGATCGCTGTAATTTGTCGTGACGAGGGTCAGCAAAAAAGCATCAGAGATCACAGCACAAAGGTAAAATGATTCACCCTGCTTTTAAAATCTTAGTACAGAACTCTGAAATCTTCTAATTAAAGAACGACGATAGGCATCTGCTCGACCTTTACTTTGACATCTTTAAATTTAAAGCAATTCAACTCACTCCTACACTTGGGTTAATTTTTACTAGAAGAAATGATTTTGACAGTTTCAGAAAGTCAGGTTAAGCTCATATAAGGAAAAAAGAGTAAAATTTTCTTCTTTTACTGATAGATGTATCCTCCAACATATGATTTCCTGAAAGTTCTAGGACTTGCCAGGATGTGCCAGAGAATAATGTAGACCCAGGGGTTCAGGGTTAGGCATGGAGTCAGAAGTATATGGGTAGCCCATCCCCACTAAACCATATCCATACTATGAATTGTCTATATGATCTTGAGGTAAGTATTTAAACTCTTTGAAATGCAGTTCCTTCTTCTATAAATTGAAATAATACTAGTACTTGAAATTTAGGGCTTTATGATGGTGGTGGACAGAATGGTTGCCTCCCAAAAGACATGTTCTTATGCTAATCCCCACAATCTGTGAATGATACCTTATTTAGAACAAGGGTTTTATAAGATGTAATTTACCTAAGGATCTTGAGATGAGATCACCCTGGAATATCTGGGTAGACTCTAAATCTAATGACAAATATTCTTACGAAAGACATACAGATGAGACACACAATAGAGGGGCAGATTATGTGACAATGGAAAGACTGGAGGGATATAGTTACAAGCCAAGGAACATTATAACCTGGAAGAGGCAAGTAGTAGATTCTGCCCTAGATCCTTTGGAAAGAATGAGATCCTGCTGACAGCCCGATGTTGAATTTCTGGCCTCCAGAACTGTGAGAAAATAAATTTCTATTTTTAGTCAACTAGTTTTTGGTAATTTGCTATAATAGCTACAGAGAACTAATACAACATTAAGTGAGATAATTGCAAAGAATGTACTTAGCATATGACCTAAAACATAAAATGTTATTGGTAAATGGAAGTCATTATGCAAAGCCTGAGTAGTTTATAGAGCCTAGAACCATTGCTAAAGGATCTGTGTACTTGCAAGTTTTCCTCCTATTGAGTACTTTCTATATGTCAGGTATATATTATGTAGTTTCTCCATCTAGCTGTAATAAAAAGAAGATACTAAGATTTCTTTTGACAGACAAGGAGATTGAGATTCCAGAAAAATGAAATGGCTTGCCCAAGTTTTTGTAAAAAGGAGGAGTATCTACATTGAAACTCGGACCTATCTATGGAAAAAATGTTTACTCTCTTTTTTTCCATGCTGCTTTTGTAAGAAACTCTGCAGGAGGAGTGGTGAGGGGATTTGAGAGAGATACTAAGCTAAGGCCATCAGTTGTGTGTAATAAGTCTGTCAATCTTACAAGTGGTGGTACAGTGGGGAAAAAAAATCAAGGAATGAAGCAATGGAATAGATAATGGGATACATAAAAGTGAGAGAGTTAGAAAGAGACCATGTACCTCAGTCCTACAATGATAAAGGTATAAATTTTGCCAACAAACTGAATAGGCCTGGAAGTAAATTCCTCCCTAATCAAGCTTACTGATATGAAAGTAGCTTTCTGAGACCCTGGACAGGGGACTCAGTGTAGCTGTGCCTGGACTCCTGACACATAGCAATTGTGAAGGAATAAATGTGTGTTGTTTCAAGGCAGCAAATGTGTGGTAATTTATAACATAGCAATAGAAAACTGATACAGACCACTCTCAAAAATCAATTTTTGGGTTTAAATATATGATTTGAGGGCACCTGTGTGGCTCAAGTTGGTCTGACTTCGGCTCAGGTCATGATCTCACAGTTTGTGAGTTGAAGCCCTTCATCAGGCTCTGTGCTGACAGCTCAGAGCCTGGAGCCTGCTTCAGATTCTGTGTCTTCCTTTCTTTCTGCCCCTCCCACTCATGCNGCAGGGTTTACTGATAGTGCTGGACAGTTAGGTTTTGCCACTTCTGTTCTTGGAAAATATTCATCCCCTGATTTATACCCCCACTATACATTTTCCGCAAACTGAAAGTATTATTAGCACCTTCCACTGTGAGCCATGAAATCTGATTGCCACCTTTATACACATGTATGCATACATACACAAACACATATAGGCACATACATGAACATGCCTGCCTATCTGGGCACACACAGAGAGGTATACATGAACTCAACACATTTCATTATATCTGCACACACACAGCACATATGTACATACTGTTGTTGCAGCCTGATAACATGTTTTGTCTATGTGAAAGCCAGGTTGGTCCTTATTTTTTTTTCCTTCTCTTTAGTACTTAAAACACACTTATGGCCAAATGTACTCCTGCAGTTGTATAGTAATGTACTTTTAACATTTTTATCACATAATAAAATACCATAGTGATGGTACTTTAATGTTCAACTGCTACATTATTAATAAGAGAGGTTTTGCCTTTCCAGAAGCATCCTGAAATTGTTGTGATACATAGCCATTATAGCCCAATAAATATGATGTGGGTCAGATTGGAAATGCAAAGAATTTGGTGAACTCTGAATATGTTAGGTGCACTTTGAACCATTTATTGCCACAATTGCAATGATGCTATTTCAAAACAAGCATCTTAGAGCTTGAAAGCAAATCTTTTTATCACCATAAATGGTTACCCTATCTTGCAGTAAAAATAACAGATTTATTGACAAAGGTTGTAACTTGTTAATTTCATATTTTAATTTTCCATACTCTAGTAGCTGAATACAGAATGACATAGTTTGAGTATAGGGTAATGATTAACAGTTTGGCATGTTAATGTGATCCAAATAGTCTTTTTTTTAATGGCTCAGATAGATTAATTTGTCAAGATTGGATCAAAATCTTTCTTTTCTCTGGATGAAACTAATTTTTTGATATATTTTTAATATACTGAGCTGAAGTATTGCTGAGTAAAGATGATAAGTTAGTTTGGGTTTGCAAGTATATTTTAAACAAATAATTCATAATGAAATACAAATACATATATAACACAAATAAAAATAATGCAAATGGACTAATAGTACAAACACTTTCCTAATAAATACATAAAATAATGTTTGGAAATGTTATTAACAAAAGCCTAAGTGTGAAAGACTAAAAACAATCATTTATTATCAAATGATCATTTATTTCAAGAATTATAATAGTACATTTTGTCATTGGAAATAATGAAATGGGCAACTTATCTAGAAAATATGTATCAGTATAATTCAAAAACCTTAAAATATATGTATCTTTGATCCAATTATTCCATTTTTCACTTGTAATTATAATTTCCAGAAGACAATGCAGCAAGTATACAAAATCTTAAAAGCAGAAAAGAATGTGACAATTCTATCCAATCAATTTAAAATATATTCATCATGATATATTTTAAATGGGGCATAAATTCAACACATACTGTGCACTCATGACAAAGAGAGTAATATATAACTATATTTAAATATAAACACTCATGATGACATTTTGCCATGTGATTTTATGATCAGTTCTACTTTGTCCATTTTTAAAATTTATCTTCATTTTTTAAGTATAAATATAATACATGTTCCTTGGAGAAAACTGAATATACAGCTACAAAGAGAAAAAAGTACAAAATAAAAAATAATTTTTTGTGTGTGTTTTAATTTTAAATGACTTTTACATTAAAAAAAAAAAGATTTTTTCCACTGTTTTGGAAATATTTCCTTTTAAATTCTGACCTTGGGTATGTTATATCAAAAATGACTCCTGCATGTTTTTAAATAGCATCCTGTAGAGCCTCTTTAGGTAGAAAACATTTTTGAAATCCTGCTTCTTGGCCTGCTCAGGTAAATATTTGACTAATGAATAAATATAGATATTCTTAGGTATGATTTAATGACTCTTTTTGAAACTTTTCAAAAGATTATAGCTTGGCTAGTGTTTCATGATAGATTAAGAGTAGAATTAAATTCTCCGGTTTCTGTATGTCTCCAGCTCCCTCATCCCATATTAAATTTGAGGTGAGTGATATTTTTTCTGAATTTTAGTTATTTCTAATCTGTGAACTATTGTTATTATTAGACTTCTAGGAAGAGACTTTGAGAATTCCATTCAAAATTGACCTTAACTGATTATTCTTCAACAAAAGAGGCAAGAATATTCAATGGGAAAAAGACAGTTTCTTCAGCAAATGGTGTTGGGAAAACTGGACAGCTACATGCAAAAGAATGAAAATGAACCACTTTCTTACACCGTACACAAAAATAAACTCAAAATGGATTAAGGACCTAAATTTGAGACCTGAAACCATACAAATCCTTGAGTAGAGCACAGGCAGTCATTTCTCTCACATGGGTTGTACCAACATTTTTCTTCACATGTCTCCTGAGGCAAGGCAAATAAAAGCAACAATAAACTATTGGGACTACATCAAAATAAAAATTTTTGCATGTCAAAGGAAACAGTTAACAAAACAAAAAGACAATCAACTGAATCTGAAAAGATAGTTGCAAATGACATATCCAATCAAAGGTTAGTATCCAAAATATATAAGGAACTTATCAAACTCAACACACAGAAAGTAAATAACCCAATTTAAAAATGGGCAGAAGACATAAACAAACATTTCTCTAAACATCTTCACTGCTGGTGTAAATGCAAACTGGTGTAGCCACTGTGGAAAACAGTATGGAGGCTCCTCAGAAAATTAAAAACAGAGCTACTCTATGACCCAGTAATCACATTCGTGATAATTACCCAAAGAATATGAAAACACTAATTTGAAAAGATATATGTACTCCCATATTTATTATCTATAATAAATTATCTATAATATGCAAATTATGGAAGCAGCCCAAATGTTAATCCATAGATGAACGGATAAAGAAATCTCTCTCTCTCTCTCTCTCTCTCTCTCTCTGTGTCTCTCTCTCTCTCTCTCTCTCTCACACACACACACACACACACACACGCACAATGGAATGTTATCCAGACATAAAAAGAATGAAATCTTGCAACAACATGGGCGGAGTATAATACTAAGTGAAATAAGTCAGCCAGAGAAAGACGAATACCATATGATTTCAATCATATGTGGAATTTAAGAAACAAAACAAATGAATAAAGAAAAAAAAGAGACAGACAAGCCAAAAAATTGACTCTTAACTATAGAAAACAAACTGATGGTTGCCAGAGGGGAAGATGATAGGGGGATGAGCAAAATAGGTAAAGAAGATTAAGAGTACATGGTGAGCACTGAATAACATATAGAATTGTTAAATCACAATATTGTACACCTGAAACTAATATAACACTGTATGTTAACTATATTGGATTTAAAATAAAATACTTAATAAAATTGACCTTGAGAGGTTATCGGGGTAAAATTCATTCCTCTTCCTCCCTTTCTCACTTCTGTCTACTTCTCTTCTCTCTCCTCTCTTTCCTTCCCTCTGTCTCCGTTTCTTATGCATTCAACCAGTATGTATTTGACATATGCCATGTGCCAAACACTGTGCTAGTCATAAGGGATATAACTGTGAGCAACATAGCTTTGTATCTGTCCTCCAAAAATTTAGAATTAAGAAGTTGAAATACTTCAAACAAGTATTTATGATATGTGATACAATAAAGAAAGGACATAGATTTAGGGAAATGTCCAGCAGCAGCACCTAACACAGTTGTGGGCAAGGAGTTTTGCTTAGGGAAGAGTTTCTAGATGAAGTGGCAGCTGGTCTAAGACCTAACCCTTAAATATTAGGCAGGTAGTATTTCCACTGTACAAGAACAGAGACAGTTATTTATCTACTTCAGTAAATTATTCGATCCTTTTTGTGTTTCTGGTACCCACAAAAGTGCCTGGCATACACATGGTGTTTAATAAATATTTGATTAATTAATGCAAAGATGTATCACTAAATTAATAGTATGTTGATGAAATACAATTTGACACATGAATTTGTAATAATTAGAAAATAGCATGAATATTAGGAAATCTTAATACTTCTATATCTACACTGCTAATCCTAGATTCTCTATTTTCTTTTTTTTTTATATTTCTCTTCTTTTTATTCATTTTTACTGTTTTGGACCTATTAGTCAACTCAAATCAGTATACATTTGATTTTAACCTTCTGCCAATATAACTCCTTAAAACTTCAATATTTATTCAAATTTTAATGACTTTTTTTGGTTATAATCTTATAAACAATATGAATTTATATCTTCTCAATTAATATTTTCCACTTACTTTTGCTTGCAGTGAAGTAAAAGTCAGCAAAAAGAGACAGAGAAACTGCCAAAAATGTTTAGAGTATTAAATAATTATCTTGGGTATTGTTTTTAAATACCTGATTATTAAGTTCTGCATGCATATGGAACACACACAAATTTATGCTGCTTTTAGTAGACACCATTTAATTAAAGAAGAATGGAAATAACTTAAACATTTATTCAAAATTCATTTGGTAATTTGAAGATATAATACAGATGAAGTCACTAGACTCATTACATTAGAAAACACCAATGCTAATTTAATATAAAACACCAAGTCAGTGGGACATCTCAAAATGTCATTCTAAGTTGGAATATAGTTAAGAAAATAAGCTTTAAGATCTCATTAGCAGCTGAACCCAACAAATCTCATACGTTTTTCAGTGCTTAGGGTGGATATTGAAAATGTGTTTATTGTTTATTTTTCAAATTGATCTTGGGCATCTCATTTTCTTGTTACATGTTCTCAGTTATCTGAGAATTTAAATGCAGAAAAAGGAATGCCATAGTTGGAATTGGGTCATAATTTCATAAACATTATCATATACTGGCTTTGTAAACCAAGAAATTTTTAAGAGTCTCAGAGGCAAATATCAATAGTGTATATAAAAATTTGAAGAGGAAGAAATTTAATTTAGTTTGCCTCAAAAATCAATCCCGATTTTTCAAGAGAAATAAGTCTATTTTTTGAAATACCAAATATGTAACACACACACATACAAAAAAATGTATGAGGGATCATATTTTAGAAAATCAAAATATGTCCTAAATCATACCTTTCTTTTAACAAATTATTTGATCACAGTAGGACTTTTCCAGAACGGACTTGCCTTGAATTTATGAGGTTTACCAATTCTCATTTTTGTGCCATTGTAATTGAAATAGGATACTGAACTATGATAGCTCAACTTTGAGTACATAAGGTAATACCTTACCAAGAAATAGTGTATGAAATACAAGGTAAAAATACTCAGATAGATCAGTGTTCCTAATACTCTTATCTCATTTGTATCATTTGGTAAAATTCACTGAACATGATAGCTTGAGTAACAGTGGAAGGGGGATGGAAAGATACATAGAGGCATATTACAATCTATTAAAAATATTTTTAACCTAAAATATGCACAACTTTATGTGTTCCACATATGAAAAAGGGTGTTTAGTGTAGAGAAAATAAATCAGAAAAGGAGGTAAAGAAAACAGTCATTGGGAAGTTATATTGGGATAATACCTCAAGTCATTCACTATCAAAAATGGTTTCAGAGCTTCTCTCCAAATGGAGTCAGAAATGAGGTTCTATGTTCTAAGTGCATGGATATTTCCAATATAGTCATTGGGAGTCCTAGCACAGCCATCATAGAACGGTGGATAGTTAAGTAATCCCATGGTTTAGAATCTGTGCACTGATGGGAGGAAAGAGGGACAGGAGGACGAAAGATTTAAAAATTCTCATTGATCTTATACCATGTAGTCCATTTATTCCTACATGGAAAATCCAAGGGAAATAGGGCTTTTCTTGTTTTACTTGTATGGTGGCATAGCAAACTGAGGCCATTTTTGTTTATAATTTTGTTCAATTGTAAAAAAGATTACAATGTATTATTTTGGTAATTTGTTATTTAAATTGTGGTGTATTTTATTCACTTAGTAATATTAAAAAGCTACTTTCTCAAGTGTTCAATAAAAAACTTTTTTCTCAAGAAAAAGTCTTTCTCAAGACTCTCTCAAAGAGTCTCTTTAGCAAATGGTCCTGGGAGGACTGGACAGCAACGTGCAGAAGAATGAAACTAGACCGCCTTCTTAAACCATACACAAAAGTAAACTCAAAATGGATGAATGTCCTAAATGTGAGACAGGAAACCATCCAAACCCTAGAGGAGAAAGCAGCTAAGAACCTCTTTGACCTCACATGCAGCAATTCCTTGCTCAACCCATCTCCAAAGGCAAGAGAATTAAAAGCAAAAATGAACTACTGGGACCTCAGCAAGATAAAAAGTTTCTCCACTGCAAAGGAAACAATCAACAGAACTAAAAGGCAGCCAATAGAATGGGAGAAGATATTTGCAAATGGCATATTGGCTAAGGGAAGGGTTAGTATGCAAAATCTACAAAGAACTTACCAAACACAACAACTGAAAAACAAATAATCCAGTGAATAAATGGGCAAAATACATGAATAGACACTTTTCCAAAGAAGACATCCAGATGGCTAACAGACACATGAAAAGATCGTCAGTATCACTCATCATCAGGGAAATACAAATCAAAACCACACTAAGATACCACCTTACATCAGTCAGAGTGGATAAAATGAACAACTCAGGAAACAACAGATACTTGGGAGAATGTGGAGAAATGGGAACCCTCTTGCACTGCTGGTGGGAATGCAAAGTGGTGTAGATGTTCTGGAAAACAGTGGAGATTCCTCAAAAAATTATAAATAGAACTACCCCATGACCCAGCAGTAGCACTACAAGGAATTTATCCAAAGGATACAGGAGGCACATATACACCAATGTTTATAGCAGCACTTTCAACAATAGCCAAATTATGGAAAGTGCCTAAATGTCTACCAACTGATGAATGGATAAAGAAGATGTGGTTTATATGTACAATGGAACACTACTTGGCAATGAGAAAGAATGAAATCCTGCCATTTGCAGCAATGTGGATGGAACTGGAAGATATTGTGCTAAGTGAAATATATCAGTCAGAGAAAGACAGATATCATATGTGGCCTCTCAAATATGGATCTTGAGAAACTCAACATAAGACCATGGAGGAAGGGTTGGGGAAAAGATAGTTACAAACAGAGAGGGAGGGAGGCAAACCATAAGAGTCTCTTAAATACAGAGAACAAACTGAAGGTGGATAGGGGCATGGGGGAGAGGGGAGAATGGGTAATGGGCATTGAGGAGGGCACCTGTTGAGATAATAGGTAAGCAATGAACCATGGGAATCTATCCCCAAAACCAAGAGCACACTTTACACACTGTATGTTAGTCAATTTGACAATAAATTATATTTAAAAAGTAAAAATAAATAAAAAGCTACTTTCTCTACATGGGTTATAACCTTGAACTTGAAGATTGAGGAAGTTTGAACTACCACCGTCTGAGCTGGCATAACTGGTCAAACACTGGTTAGAGGTTAAAGACTGAAAAATAGAAAGTGAACTTTCATTTTCCAAACTCCTTCCAATCTCCAAGTTCTACACAATAGAATATATCCCTAAGGCATGATAGGAAAAGCAGCAACTTATTCTTTAGATATAAAGAGAAGAGTTGCTATTTGGAGATTTCAATGTACCTCCTATCATAATAATTTAATGCACTTACACAAATTGAAGTAATTAGATTTCAAGATTTTAATTTGTCAGCCATAGAAATTTATAATTCTTAGTAGCAAGATTCCAGTCATTGATATCTATCAAAAGTATCATTTTGGTATCAGGGGAAGGGGCTGATGTGCTTCGAAACAGTAATTTTGCCATAATGGAGAGATCACATTACAAAGATAACCTTGAATTAAAGGTGATTCACCAAGAAGGTGGAACTAGTGTCCTCATAAAAGGACATGGTATGCAATTGCACTGATCTACTTTTGTTGAACAATTGGTTAGCTTTATAGTTTTGGAAAAAGGGATAATTAGCAATTTCTTTTTGGTGAACCAAATCTGGTCCTGAATTCACTACTTTACTTTGTAGTTGTAGGCTTGACCTAAGTGGATTAAGCATTTTATCTAATAAATATAAAAACTAAGTCAGGTGTATCTTTGAATATGGTTAATGAACTAATCTTCTCATGAATTGTTAAAGATTAAATTTCACTGTAATTTAGTGTTTGATAGTTGTGAGCAATTATCAACTTCCCCCCATTTTTCTGACCCATGGTATATCCATCAGTGAATCATAGCCATTGTCTTATATTGAACTATGATTACGGTGACATGAAATTTATCTTCCAACCTAGAAGTTTGAAAGTAGACAGGTGCTCTTAATAATTATACTAGGATATCAGATATGAGCCCAGACCATCTTAGGCCCATAATTAGGCGCATCCTGACTATGACAGACCTGTTTTCCATGAAAATATTTTATGGTGGGGTAGGGATAATCAAAATTTTGATGTGACTGTGAGGTTAGTTTTACTTTGGTTTTCAAATGAAACTCAATATATGAAATAAATCACATCTTGAAAAAATGTGTGTGTGTGTTTTGATGTTTTATTTTATTTTTGAGAGAGAACATGCAAGTGGGGGAGGGGCAGAGAGAGAGAGGGACAGAGGATTCCAAGTGGTCTCCATGCTAACAGCAGCGAGCCCCATATAGGGCTCAAACTCACAAACTTCAAGATCATGATCCCAGCTGAAGTCACAGTGAACCAACTGAGCCACCCAGGTACTCCAAAATGTTCCTAGGTTTTAATTTGTGAATGTCATATTTGTTAAGTATAAATCTTAATTCTTCAAGGTCATTCCAGTTTTTTATTTAAAAACCTTACAAATTTAATTAGTGACTATATATTGAGATTTTAGATACAAATCTTTACATTTAATATCCAATAAAGAAAAAATTGCCAGCAAATGCCTCATTTGGAATATCAGTTGGTGATTTTGAGGGCATTAAAAATGAGTAGATATTGAATGTTATCATTTAACTGTATTAGTTAAATTGTGTAGAATATTTTTGGCATAGATTTATAATAAACTAAGATATAATTCTGCATTTATATAACAATTTATGTCAGATCACTTACAATTTTTAATGGAGTTATGCTTTAAAAGAAATAATATCTTGCTGTCTAGTCAGTTTTTCTCCAGAAAGATGATAAAGTTACTAAATTACAGAGATAAAGCTAAAACATTTAGACTGGTTGGAGAATGTTAAAATTTACTTTTAAATAATGATACAGCAATACGTGAGGGAATACAAATGCCAGTTTTACTATTTAGGAAACAACCTTAAATCTTGAAATTATATACTTTAGCTACTTCTCTATTATCATTGAACTTAAAACTCTGTGAGGATTCTCTTCTACTTTTACAGATGTCTTGATTTGACAGCATCCCTGAGGCATGCATCTTCTAAGGCAAGCTTGCACAGTACCTTTTCCATTCCCAATAGATTATGACACACTGCAGGATACTAGGGATTCCCTCCTCAGGATTATAGTGCTTGATTCTATACTCAACATGTTTTGTGGAATGGATAATCCTTCGTGCCTTACCAGTTGCTGTGACCCTCTATAAAAATCTACCAGAAATGATTATTCACGGAGTTAATTTGACTTTGCAGACTTACCTAAGCAAAGGAGGAGGTTTGATGTTCTGTGTTATTATCCTCCTAAGCAAGATAAAATTTTCACTTACCTTTCTATTCCTTATGGTGCCTTGTACATACAAACCCATTTATAAATATGATGTGGACTGGAATGTGACTATGTTTTAATGTCCTGCCTCTTGAACCAAATTTCAAATTCTGAGAGAAATCACTTGACTAGAACTGAGTGGAATTCTTCAGTAACTGTTGGCCATTTTATAATTATTTTTCTCATTTTTCAGCTTAGATTCAAGCTCTTTTATGTAATTGTCCAATCAATTTTATTGCAGAAAGACTTCTAGATAGACATTCATAGGTAAAATCTAGATCTCCAAAATCAGTTTATCAAAATGCACGAATTAAAATTTCCCACTTGTCTTTTTTACAGACAAGATTCTGATAATAATCACAAAATATTGAATAGTTTATGGTTTAACATTATATTTGAAAATCTAAAAGAAGAGTACACTTGAAACTAATATTACACTGTACGTTAACTAACTTGAATTTAAATAAAAACCTAAAAATAAATAAATTTATAAAGTGAAAAAATCTTAAGTCAATTTCTCAAAAATAATAAGTATTGTATATCAAAGAAGCAGGGGGCATCTGGATGGCTCAGTCATTTAAGTGTTCTTGTCTTGATATCGACCCTGGTCATGATCTCACAGTTCATAGGATCAAGCCCTATGTTAGGCTCTGCACTGACAGGGAGGAGTCTGCTTGGGATTCTCTCTCTCCTTCTCTGCCCTTCCCCCACTTGTGCATGCTCTCTCTGTCTCTTTGTCGTCTGTCTGTCTGTCTCTCTCTCTCTCCTCTCTCTCTCTCTCCTCTCCTCTCTCTCTCTGTCTCTCTCTCCACACACGTGCGTGCACGCACACACACACACACACACACACACAAACCAAGAAAGTTATATATAATGAGAATGTATAGAACTGAGCTGGATCACATTTGAAAAAAGCAGTAGTTCACATTAATTAAATGTGTACCAAGTGTATTGCCTTTACAAACTTATTTAATTTTACTAGGAATGTTGCAAAAAAGTGAAAGGTGTGTCCCAAAGTAATTCAACTCTTAGGTAACAGAGAAGAGGTTTAGGCATAGACCGTTTAGATTTCTGCCCCAGTCAGCAGCCTTGGACACAGGAACTGCCATGGAAAAACAGCTTCCTCCCCTACTGACTCTTCTGTGCCCCATTTTAAAGGTGAAGAAATTGAGGAACATAAAAGGTGAGACCAGGATTCTCATATCTGTATAACTCCAAACTCTGTGTTTCCCACCATCTCATATTACATGATAAAAGCACACCTATTTTTTCTTATTGAAAATATCCAAGAGCAAATAATGTTTTAATTTTGACAGTGGAAAGAAAATACATATTTGGCAATTTGAAGGACATAAATTACCCAATGAAGCTAATGGTTTCTACAGATATTTGAAATTCTGAGGGGAACAGAGACATACAAAAGATTAGTTTAGAACTCAGTAAGAAATACAAAATGTTAACACACACTTGTGTACATCCCTCTGCTGATGGCTTTTTGTTGTTATTGTATCAAAAGATCATGGTCAAATGTTTTGGCACAAATCTTCAGAGTAAAATGGTTCCTAACAGTCTTTATATTTAAAAAAAAAATGACAAAGTGAACACATTATTAAGTTGAAGAAATTTATAATGTTGAGAAAAATTTCAGAGGGGATTATTACAGTAATTAAGAAAAAATAAACAATTATTTTTGAAAGAAAGAGACAGAACATAAGTTGAGAAGGAGCAGATACAGAGGGAGACACAGAATCTGAAATAGGCTGCAGGCCCTGAGCTGTCAGCACAGAGCCCAACATAGGGCTCAACATAGGGCTTGAACATAGGTCTGTGAGATCATGAGCTGAGCCAAAGTCGAACACTTAACCAACTGAACCACCCAGGCCCCCTGATAATGGTAAAATTTAAAGTCAGCTACTCTATGTAAAACCTAGAGATCAGATTTCAAGTCTTCCAAATTTTCAGGCCATACTGTTTGGAGAAGACGGTCTCCCATAGTGTCATAGATGTTGCTTCTTACTTTTTTCCCCTTTTTATATTTGAGGTAGAATATGGAGGTAATAGTAACAATGGCTTACATGTGCAGTATTTTGTTTTTGGTGGTGGTAGTTTGTTTTCGTTTTTACTTTATTTTTTAGTTAAAACTTTATTTTTTAGGGAAATTTAAGGCTCATATCAAATTGAGAGGAAGATACAGAGGTTTCTTCTGCCCACTTTTTAAAATACACTGTGTAACTGCCTCATTTAATTTCATTTTGAAAGCAATCTTGTGTGATGTGGGTAGTCTAGGCCTCTCAGTGGAAACCATGGTTTACATAGATTGTTATGCACCTCACTTTGCCTAACTCTTAAATGGGTCCAGTATGTGCTTACTGCAGTAGTGTTTGGTAAATGCTTAACAACTGGTTCTCAGGTGAATAAAAAGGCACTAATGTGGCCCTGTTGCTTTCAGTGCTGTAAGTATTCCTATCATGGCCCATTTCAGACTACCATTCTGATGTCATTGAACATGGAGTTGGGAGGAAAGCCTCCTATCATGGCCGATTTCAGACTACCACTCTGATATCATTGAACATTGGAGGAGACTGAGCTGAGTAACATTTTTAACTAGTCCAGACATACCAGTATAGACCTATGTCCTACCTGACTCTTTTGAACTTTGAATCATCAGTGTCCATGGTCCCTTTTGACCTTCAAAAGACACCAGCTCCAAAGACACCTGCTTCCCTACTTGCTTTCTTCTTCCTCTCCATCTCCATCAACATATCTTGTGCTGAGTTCTGTGGCTGTCAGCATGACAGCACTGTACCTACTGCACACATCGGTATTAAAAATGTTAGGAACCTGCAGAAATATGCTTTACATTCTGAATACAAACACATAAAGACACACATTGAATAACTGAAACAAACACTTCATGAATCAGATTTTATTATACCATTTGCAATTACTTTTCGTTTTTCTACTCTGTTCATTTCCATTTCATTCATTCCATTGTTTTTAAAACTTGCTCCTGGAAACTCATTAGTGGGTCAACATCTACATTTTGTGAAACGATTTAATTAAAATGATTGACACCAAGTTGTGAATATTCTATAAGCTAATTTCCCCCTACATTACCCTACACACACACACGCACGCACACACATGCACATGGACACGGCTATTTGCAGTTGCTTAAAGGAACCATTAGCCAAATGACTCATAAGTTGTGTAAAGTATGTTAAGGTTTTTCTGAGCAGGGATTCCTAAGACTGTACTGAAGGAATTGTTAGGTTACTTCTTTCTCTTGCCAGTGACCTAGACCTCCCTTTCTACAAGCAAATTTGCATCCTATGTACTCTTGTTAGGATGACACTTTTTTTTCTAGCAGTACAGCTATGATATGCAAAACACTATCCTGATTTGTAGAGGCATCCAATACAATATTTCTAATATTGCATATGTTTTATATTAGCTATTTAGGTTTTTGGGGATTTTTTTGTTTCTACACTCTTATCCAATAGAATTATGTACTTAGTTATAAACAAGGCAGTATATGGATTAATCAGTTTACCAACATTGTGTTATAATTTTAATTTTTATTTAAAACATACATATTAATCTTTCTATATAGATTGCTGAGTATGCCCATAAAACAAAACGAAATCACCATAAATCCAGTTTGAAAATCCATCATACCATAGATTGTACCAAAGTGTTCTGTGATTCCATCAGACACCCCCTTTCTGGTATGTTATATCTTTCCCTAATGGAAGGCATTAGGGAGACATAACTGCTGATTCAACCTGGGAAATAACTTGAGGAAACTGTTTATAGTCTGATGGAAATTTTAAACCACATTAGAGAAAATGGTTCTGATGTGGAACTAGGAAGCTCCTATACAAACCACACCTTAGCATAAGAGCTATGCGGCCTTTAGCATATTTGTGAAAATAGGTGCAGTTTCTTACTTGGTAAAGGCAGAATACTGCTACTCTACCTATCCCAGGAAGGTATTTGGGAACCAGGGATTAGCTAATACATGTAAATGTCTTTGTAAACTTAAAGGCAGCCTGAAACAGAATAAATCCTCTATACATGAGGAACTATTAAATAATTTTTGTCATTTCTAACTTCACTTTGTTTGGAAGCCACATCTAACATTTCCTTCCTCTGTAGTTCTATGATATGACATAGCCTGTGTGAACTTCTTGGTTAAGAAGGCACATTTGTTTGCAGCGGGCAGTGTGTGCATGTGTCTGTATTCTGAATGTGTCATTTACTACTTCTGGTAGCTCAAATGCAATGATAGCACAGGACTTTAACAGTTGGTGGAGACAGAAATTTCTTCAATAGTAATAACTTGAATATATAGGCAAAATTTTTAACATTATCATGACTTATTGCTAGAAGACGCTGAATAAATGCATTAGACACACATCAGCTCTCTTAATTACCATTTTAAAGCTTCACTAGTTCTTTTATCCTTTATGTTTAATAAGCTATTATAACTGTTTCATATTATCTTCAAATTAAACTTTTCTTCCATTAAAAAATGAAACCTTTAAAAATGATTGAAATATCTTAATGCATAGTTGAAAACTGCTTCAAAGTGAAAAAGTCACAGATAATTCTCTTTTGCTTTTCTTTTATATATATGTACATAATAAACTAGAAGCAACTGTTTAACAAAACCTGGTTTTTACAAGGCAAAAACTTGAGATCTGCCACAAAGGGAGGGGAAAATGAAGTACTATAACTTCCTAGGATTTCTGAGTAAAGGAGATATGAGTTATATATATAATGTCTAAAACACACAGTATTATCAGTTTCTAGGTCCCTTGAATACAAAATATTACTTTATTGTTTTATTATTTTATTTTCTGATACTCGGATGCATAGTGTTAAGTGAACTATGTTAACTCAGCTTATGGCACATTTTTGTCAATGATTCATGCAGTGTCTCCCTCTTGTTTTACTCATTTATTTCCACAGTCCGTTTCTATTTCAATTTATCTAATAATCATTATGCTAATACCACTAATATGTTTAATGTGTATTTGACATGTGTATGTTTTGGCAAATTTGTATCATTTTGTGTGCAAGTATTTTTTATCTAAGTGGTATTGCATTCTATATGACAATCTCTATCATCTTTCATCACTTTTATCATTATATACTATGCTTCAAGAACATTTATGTTTCTTTGTGTACTTCTAATCCATTGCTTCTACACTCAGTATTTCCTGCACAATATCTCATGGCACACATCAACTTTGTTTTCTTTACTACCTTCTAACGGAATGCCGTAAACTCTCTATTACTATGAATATTGCTACAATGAACATCAATATACACGTCTCTCTGATGACTTCTGTGAGAATCTATTAGAATTATACGCCACGAAGTGGAATTCCTAGCTCTAAAGCATACATAATTTATTTTATTGGGAAATGACAGAATCTCTCCAGAATCAGTAGAACAATCTACATTCTCAGCAGCAGCAGATAGAAATTCATATAGCTCATATCGATGACAGTTCTTTATATTATCTAGCTTTTTAAATTTTGGGCCCTTTAATAGATATAACATGATATCTCATTGCATTACATGTATAATTCTCTGTTTAATAATAATTATAAGCTCTTCCTTATGTTTTAACTATTTTTTTAATTTCTTCATCTGCTTTTATTTATTACTTGTTCTTATTTATTTGTCAGTTTCAAGTCCTTTATCAATTTTTTATGAGAGATGACTTGTTGATTTTTGAGGAATTCCAGTTTTTGTTTCTCTGCCATCTGTAAACTTTGAATATCTTTATTCTATTTTACACATACTAATTTTGTTCAGAATTCGTTTTGAACATGCAGTCTTAATTTTATATAATATAAATACATACGTGTTTTGCCTTGGGATTTGTGCTTTGAAATGTTAAGAAACTCATGCTTTTCATGAAGACAATTTCCCACATTTCCTACTAATATTTGTATAGTATTATCTTTAGCATTTAGTATTTGATTCTTTTGAGATCCTCTTCTTGATGTGGTGAACTCTCTCTTGTCCCACTGCACTTTTGTCTGTTTCAGTCTGGTACAAGACCATATTTATTATTGTGGCTTTGTAATTCATCTAATTATCTGGTTGATCAGTTTTATAGACGTTAAGGGATCATAAGGTCATTTGTTCCAAACTTCTATATGATGCCCAAATCTCTTTCAGCATCCCTAATGGATCATCCTCAGCCTGTGTTTAAGCAACTCTGTTGATACTTTTCCAAGTAACCCGTCCTATTGTTGATGAGGTGTCTTTACACATGATCTTTATACTGTGTACCGTATACTATACACTGTATACTTTATACATTTAAATGAGATCTAATTGACTGTAATTCCTATGCTTTCACCATAGATAGTTCCTCTGGAGCAAAACAAAGGATTTATTTCACCTGAAACATAACAGTTCTTTAGCTATCATTGTGATCTTCAAAGTCGTGTTTTTTCTCTCCAGGCTTAGTATCCTCAACTCGTTTATCTGTCCTCATGTGTTTTGATATTCAGATACATCTCAATTCTAGCTATCCTCCTCAGGGCACAATCCGTTTGGTCTTTGATTCTTTCAAAACACTGTATGTAACTGGAAAATAATTTAGATGTGGTCTGGGAAACATACAGTATAGTGAAAATATTGTCTTCTTCATGTGGACACTAAAACTCTTCATGGGTGCTCCTTCTATGGCTAAGTTAATGTAACTCTTAAAAATGTAGCCCATGTTAAGGAACAAATAAAAAATACTCAAGTCTACTATTACCACTCTTAAGAATCTTAATCTCTTTAAACAGAGGAAAAATAAAGCGGTACTTTTAGTGCAATTAAGTTTATAATTTTCCAAATATTCCTCCCATGAGGAAATTCTCTGAGACCTTTGACTTGGAATTTGTCAAGATACATATCGAGATTGGTCATTTCTGTTGTCACACTTCACAAAACTGCCATGAAATACAGTACATCTGCTATTTTAACTTATTTCACACGAGATCTAGTTTCCTAGGACAGCTCCAAGTTAAATTGGCCATAATAATGTCCTGACATGTCTCTTTCCTATTTTTAGGCAATATTTTCTCAAACATCATTCAGCTCTCAGCATGGAAATATCTAGGAAAATATTAGAAGGATGATTGCCCCCTCTAGGCAAGAAGGGAGAAAACCGTAAGAACCAATGACAAGCTCCATGTGAGGAGAACCCAAAATTTGACAAATCCTGTCAACTGTATGACACACTACTGCAGGCCTGTCAGCTCACTTTCAGTGTGCTATTAAAGGATTAGGTGCATCACATCCTCATGCAAATTCCAACTGTTTTTCCTAAATCCAGGGAGAGGCCCAACAACATCATGGTGGGTGGTGTTCATTGAAGTTCATTGCAATGAATTCTCTTAGTTCTTTTTCCTGTACATTCTTGCTTACACTGATTGAAGAATAAATACTTTTGCTGCTTTGAGCTTCAACATATTTCCCTAAGCAATTTCTAGCCTATTTTGACAGACTATCTTTAGGTTGTGTTGGACACTCTAAGCAATTTGGCTGAATGCATTTAGAATCAGCCTAGGAATCTGCTGAGCTTTGTCTGATTGTATACTAGCATAAATCTCATGCTTCAAAATCCAAGTTGAAGGTCATTTCTTCGGTGACTTCTTCTGCAAGAATTAATGCTATGCCTTTTTATGCTCTCTTAAAAGACATTTGACAACATGACTATAAAATTCATTCATTTATTGAGAAAACATTTGACCATTACAAATCAAAATCTGTGATGGTATTAAGGGTGCATAGTTGAACAAAATTAACCCCTTGTTTTAAAGAAGCTTACAATCTAGTTATGGAGATAGACATTGAAACATACAGTTGCACAGCAGGAAAATGTATGATCATACCAATGAAATTTAGCAAAACCTTGGTTTACAAATAATAATAATAATAAAATAAAAAATAAAAGATAAACATATGATTGCAATGCAATGTGGTAACTGTAAGGATGAGATATGTACAAGAGATGGGGTTTTTGTAGGTAAGGGATCACATTGTCTTGGATCTGAGTCAGTTCAGATAGATGAAAGAGACATTTGACTTGGGTCTTGAGAGAGGAGTTTATTTGCAGTCCTCTTTGTTTGGTATGTGTTGGCTTCCTCTACCAAAATGCTGTACTCCTTGGGCTGGAAAACATGAATTCTGAATTACCACTGGTTGGCAAGGAAATGGATTTATAGCAAGTAGTCAAAAATATTGGATATAGATGTGTATTTTTTTTTTAAGTTTATTTCTGAGAGAAAGAAAGAGAGAGAGAGTGCACGCAGGGGAAGGTCAAAGAGAGAGGGAGACACAGAATCCGAAACAGGCTCCAGACTCTGAGCTAGCTGTCAGCACAGAGCTTGATGTGGGTTCAAACCCACGGACCATGAGATCATGACCTGAGCCAAAGTCGGATGTCCAACCGACTGAGCCATCCAGTCACCCCTGTAGATGTGTATTCTTGAGCCAGAGGCTATGTCTGCTCTAACCATAAATGCTGAATAACTTACCTTCAATAAAACATCCCTTTTAGTTAACCATTTAAATTAAAATGGCTAGGGGCTTCAGGGTGGCTCAGTTGGTTACGTGTCTGACTCTTAGCTTCAGCTCAGTTCACAAAGTCAGTTTGTGAGTTCGAGCTCTATGTCGGGCTTTGTACTGACAGTGTGGAGCCTGCTTGGAATTCTCTCCCCTCTCACTCTGCCCCTCACCACCTCTCTCTCTCTTTTTCTCTCTCAAAGTAAACAAACTTAAAAATAAATTAATAACTAAAACAAATTTTAAAAAACCAACTAAACTATAAAAATGGGAAAGTAAGGAAAATGCTGAGGTGGAGGCACCTATTAATTAGTCCCAAGACCTATGATAAAGCCCTTTTCCTATTAGTCTTTCACTGTCCTTCCCAAATATGTGTCCTCTGGAAGACCTCAGACATGCAGAATTCATGTAAGTTTCCCATTAGGCTTTACTTTTCTGGGCAGCAAGAATTAAACATGCACACTTTTTTTTTACCTTCATCACAGCGAGCTCTTTATTTCTCCCAGAAGATTTGCCTTGTGTTCTATAACAGCTAATCCATCTTAGAGACTAATACCATTAATTTATTACTCACACACCATATCTGGGTTTAAAGTAGGCATCTACCACAATCTAATCAAAACAGTGGTCTCACTATTTTCACGTATCATAGCTGTTCAGTGGGGGCAATATGGTAGAACAGGAAGGCTTCTTGATGCAACTTAAATGTTTTGAAAGCTTGATGTGATATTTAATGATTAAAAAAAAAACTTTATTTCTAGTGTTCATGGAAAAAGAAAGAGAATTATAGTGGTAAATTGTGTCTCTAAGCTAAAAATAACCAGTTTTCTCCTTTCTGTTTCATCTTCATGTACCCTCCAATATAAGGAAGAATGCATTCCTCTAAGAGTCTTTTTCATTATTAATTTCCAAAAACAGTTACTTTCATACTGATTCCCCTATCACTGTAATTATTAATCTCAAAAATAACGGCCATATTTCAGATGCTATGCTGTCATTTTAGTCACCTCATTTACTAAATTCAAAACTCCAAAGGTGTGTGTATTCTCCCTGTATTGTGAATAAGGAAGCTGAAGTTCATTGAGTTGGTCACATCACATAAGAAGCAGACTTGAAACCAAGTCTACCTAAGTGTGGAATCTTGGCTTATTTTATTAAATCACCCTACATCATATATGTTTATAAGATGTGATATAAATTGAATAGAATCCTTATCATCATGAACCAGATATAAGAAAAGAATAATTTTCATGCTATTTGGAGGCAGGAAGAAGAAACCCAATAGTTGAGGAGAACTTTACACTATTGCCAGTCTTAGTGTCTGGCAAGGAAGCTTGTGAAGATGAAGGCACTGTTTGTAAAGGCACGTTGTTGTAGCAATCAGAAACAATTTTAGATACGGTCTTCAGATGGACCTCGACAGAGGAGAGCAGTCCCTGAGATTGGAGAGAAGGTTAGGGAGACATAGATACAGAAATAATTTAGAATGAGTTGGTTGGTAAGATACCCACTGAAGCCTGGCTCTTTTGACCATCTTAGGCATATTAGATGAGCCAAGCTGTTTTGCTTTTTAAGCATTGATAGATAACCAGTTAAGAATAATGAATAAAACATATTACAGAGATGATTTGAGTTAGATCTTCTTCTCTGGTGACCAGCATAGCATGGCAAACAGGGCCCTTCCTAGAGCTTTGGAATATATTTCTGGAAATTTCTAATTCTGCCAGTACTGGGACAAAGTAGGGGAGAGGGAAAAGGTTGAGGGTAAAAGTAGGCAGCAGTGCTATTCTGATATTTGGGCAGGTACCCAGAGCCTGATCTGAAATATATGTGACCTCTGAACCTATATCTTACCTGTAGGGTGCTTTCCAACCCTTTTCATCCTTATCAAGCCAGTGGGGTTCAACACATGACTCAAAGAGTTCCAAAATTTGTGCATATGAGGTCATATTGCTCCTTAACCAGGCTGGGGTTCCAAGAGGGCCTCTGGGCAGCAGATCACTCTTCTTCTTTAGTACTTTTTTTTTTTTTTTTAACCAAATTACTTGAGATCAGAGCACCAGAATGGTACTAACACACTAATTGAGGGTGAGTCCCATTTACCTTACACCATGGATAAAGATACTTTACATGACTGATTGGACAAAAGACAGACATCTAAGTACCAATTCTCTGTCCAACATTCTACATCCTCATGATTAAATCCTTATATTTCCCATGGGTTATTAATTTTATAATACATTTTAAAGTCAAATTTCTAGTAAATTCCTAGATTCTGAAAAAAATATTTACCTGGCTGAAACTCTGCTGAGCACCAAAATGAAATGCCGATGTGGTGAGTGCAGCTGCAGAACTCAGAAGGTGGAATCTGAGGACCATTTTTCTGGGCCAGCAACTGTTCTTAAACACACTGTACCTGCGCAGGAGTGAAAGGTGGTGGTAAGTAAGATAAGCACTGCTAGGGTGTCTCAAAGTTTTGTTTTCCCCTTAAAGAGATGGTTTGTAACTGAAATTTGAACTGAATAAACACTTTTCATTTTGCCCTGAAATATATATCAAGGTTACCATGACTACTTGTTTTTATGTATTCTTTTTATTTTATTTGTATCATTTAATACAAGTGTTTAGAGTGTGTGCTAACAAGATTTAGAGTGCTTTGATTTTTTTTTTCTCCTTGGGGGTGGAGGTGGGGAAGCCTTCAATTGAAGATTGAAACAAAAAAATCTGTGAAGGCAAGGATGATAAAGTGCTGGCAATAACCAGCATCAGAAACCTTAGAGGTGCTTCAACAAGGCTGCCGCTAGCCCAAAGTGATGATGCGTATCTTTCCATGAGTTCTGTACTTTAGGTTTATTTGTGTGGCCATAATATGAAGGTCACAATGTGTTCTATAAGACTCTCTCAAGGACATGGAGTTTTGAATCATTAATACAGATCCACCCAAATCACAGACTCTTTCAGCCTGAAAAGTATATACAGCCCGTTTCTGATAAGTAACATGTGCTATTTTATCATTAGTTATTTCTGTTAATCTCTTACTGTGCCTAAATTATAAATTAAACTTTATCATAGATATGTATGTATGGGAAAATTTCATGATATATATAGGCTTCAGTACATCCAGCTTCAGATACCCAGTGGGGATCTTGGAATATATCCTCTGTGGACAGTGGTAGGGGAGGCTAATTAGTACATTAAAAGGATTACATACCATGACCAAGTGGGATTTATTCCAGGGTTTCAAGGATGGTTCGATATTGCAATTGTGGTATAGCACATTCACAAAATGAAGGATAAAATCATATGATCATCTCAATAGATGCAGAAAAAAGCATTTGACAAAATTCAGCATCCATTTGTGATAAAAACCTTCAACAGAATGTAAAGGGAACAGAACTCAATATTATAAAGACCATATATACACCAGACACACAGCTGCCTTCATACTCAATGATGAAAAACAGGAAGTCTCTCCTCTAAAATGAGGACCAGATAAGGATGCCCACTCTCACCACTATTATTCAACATACTATTGGAAATCCCAGCCAGTGAAATTAGGCAAGAAAAAGGAATAAAAGGTATCCAAATTGGAAGGAGAGAAGTAAAACTGTTACTATATGCAAGTGACATGATATTATATATAGAAAACCCTAAAGACTTCATCCAAAATCTGTTAGAATTAATGAATGAGTTGCAAAGTTATAGGATACAAAATACACAAACATCTGTTGCATTTCTCTATACTAATAATGAACCATTTGAGAAATAAAGAAAATAATCCCATTTACAATTGAATCAAAAAAGAATAAAATATCTAGAATAAATTTAGGTAAGGAAGTGAGAGACCTTGAACTTGCTAGATTAATCAAAGAAATTGGAAAAGACACAAGTACATATTTCATGCTCGCAGATTGAAAGAATATTGTCAAAATATCCAAAATACCCAAAGCAATATACAGATTCAATGGACTCTCTATCAAAATTACAATGGCATTTTTACATAAACAGAACAAACAATCCTAAAATGCATATGGAATCAGAAAGGATCCTGTGTAGCCAAAGCAATCTTGAGAAAGAAGAACTAAACTGAAAGCATCACACTACCTGATTTAAAACTATAAAACAAAGCTCTAATAATTGAAATATGGTATTGGTATAAAAGCAGCCACATAGATCAATGCAACAGAATGGAGAGACCAGAAATAAATCCTTGCATATATAGTCAATTAAATTATGACAGACAGGCCAAGAATATACAGTGGGGAAAGGACATCTCTTTAATAAATGGTGTTGGAAAAACTGGACGGCCACAAGCAAAGAAATGAAAACGGACCGCTATCTTAGACCATGCACAAAAATTAACCCAGAATGGGTTAAAGACTTGAATATAAAGCCTGAAACCATAACATTTCTCCAATAGAACATAAGTTCCCTGGGGTGCCTGGGTGGCTCAGTCGGTTAAACGACCAACTTCGGCCCAGGTCATGATCTCACGGTTCATGGGTTCAAGCCCCATGACAGCTAGCTCAGAGCCTGGAGTCTGTCTTCAGATTCTGTGTCTCCCTTTCTCTGAGCCCCTCCCTTGCTCATGCTGTATCTGTCACAAATAAATAAAACATATTTAAAAAAAAAAAAGAACATAAGTTCCTTAACATAGGTGTTAATCATGGGGTTTTTAAAATATGAAAGCAAAAACAACAAAAGAAAAAATAAATAATAGAACTACATCATACTAAAAAGCTCCTGCACAGCAAAGGAAATTACCAACAAAATTAAAAGACAACATAACAAATGGAAGAAAATATTTTAAAAAGTCATATATTTGCTAAAGAGTTAATACCCAAAATATATAAAGAACTCATATAACTCAATAGAATAAAAAATGATTAAAAATTGAGCAGAGGGACCTGGATGGCTCAGTTGGTTAAGAATCTGACTCTTGATTTTTGCTCAGTTTATGATCTCATGGTTCGTGGTATCGGGCCCCATGTCGGGCTCTGCAGGGACAACATGGATCCTGCTTGGGATTCTCTTTCCCCCCTCTCTCTGACGCTTTCTCTCTCTCTCTCCTCAAAATAAATACGTAAATATTAAAAAAATAAAAATAAAACATAAAAAATGGGCAGAAGGTCTAAATAGACATTTTTCCAAGGAGTACATAAAGATGGCATGCAAAGATATTCAAATATCGTTAACTATCTGTGAAATACAAATCAAAATACAATGAGATATTACTTCATCGCTGTTAACATGATTGTTATAAAAAAGAAGAGGAATAACAAGTGTTGACAAGGATATGGAGAAAAAAAAAAACCTTCATGCACTGTTGTTGGGAATGCAAATTGGTGCAGCCAAACAGTATGGAGTTTCCTCAAAAGATTAAAAATAGAACTACCATGTAATCCAGCAATTCCAATTCTGTATACTCAATCAAAGGAAACTAAAACAAAATTAGAAAAGACGTATACACCCCGTGTTCATTGCAACATTATTTACAATATCTAAAATATGGAGACAACTTAAGTATCTAGTGATAAATGAAAACCAAATGGATAAAGAAATACATATATATGCCTATAATAATATAATATGTAATAATACATATATAATATATAATCCATATAATATGTAATTACACATCATATACTATGTAGACATATATATAATAATATACAATGAAAGATTACTCAGCCATAAAAAAAGAATAATATCTTGCCATTTGCAACAATATGATGGAACTTGAGGGCATTATGCTAAGTGAAATAAGTCAAAGAAAGAGAAATACCATATGATTCCTCTCTTGTATGTAGGATCTAAAGTAAACAAAACAAAACAAAAATCAAGCTTAGGATCAGAGAACAAATTGTTGGCTGCCAAAGAGAGGGGGGATGGAGACTGATTTTTATTTTTATTTTTACTTGAAATTGTTTAAATAATAATAATAACAATAAAGAATAATATTAATTCTATGTTTATTTATATGGCTCCCTGAAAATATTAATTTTTAATAGGTTAATTAATTAGGCTTCATACCCAGTGTGAAACCTAATGTGAAGCCTAAATTCACAACTTGGAAATAAAGACCTGAGCTGAGATAAAAAGTAGGATGCTTACCGCCTGAGCCAGCGAGGCACATCCTGAAAATATATTTTAATACATACCAATGTATGTAAATATATATATATCAAGTTGAAATATTAATGATAGTAAGCATTTACATCTATTACTCACTCTTAATGATCTTAACCAAAAAGGTATTTTTTTCTAATGCATCAGAAGTTATCATTGTCATCTAGCAACATGATCAAAAAATGATTTTAAAGCTCAAGTAAACAAAATTGTAGACCAGAAAGAATAAGAAATGGATTGGCCTGTGGCAAAGGGGTGAAAGCTCCATAATTTTTAAGGTAAAATAGTTAATCCATTTAACGATCACTTCAGAGCCTTTCTTTTGAGACCAACTTCTTTATCTTAAACCTGACCTTCTCCCTGAGTGTTCGTGTCTAAATTGTTTATTGATACCATGCACGATAAAGGTCACAATTAGTAAATATGCCCTAGTTCATATATTACATCATGCAGGTCTTATGTTTCTGACCAAATCCCAAAGGAATAAATGTTAGTCACAGAGTTCAGCATTAGGAAAATAATTGAATTTGTCTGGTTCTGCAGTATAAAATGATTTGAAGGACAAAGAGGACTAATAGTCTGAAAGGCCAAGTCAGAAAGAAAGAAAGGAGTGTTTTGAGAATATTTGTTATTTTCCCCCAGAGAAAGCCATACTTCTGTAGACTGTTATGTGAAATACTTAGGCAAAGATCTTACGCCAAACAGAGGATAATCTTCATATTTTTATCTTAATTTTCTGGACAGTTTAGAAAATTTTATTTCAACAGGAGTGGGAAAGAACAAGGGAAAATGGAATGGCTGTGTTAAAAAAATGGGCTGAACGCGCTACTTCTTCATTTGTATTTCGCAAGTAGTGTAACATTAACTTGGGAATGTGTGGCTTTATGGAAAAATAGTTATGGCTACAAACTTATGAGGTTAAAATCAAAGAACCATTTGATTTTTCAGGATATCACAAACTTGAGCCATTTTTACCAGCTTCCAAAATGCTGGTAGCATCTACTATGCTCCAAGCCCAATTCTAAGCATCTGAGATGTGCTCCCTTAATCTGTCCTATACCCTAATGATGGAGGTACAATTATAACCCTCCTGCT